>NC_040078.1:20537317-20837317 GCF_003369695.1 Bos indicus x Bos taurus
TTGTATCTCTGAATCGGGAAGGGTGTGAGAGATGAAGGGAAGAAACACCTCATATTAAGAAAGCTGGGCAGCTTGATCTCAATCAGAGGCTGCTAGGCATGAGAAGCCAGTGCCTGGTGAGGGCCAGGGTGGATTTTAATTGCACAAATCTTCCTTGGGGCTGGGATAAACTTCACTTCTGTGTGTGTGGACAGGTGGCACTGGCTCTGGAGTTGAGCAGCTGAAATTTCACCCTCAGACTGAAAACTTGGAATGGGACATGAGAGGCCCCCTCCCCTCCCCCTCTAAACTTAGGCGCCAAACACATGGTTGGGAGCAGCAGGTTATTCCTCACCACACCTCAGAGGGTGTGTGTGGGTCAAATGGCCAAACTGAGCCTTCATGACCCTCTCTTCATCCAGGTGAAAGCTTCTTAATATTGCTGTAGGGTTCACCTGCTCCTCATACCTGAGGCTTTAGGGCTCAGAGACAGAGGGGAAGGAAGGAAAGGAGGTTGGGAAATGAGGGCTGTAGGAGGGTCAGGCAGCAGCAAGAGCAACAAATTCGATTGTGTTTTTCTTTTTTGACTGAGGTAAATAAAAAAGCTTTTATCCTGCAACACTTGGGAGATAAGAATCTGTCCACCCCCACGAGTTCCAGACTCTGGCACCGGCCTTCACATCAGGCTCTTCCGGTACTGACTGTGCTGGGTGGTCTGTCTGAGGTGGGAGTCAGGGGTCTGCAGGTCCATCTGTCTGTACAGGTCCCTCAGCTCCCTGACCTCCTGCAGCACCCTCTTCGCTTGGCTCCAATTCGATGATGCCTCTCCCAGCAGCCGCTCCGTCTCCAGCAGCAGCTGCTCTGACTCAGAATCGGGAGGAGACCGAGGGGGCTCCTTGGCCTTTCGCTTCCCATCTCCCAGTCCCTGAACCTCTGCCAGCAGCTCCTGAGTCTTCTCCAGTTTCCTGGCTACCAGGTCCTGGATCCGGGACAGCTGCCCCGGGGCGTGTGGGATGGGGGTTGGGGGGTCCTCGGCCTGTCGTTGGAGGGTGTGGGCTGGCACAGCGTCCCGCTGAGACAAGATCTCCTCCAGGGAGGCACAACGGCTTTTTTCTGTGGCGGTCAACTTCTTGGGTGCCTGTGGGGTGTAGGTGGCCCCTTTGTCTGGCTTTTCCCAAAGTCGGGGAAGGCCACTTGCCCGGTCCGAGGAGGGCTGAATACGGTCTGAGTCTGCTCTCCGCCGGCTGCCTGCTAGCTGGGCCACAGACTTATCCAGGTCGACCCGGAAGCTCTCAGCACAGGAGGTTGGCTCCTCAGGGGAAGGGTCTTCCTCCTGGATCAGGTCCAAAGTCAGCATCCCATCCGAGGTAGAGGTTGAAGCCTGGAGAGGGAGAGGGCAGGAAGGAAGGGGGTAGACTGTCATCCATGGGCATTTCAGGACTGACTGCCTGAGAGAGAAGCAAGCTGTGGTCATTTCCCTCCTCAATGTGCCTTCCCTGAATGAGAAGTCCCCACTCCTGACAGAGCCCTCTGACTTTGTTTGCTCTTTCTTATTCCTTTGATGGTGATTTGAACTTAATTCTTTCATTCTTCTGTGATTTAAAGTAATTTCTCTGGTTGCCCATATTTTCCACTTTACCACGCGCTTCCCCTTACAGTGTCTTCTCCTTCCGTGTTGTGGACTCGCAGCATCAACTGGGTCTGACACACACAGGATGCCTTGCATGGCAGGGCAACTTTTCTTCTCTTCTGTATCCTCTGAGCCACACATCTCAACCCCCTCTGCTATTTGGACCTCAGAACCCCTTGCCTTTAGATAAAACTTGTTCTATTTCCAGAATACTGTAATTTTTTACAGGGTAAAATACTGTAATTTTTTAAAAGATAAAAAAGTAATACTTTAAAAAAGTTATTCAACACCTCACATGTATTGATACACATGTTATTTCAATCATTCCTCACAGCAGCCCTTCACATGGGCACGATTATGCCCCACTTTACAGCTGGAGGTGGGCAGCTTCAGCAAAGCTGATTCCAACCCAGCTTTGTCTGATTGCAAAGCCCTCACTCTTTCTACTATACCTGAGTGCCTCATTCCCTAGAGACTTTGAGCTCGGACAAGTGAAAGAAAATCCTTGCTCCCCTAAATGCCTGCAATATGTAATGCTCTTACCTGTCAGGATAGCTAGCCACCAGACATCAGTTTACATTGCCTCGTAGTATTCATCTCTTCTATTTCTCACTTTCCTTGTGAGTGTATCTCATTCTCCTCAAAGGACGCTAAATCTATTAGGCATCCGTGTGTGCTAAGTCGCTTCAGTCATGTCTGACTCTTTGCGACCCCATGGACTGTAGCCGTGCAGGCTCCTCTGTCCATGGGATTCTCCAGGCAAGAACACTGGAGTGGGCTGCCATACCCTCCTCCAGAGGATCTTCCAGACCCAGGTATCAAACCCATATCTTCTGCATTGGCAGGTGGGTTCCTTACCACTAGGACCAACTGGAAGCCCTTATTGAGGGCACATCTTTCAAATTCACAGTAGGTACTAAATATTTTTGGTTTGGAAGAATCGAGAAAGGGAACAGGGTGAAGGGACTTTCCTAGCTTTTGACCTTGGTACACAAATGCCTCTGGTGGGCTAAGATACAGTCCCGTCTGAGATGAACTGACATGGAGTTAGCCCTTCAGCAATTTTTACTTTCTAAAAATCTTACATACCACAGCCATTAGGTGTCCCCGAGTCGGAGGGCGGCGGGAGTGCTGGATTTTTGCCCTGTCTCGAGTTGGGTGGGCGAGATAGCTGTCCTCCTCAACGGTGACCTGAAGAGCCGAACTGTGAGTCATGGGTGCTATTCAGAGACTCCTAGTCCCAGACCAGCTTCCCCTGAGGCCTGAACACGCCTGGCCTGGGAAATAACCCCCAGCTCAGGAACTGCTCCTGAGCAAATCCAAGGGCAAGGATTTATGGGACATGAAGGGGCTTCTTAGGCTTGCTCACGCGTCAGAAAGCGGGGAAACAGGAGCTGGCAGAAAAGACTTGGAAGCTAGGAGGAGAGCAGGGCTTTCCAAAGGAGATAATGCAGCGGAGCTGGTGGGGGGGGCAGCAAACGGCCCGCGCCACCCTCTTCCCTCTGTAACGGGCCACCCAGCTCCCTGTGGCTCAGCGTCCACCTCCCCACAATTACCCCCCTAACCTCATCCAAGACGCGGTTCTTGGCTCGGGTGATGGCGGAGTTGAGGGCATTGATCCATGATTCCTTCTCTTCCGGACTCACTGCCAGGAAGATCAGGTTAGGTGCCTGTGAGAAGATTCGCGTTTCAGTCAGGGTTTTTACAGAGTTGGCCTCACCTTGACAGTGAAGAAATGAGAAGTTAAACTTCATTCTCTTAGACCCAGCTCTTGGAAGGAGAGAGATTCTACTTCTGGAGTCACCTGTAACTTAAGGAAATCATCCTCTATTCCTGCAAAATGCCCTTGCTTGGAGACTGTTTTAGAAATGACCGAGGAGGAGCTCAGAAGGGTACTGGATATTAACACAGCACTAGATAATTAGAAGAGGTTTGGTGAAGGACAGGTACTAATATAAAGATCTTTAAATGTTTGAAGAAATAGAATGTGACAGGAATGGTTCAGAATTTCAACCACCTACCATGGAACAGGGAAAAGTGGCTGCTTCCCAAGAGGGAGGTGTGTGTGTGTGTAAAGTGGCTGCTTACCAAGAGTGTGTGTGTGTGTCTGTGTGTGTGTAAAGTGGCTGCTTCCCAAGAGGGTGTGTGTGTGTGTAAAGTGGCTGCTTCCCAAGAGGGGTGTGTGTGTGTGTGTGTGTAAAGTGGCTGCTTCCCAAGAGGGGTGTGTGTGTGTGTGTGTGTAAAGTGGCTGCTTCCCAAGAGGGCTGTGTATGTGTGTGTGTAAAGTGGCTGCTTCCCAAGAGGGGTGTGTGTGTGTGTATCTGACAGAGACACAGAGAGAGACGGATGATTTTTGCGGCTGGACAGTTTAAAGTCTGGCCTGCCAGGAAGGAAATGGCCACCATATTCTCAGATTAAATAATAAAAGCTGGTAGGAGAGCAGTAATTCAGGGCCTCTGAGTCAGAGAGCTGAGAGAGATCCCAAAGGGGAAGGTGTTCTCCTCTGGCCTCCACACCCCTGACCCGGTCCGCGTTCCAGGGCCAAGGTGGCAGGAGGAGCATACCGTGTTCCCGGGCTGTTTGGTGTGGGCAAGAGTGAACTTGCTATGATTCTTCTTGCTCCTGCTCTTGGATTTCCGGAGCTCTTCACACTTCTCATAGTCACTCAGGTCAAACACCTCTTGAATGTTTTTCTCATCTTTTACCTAGGGGAGGATTGGAGGTGAGGTGATAACGATTAAAATTACTTAGTCCCTTCTCCCAAATTGTTAGTTTAGACCTGTCTGAGAACCAGAAGAAGCCTGAGAAGGGATGGATGACAGGATAGGAAAAGGCTGTCCTACCCAAGGGTCACAGAGGCCTGATAGTTGGGGGGGACCCCAAGTCCTGATTCCTTGCATGGGTTTCCATTTAAACTCCTCTCACAACTCCCCTCAGTCAAGCTACTGTTTCTAGAACCCCAGTAGGTCTCTTCATTATGACTCCTACTGTGTCCTTCAAAGGACACCATAACAGGGCTCATACTTTAATCCTACCATTCTGAAGTAAGCAGACCTGGATGGCCCTTGATTGTCCAGAGAAGATAAAGGCAGAGCCAACATTAGGGGATTTCTGGAGAGAATGGAGGGCTGCCTCCAGCCTCCCCTTTCTTACGTGTATGTTGATGCTTTCTTACCCTCATTTAGCTCCTTCCTTAAATATATTCTATTATGATGAGACTCATCTATCTCCTTCATTTCAGGAGCTTTAGCACCACAGGGTGGAGAAGGCAATGGCACCCCACTCCAGTACTCTTGCCTGGAAAATCCCATGGACGGAGGAGCCTGGTAGGCTGCAGTCCATGAGGTCGCTAAGAGTCAGACACAACTGAAGCGACTTAGCAGCAGCAGCAGCAGCACCACAGGGACAGCCACCCCTGTGTTCGGTTTGTTCAGATAGGGTGAAAAATACACCTATAGTTCCTACCACACCTTATTCCTTCCAAGGTACCATGACAACCCAATGTAGCTCCTGCAGGATTGAGAAGCCACTGAAGTCACTCCACTGCGCTCTAGGCAGAGACATTTATACCCTCCCTGGAGGACTACTTGAGAAGAGTGTTCTGCTACCTCTTCCCATGATTCCAGTTTGAGCCCTTTTAGTCAGGAAGTTCCTCCTTGTGTCTGAACTGAGCCCTTCCTGCTTGTAGAATCTATCCTGCAACCGGCTCCATCCTTAGCAGCTTTATCCACCATTTGGCTCTTAACTCTCTTGCTGAATGTCTAATGAAAGACCACAACTCTGTCTATATCCTCTGACCCCACAAAGTGAGCGCCACAAAGCAAATTCCATTAAATTTCTGCCAAGGTCTGTTTTAAACCCCTCAGGGATTTTCCTCTTCTCCCCTGAGGTGTTCCCATGGCTCTGGCCCTCTGATCTGGCTTACAAGAGGAGAGAAGACTTTGTCACTGGTCCAGACGGAGGAGTCTGTGATTAGAAAACCCTTTCACCCTCTGCTACTAAGTGCACCTGAGGTCAGAAGACCCTGGGGAATGAGCCTGTTCATGTCTTCTTGGGATGAGAGACGACAACCACCAGCACTTGTTAAAACTAAACAGACAGAAGTAGCGTCATATGTTCCTTGGATGGTATCTACCCTCCCTGACTGGAATTATTTCACAAAAGAGTCCCCACTTCACAAGTTCTGACATAGGAACTGTGAGCATGGAGGTGACTTCATCTATCTGCCTGGCTCTCTCTTCCATCCCCCAACCCATCTCTGCTCTTGTGTCTGCCCATCCTTCTGACTTGCCGCTGGACCCAGGGGACACAGGCCCATTCAGGTGAATGGCCGCTCATACACCCACCTTTGTTTGTTTCAACACGCTGTGGCTCCTCCAGGCCTCTCCCCATCCTGGCTTTGGGCTAGGAAGTGACAGGGGCCTTGAAGGATTGTGGGTGGAAGTGGACAAGATGCTGGTAAGGGGTGTCCCAGAACAATTCCCAGAAACATGGGAGCATGGATGCAGGGTGGTGCATCACTCCTCTCCCCCTCCTTCCTCAGAGCTGAGACTATCAGCAGAGGCCAGAAATCTTGGAGAGGAAAGTGCTGGGTGTGTGTACGTAGCCAGGGGAAGAGAGTTACTTGTTTCTGTTTTCCTTAGGGGAGGGGAGGGGAGGGGAGGGGAAGGGAAGGGAAGGGAGGGAAGGGAAGGGAGGTATTCTGGCTTGGACATGACTGATAAGCAGCTCTGGGGAGCAGGAGACACTGACAGAGGTCAGCCCTGCATAGGGCAGGGGTAGGAGACAGGGTAAGACAAGCAGTGAGACAGTGCCCGGGGAAGATGGACAGCTCCAGGCCCCTAGTTCCCCACTGTATTTTTTTTCCCTCCATCTAATTCATACAGTCTCATTTATAATTACCACCCAGCAAGGTCAACCCTTCCTTTCCCCTGATTCTTTGTCCTTAGGCTACAGAAAGGAATTTTTCCTATGCTTGCCAAAAAAGATGCCCTGAACTCAATTTCCTCTACCATGAGGTCTCCTGAAGGTCTAGTTTCTGTTCCTGTACATCAGCCCCATGGTCAAAAGGTGCCCTTTGACTGAGAATGAGGAGAACAGTTATTAACAACAAATACAGAAGGATTTCTTTGGTTGAGGCAGTTGCAGGAAAAAGACTGGTGCAAATTCTAAGACAGAGGGTTAGGGATTTCCTTGCATTAACATGTAAATTACAGATATTATAGTACATTTTTAAAAACTCTTTAATTCTATTGGCTCTGGAGCTTTCAGGAAGGGGACAGAATACAGCCTACATCCTTGATCAGTTTCACCTTTAGTCTAGGCCTTTGAAGCATGGAAACTGGCTGCAAAGAAGAGTAATACCAATAGGCTTGTTCCCTCTTCCTATGCCTTCCTCTACAGTGGGCAGTTGGCCCCATGACTGGTCAGATGTTCCTGACTCACAGGACACCAGACATCCTAGGCGGAAGTCATTCCATTCTTTCCCCTGTCTCAGTACCCCTTCCTCCACAAATAAGGGTCCGTCACACTCTTTCATCCCCAGACTGTTTTTTAGATTGCTACAAATAAAAAAAATGTCTTGTTCCTTCCACCCTTTCCCTGATCTCATGTTTTCCCCACTGACGTGTGGGAAGTTCTCCCTGATTGCTCACTAGAGTTTCCTGCCATTATGAAGTTCAGGGAAGACAGGAGATACACATGGACACTTGCTTTAAAAAAGAAAAAAAAAAAAAAAAAAAAAACACACCAGAAAGTCAGCAAATTGTGGGGGGGGGGGGAAAACTTGGGTAGGATTTGGGGGTAGAGGTGACCCTTAAAGATAAATTCTCCTGTCAAAGTGTTTTCTCACTTCACTCCAACACCAAGTTCTCAGCTTAGTGTAAACAGCAAGGTTTAAATACCCTTAAGAGGGATCTCTTTGGCCCTGGCATAGCTTAGTTCTTTCTTAGCTGCTTCGGTAGATGTTCTGTTCAAGATGAATACTTTCTCCAGGACTGCGTGTGTGTCTTGTTTCAATACCATAAAAGGATTTATTTACCTAAATATAGTCTAAGCAGAAAGCAGAAGAGGTTAGAACTCAGGGAGGACTTCCCAGTTAGCCCCTGGTGAGGGAACTCACCCTCACCAGGCAGGGGAGGGCCATCCTACCAGGGGAACTCAGGACAGTCTCCTAGGCAATGCTGACATAGTCACAGAGATAGGGATTGGAATGACTTCTAACCCACGGAGGGGCAATTTCAGTTTCTCCACATTCCTGTGTTATTGAGTCCAAGAATTAGGGATAAAACAGAGAAGAGTTTGGATTCAATATGTGGTCTCAGGTTCTGACCCAACGTGGACTGTTTTCATTTTAACTATAGACCCAAAGACACAGAGACATGCAGGGGTTCAAAACTCCACTCTCCCTTCTGATATAATTGGTGGGGGGTGTTGGATAGGAAGGAATGGAGAATGAGTTCCTTGCTTCTTTGTTTTTAAGTGGAGTGGGGGTGGGGAACAGAGAACATGTTAATTAAGGACACTGGCTTCAAGAGAAATAACTGCCACTTAGAAATACTCTACCTGAGGTTACGTGAGACTGCCTCTGGATGGTATGTGTGTTTTCTGTGATTTGGAGCAGCTGTACTACTGATATGACTTGCATATGTCTCTGTGAGAGACAGGAAAGGGGAGGCTAGCTGGGCTGGCGGGGCAGGAAGGAGGGAAGAATAAGCTGAACAGGGTGTTTCAGCAGCAACAGCAAAGAAAAAAGAATCCTACGGTCAGCTTGAGGCCAGGATAGGGGACAGTAGGGGACACTTAAGAGTTTTGGGGACATCTTGGGAGGGAGTTATCATGGCTATCAGAAAGGTATTTTCAAAGGAAAATCTTTAAATAAGATGCAACTTCTAACTCGGGTCTTCTCACTGAAGGGCGACCTTTCTCTGCAGATAAGATGGGGGTAAAGACCAACCGGACCGCTGAACTCGCTTTCGGAACAAAATGAGGAGTGAGGTAAGGGGGAGACGAGAAGTACATATAAGACCCCTTCGGAGAGAACAGGCCAGGACTATGAGAAAACTGGGTAGTTCTCGGCAAGGGCACCTACCTCCTTTTCAGAGATGTAGAGCTGGTCCCCTTTCAGCACCACGTAGCGGTTTTTCCAAATCTCCCTGAAAATCCCTTTCCCGCAGAATTTCCGGACCCAGCCGACCTTCTCAGGCGGTGCACACTGATGGTTTCCATCCTGAGGCCCCTGCCCCCGAGAGTCAGATGAGAATCGCACGGTTAGGTGGTTGCAGCTTTTTCCTCCTCGCGTTCCGTCCCCCGCGCCCTCCCGAGTCCCCGGTCCCCTGCCCGCGTCCGCCCCGCCGTAGCTGGAGTCGGGGAGCCCCGCGTTTGCTCCCCACTTCTTCAAAGCCTTTCACTCCAAGGAACTCGCGTCCCTATCGCTCCCCTCCCCCGTCTTCCAAATAAACAACTGGAATTGCCCGTGCCAGGGGTGAGGGCCGGGCTGGAGCCGAGGGGTGGCCTTCGGGGCTCCGCCGGGTCCCCCGCCCCCTCCCCCAGCTCCCCTCCACGCCGCGCCGGGGTTTACGGCATTTTATTTCTCATTGTCTTCTCGCCGCTGCAGAGCTTGGTGCCAGCGGCCAGCGGCCGCCCGCCGCCCGGGGAAGGCGAGGCCGGGGGTCGGGGTAGAAACTCAGCCAAGTTAACCCCCGGCCCAAGTAAACAAACAAAAGCCCCCGCGGTTCCTCGTCGCGGGCCCGGCGCACCGAGGCCGAAGCTAAGGGGACCGGAGACCAGGCCGGGCGGGGTGGTCGGCCCGGGGCTAGGGCGGGGTGTCCCCGGCCCCCAAGCCGGTCGCCCGCGGGTCCGACGGGGCCGGGGTCCTCGGGGCACAAAGTCAGCGGCGGCCACGGGGCGGGCGGACGTACTCACCCTCTTGGTGGAATTGTTCTTCTTCATCATTCCGGGCTGCCGGGCGGGCGCCGAGGGGCGGCCCCGCGTCGGGGGCCGAGGCCGCTTCCAGGGGGCTCCTGCCCACGGGGAGGGTGCGCAGAGGCCCCCGGCGCCGCCGCCGCTCCTCCCTCCCTCTCCCGGACTCTCCCCTTCTTTGTAGCTCCGGTTACACTAAAGGCCGGCCTCCCTCGCGCTCGCACACACACGCACGCCTGCTCCCCGCCCCTCGGCGCCCTCCATCCCGGCGCCCACGCGGCCCGGTCCCCCGAGCGCGCCCCCGCCGCCCGCCAGCCCGGCCCGGCCCGGCCCGGCCGCTCCCCCGGCCCGGCGCGATGTGGGCGGCCCAGCCCGCGCCCTGCAGCTCCATCCACCCGCCCGCTGACGTTGCGAGTTCAGAATAAAGGGCGAATCGCCGAGCCGGAGAGAGTGTGCTCCCCCCACACCCTCCTTTGTTTCTGACTCACTGAGGGTGAAGAAGACAGACCTACACCCCGCCGGGGAACGGCGTCTGGGGCGGCGGGGGCACCCAGACTCGCACTGACGGCCGGAGCGAGAGGTGGAGCCTGAGAAGACCGCCCGGGCCGACCTGCCGAGGGAGCCGGCAGGGGCCGATGGAGCGGGCGATGGAGAGACAGGCAGGTTCATAAAGACCGGGGATAACCTAGATCGAGATCTTCTCCCTCCCAAACCCCAAACAAAAACAAGAGCGTGAGCTGGGAGGGCGTGTTACCCAGGACTGGCATCCGGAATTCACACGCCCTAGGTGGTGGAGTAGTGGTCTGGGCAGGTCAACTGTTGGGGAAAAGTTTTATGCTTCGGAGGGTACCGATGTGTGGGGGCTCTCCGCTGAAGAACTTAATGTTAATACACATTTCTTCCAGTTTACAAATTATTAGGCCTTATTTGAGCCTCGGGAGAATCACCCTATGTATGAGGTAGATATTATGATCTCCGTTGCATAGAGAGAAAAGTGAGATACAGAATTTGCAGACACATTGTAAGTACTGGAAGGAATAGAATTCTTGTCTCCAAAGCCCTGATCTGTTAGACTAAGTGGCTTTTTTTATAAGCACCAGGTAAGGCTTAAACATCCTGCTATCTGGTGTCTCTCCCTAGTGCACTGACGTGTAAAAATTCTACCCTGTCTACCACAATGCCCAGAGGAGGCCCTGGCTGGAGGAAACTGCTGATCACTCCTAAGCCGAATCTGCCTCCGAGCCCACACACCAACATCTTGGTGACTTCCTTTTTCCCCTCAGTACACATTTAATGGGAAGAGGAGAGGGAACCTAGTTTGGGTACTGGTTTCATCACTGCTCTGTGGCCTTTGGTCAAGTCACTGAATTTCTCTGGGCCTCAGTTCCTCTGTAGGAACTGACTGCCAGTTCCACCAATAGGAAAGATAGGGGAATACATGAGATGACCCATGAAAGTCCTTTCAAAATACAGTATTGCCCTCTAGGGCTAATTACTAAATAATAATGAGCTAACGAACACACTGCCTGGCATATGGCAGGCACACAGAAACTTCCAAATGAATAAAAATCCCTGGCACAGAGGAGCAGAGGAAAGGAAGAACCTCTTTTTCGGAGATGTCTCAAGGTTAAAAAAAATGTTGGTCAAATTGAGGAGTGAAGTGGTCTTGGCTTTCTCTGGTATCTGTCAAATGAAGGAGGGGGTCTTCTCTTTTTTTTTTCTAGCTCCTCCTTTCTCCCTAATCCAACAATATTCCTCTTAACCTCTTCTCATTTACATAGTAATTTATTCCTCTATTTTAGACTGATACAGAAATGTATCCTTTCAAAACGCTCTCATATATAGTTTCTTTAAATCTTTAGTGCCACCTTGTGAGGTATAAATATTATTTCCACTTGGAAATGAAGAATAAATATTATTCCCCCTTGGAAAATGAGGAAACAGGGCATGGCACGTCAACCGACTTGCCCAAGTTAACACAGCAAGTTACTGGCTAACTAGATTAGAATCCAGGTTTTCTGACTCCACAAAGCCTAACACATACACAGTCCCCTTCTCACCATCTCTGTTTTCCACTCTCTGTGGCAAATAGAAGGGGGAAAAGTGGAAGCAATGACATTTTATTTTGGGGGGCTCCAAAATCACTGTGGAAAGGTGACTGCAGCCATGAAATTAAAAGATGCTTGCTTCTTGGAAGGAAAGCTATGACAAACCTAGGTAGCATATTAAAAAGTAGAGACATCACTTTGGCAACAAAGGTGTGTATAGTCAAAACTATGGTGTTTCCAGTAGTCATGTACAGATGTGAGAACTGGACCATAAAGAAGGCTGAGTGCTGAAGAATTGATGCTTTCAAATTGTGGTGCTGAAGAAGACTCTTGAGAGTCCCTTGGACGGCAAGGAGATCAAACCAGTCAATCCTATGGGAAGTCAACCATGAGTATTCACGGGAAGGACCAATGGTGAAGCTCTAATGTTTGGGCCATCTGATGCAAAGAGCCAACTCATTGGAAAAGACCCTGATGCTGGGAAAGATTGAGGGCAAGAGGAATAGGAGGTGACAGAGTATAAGATGGTTAGATAGCATCACCAACTCAATGGACATGAATTTGGGCAAACCCCTGGAGACAGTGAAGGACAGAGGAGCCTAGAGTGCTGCAGTCCACGGGGTTGTAAAGAGTCAGACAGAACTTACTGAACAACAACAACTATTTAAAAGTGATTTAAAAAAGAATGAGAAAACCCAAGGTATCTTCATAAGTGAGGAAGGAAAATGTCCCAATATACTAGTGAGAAAACTACCCTGCTTGATGTTTTGAAAGCTTGCTGGCCCAGGGAGACAGGAGTGGTTTGGACTTTTAAATAGGTTCTTGTTTATGGGGAAAAAAAAAATTAATTCATGACCTGCCTCATCTTCCTTTAGTCAGCAAATACTTGAGTACATCCTGCATGCAAGTTAATAGAGTCTGCTGTGCTGTGTCGGCAAGGAGCTGGAGCTTTGTGGAACATCAGGCAGGGGGACTGCTAAAATATCCAAACTCTCCTAAGTAATTTTCAGATTCCAGAACAGATGCTTGTGGGCTGGAGAACCTTCCCTGTCTATTTGCTCCTGAAGCTGTTACATAAATTTCTGGCTTTTCTTTCTTCATTAACCTGTACGGCTACACTCCCTCATGTTATCATCCTGCCCTACCCCCCCTCGCTTGTCTGCTTTTGTCCGGTTCCTCATCCCTCTTTCCCTAAGCCACGCTCCTCCCCTGGCCTGTTCTTTAGGCTTTACTTCTCTCCACCAGGCGAACCACGTTGTGGCACCTGAATTGGGATCTATGAATTGGGACTGTTTCCAAAGACCAATCTTTAAGTAAGAAATCTCAGGGTAGGAACTTATGGGTTCTTTTTCTCATTTTCATAGCACAGTCTCCTCAGTGAGCTTGACACTACCACACACACAAACCACAAAAATAACTCAAAATACCCCAATTTCCTTCTTTGGTGGAGATAAGATACTGGGGGTACTTATGGTGGGTTACTTCCCTAACTGCACTGCCATGGTAAGACCCAACTGTCAGTAGCTTTGTTCTTAAATTGGCTACTTTATAAGTAACTTCACTTAAAAGAGGAAGAAGGGAGCCGTTAGTGGTAAGGATTGTGAATTGCTACCTGCACATTCACAGGCCAGAAACTGTTAGCCAAACAGTTGTTTAGCTAAATTCAAGCATCTTCGCTTTTGTAGAATGAATGGGACTTAGAGGTTTTGACTAGGGCATTTCAATCTCCTAGAAGGGAGGTCATTAAAAGCATATGAGACCTTAATTAAAATGTTTTTAGAGATTTCTCCAGCAGTCCAGTGGTTAAGTCTCCAAGCTTCCAATGCAGGAAGCACAGGTTTGATTCCTGGTCCCAGAACTAAGATCCCACATGCCATGTGATGTGGCCAAAAGAGTTTTTTTTTTTATGATGTGTTTAAAGGGAAAAAAAGAAAGGGCCAGTAATAATATTATCAGCTCTATAAATCTTAAATAAAAATATGAATCTTTGATCCTTAATAAATGAAGAAATGCCATCTTCTGGTATAAAACACCTTGAAGGTAGGGCTCATTTCTTAAGACTAAAATTTTCCCCTTTTTTTGGCTGTACCTTGAGGCATGTGTGTGGGATCTTAGTTCCCTGACCAGGGCCCCCTGGAGTGGAAGCACAGAGGCTTAACCACTGACTGGACTGCCAGGGAAGTCCCTAGAATTTTTTTTTTTTATTACTTATTTTAATTGGAGGGTAATTACTTTACAATATTGTGGTGGTTTTTGCCATACATCGACATGAATCAGCCATGGGTGCACATGTGTCCCTAGATTTAATATTGCTAGCTGAGCAGGCACGATGGAAGCAGGTGAATAATGAAGAGAACGATATTAGAAAAGTGTTCTTATTCCAGAGTTATCTTGCCAAGAGAAAGGCAAGCACAGGTAATCCTGTTTGGAAAAAGGAGGTTTCTATTTGAAAAAACTATGTAACTTGTAAAATGCTGCATTTAAAACTTGTCTCCCCTAGCCTTAAAAGTAAGGCTGCCTTACTTATTATTATTTAAAAATAAAAGAGAACAGAACTTATTAGATCTTAGCCCTTAGCTGTAATATGGACAAAAGCCTTAGGGGCTTCTCATGAGTGTATGGTGAAACAATGGCCGAGAGCTGAGCGGAGAAGGGGGAGATGGGTCCAATGACCCTTAGGCTCTTCCCTCCTACTTCTTAAACTGCTGATTAATGTAGTGGGAGGATGACAGAAATTCAGTCATTTTGTGTAGTGATTCTGTATCCCCAACTTGGAGACAGAATCCATATTATTTATACTATAAGTCAAATTTCACTGGGTGGTTTACTATGTATCAGACATTGTTCTAAGTGCTTTCTATGTATCCTCTCATCTTATTTAGTCCTTACAGTCCTATAAGGAGGAATTGAATTACTCTCTTTTTGTATTAATAGATGAGGAAACTGAACCACCAAGAGACTTAATAACATTCCCAAAGCCACATAACTGTGACACAGATTTGAGCCTAGGCTATCTGATGCTACAGAAAATTTATCAACATAAAAGGAAGGTTTAAAAATTTTATGCCAAGCACCAGGAAAGGACTGTGGTAGGATTTGAGCATACCATAATTTCCTGGTATTAATGACATTATCAATTTCCACTGCTTTCAACAGAAGTGAAATTGACACCAGAATATATTATTTGCCTTGACATACTTTACCTATCCTTTGGGTACAGGCCATGCCTTCTCTCTGTTTGGTGTACAGCCAGCTCATGCCTCATCTCATAAATTCCCATAAATAGTTATTAACCCCAAAGAAACAAAAACAAATCACTTGTATCTTTTCATAAAATGGACTTTTATTGTCTTCATACATGGTTTCTCAGTACCACAGAAAACTGCAATTTAGGGACAAACAATTTTTGGATGGTTCTTATAGAAATATGAGTTTTCAGAAATGATTTGTGTAGAAATGTGACGTTAATGAAAAATAAAAGGGGTCAAGAGAAGAGAGTCTGTAGTATATGCATCTAATTTTTACTTTTTAAAACTCCTTTAAGCTCTAATCCTGTACTCAAGTAAGAGCCCAACAAAATTCATCAGAAACTGAAGTGATTGTGCTATCAAATACAAGGAATACATTTTTTTGAACTGATACAAATGGTTTAATTTTGTTAATCAACTCCAAATACTGTAAACATCTGTACATACATACTTTTGTTCTTACTATTCAGTTTGCCTAAATTATGAGTTCATGAGCTATTTAAAAAAATTAATTTTTATTGAAGTATAGTCCCTTTACAATGTTGTGTTAGTTTCTGCTGTACAGCAGTCAGTCAGCTATATGTATACATTATATCCCTTCGTTTTTAGTTTCTTTCCCATTTAGGTCACCACAGAGAATGGAGGAGAGCTCCCCGTGCTATAGCTGTATACAGTAGGTCCTCATTAGTTATCTATTTTATACATAGTAGTGTATATAAGTCAATCCCAATCTGCTAATTAAGGAATACACTTATTTATTTGATAAAGAAACCATGAGAAAAGTGGAGTGGAATGGGCTCAGACTTATTCTCAACTCATCACCGGGAGTCTTGGTGTCTGTGCCAACAGTTCAGGAATCAGCAGGCTACCTGGATGTGGGTTATAACAACAAGCACAAAACCCAAGGCTCTTCTCCAACATGCCTCTGGTCAGTGGAGAAAGCCTGCAGCGACGCAAGAGGGGAAGTTGTACCATTCGGCTCACCTCTCCATCACCATTTCATCTTCTGCTTGCTGACCTTGATGTAACCTGAGAGCTTTCCTTGCTTCGGCTGTGCAGTCCAGAAGCCAGAACTTCCTCTAGGAAACTGACCAGTAGACTTGAGTTACTCAAAGGGGAAAAAGAAAAAAAAGAAGAAAAAACAAAAGGCATCTCCAAAACAGAGTATCTTGCTCATAATATCTACGTAGATGAAAGGATATCATGAGTAGAACACAAGAAGCACTGGTCTGATATCTGGGTGCAGAATAGAGGCAGCAGTTGAGCATGAAAACATCTGGACTGGGAGAGCACCTTTTTGCACTTCCCCCGAGTTCTCACTGTGTTTTTAGTTTTAAACTTGCAGGATTTTTCAAGTTTGAAATTTCTAGTCTGAAATCCAGAATTTTTAAGGACAAGGCTGTACAATCTCAGAGCCATATTATATCAGTACCTCTTACTTATACTCTTAAAACTGCCTCCGAACTTTTATTGTGCCTCTCATCTAGTCTTTATCCAATCTGCTATCCAAAGTGGCACCAATTTTCTAAACACAAGTTATATCCTATTGTATACTTTCTCCTCTTCTGCTTTAAAAACTTTCTTTTGCTTATAGAATCATATACAAATTAAAATCCAAGGCTCTTTATAATGTGGCCTAATAACAACTGTTGTATTTATTTTGTTCTGAGAATTGGTTTAAGCTATATGTGTGTATACATATAAACAAAAAATATGTATTTATGCTATTATCCTCACTTTAAAAATGAGAGACTAAGTGACTTGAGAAGGTCACAACAGCTAAGAAGTGGCTTAGCTGGGATTCAAATCCAGCTCTCCAATCCACACAATACTCTCACTTGTCTGGTTCCATCTCTCACCAGCTATGCAGCCTATGTGCCTTTCGTCCCCAACCATTCATTGTTCCCTAAATGTGTCCTAAGCTTTCACACCTTTATGCTTTTGCTCTTATGTCCTAAGTCTTAAATGATTCACTACCCCTCCTTTGTCTGATGAAATCCCTTGTATCGTTAAGGCTGAGGATTAAAGGCCACCTTTTCTGTGAAGCCTTCCCTAACTCTCCTCCATGCTGAACTAGTCACCGCCATCATTATCACTCTGTCCTAGAGCTGTTTTAGTACCATATTATTATTAATTAGGTACTCCATACAGTATTGATGCCAAAATAGACTGTGAGTTACTTAGGGTGGGACTAAGATTTATTCATCTTAGATCTTCAGGGTTTAGCACAGAGGCTGACACTTAGTAGGGGCCCAATAAAGGTATACTGAAGCCTTCTCTGTAATACTGGAGTTTGGGAGGCAGTACTTAGAAGTATGCTGGACTCCTTCTCAGGATACAGGTCTAGTAGCAGGCAGAGGCTTGGTGAAATGATCAGGTAACTTATTATTACCACTGTTGTGGCAGTTTTAGACCTGGAAGATTCTAGGCTTAGAGAATTTAAATTCCAAACTCCTTTGCAAAAGAAGAAAATGGTGAAATAGAGGGAAAAGAGTAGAAGCTAAACTCATCTATTCATCCACTGAACACCTCTGTTAATAACGGCACCTCTGTCTAGCCTGGCTCTGGCCACTTGGCCAGGAGACACTTTGAGGTCAGAAAATAAGTGTCAGGAAATGAGGCAGCATTTTTTTTTTTTTTTGAAAGATAACACAAGAAGTCTTTGATTAGTGACTTTTGGTAAGAATGAAACAAATATGCTGGGAAACCCTATCAAAACCTATGAGGTGATCTTTGCTTCACTTGAGACTGTGCTACATGTGCAAAGGAAAGGAGTGACCTTCCTGAAATTGTACTTAAGGATCCTGCTCTGTGGATCAACAAGACCCCACATTCTTGCCTGCAAAGAGAAAACACTCTATATCTGCTAGGCCTAATTTTGTTCCCCAGGGCTATTGTGGCTTTTTAAAAAGTATCTATTTGGGGACTTCGATGAGTCACTTCAGAATGCTTTAAAAATTATGGGTGATGAACATATTGGTATCTGTACCCCAAATTTAGACTGTTTAAAAACAACAAAACAGAATGATTTTTCTTCCCAGATTTGTTTTAAATCCATCTTACTTAAAAAGCACACTCAAAAATCCCCTTCCCCTGTGGTACTGTAAACCCAGTCAATTCAGCTCAGTTCAATTAAATGTAGCAGTATTTACTGAGCATCCGTTATATGGTAGGCACTTGAGTGAGGTGTCTATATGAACACTTGTTATGACTTCTAAACTTTAAGGGACTCTGAGTCAGAGGGATACACAATCACAAAGCAACGTGAGAGATGGGATAAACAGAGGTGGCACCAGGAGCTAACCTAGTGGATCAGCACTATCACTTGTCTTGGTTTGTGCTGTCATTTTGGGCTCTATGGGTAGAAGGAAGGTGGGCAGAAAAAAGCCCTAATTTTTAAAAGTCAAACTCAAAAAATCTTGCATCACACATTGAAAAACAAGTTTCTTTACTTTTAAGTCTTTGGTAAGGGACTAGAGACTAACACAGAATTTTAAATTTTAATTACTAAAATAATTGAAAAGACTGTGTTCCTAAATAAATCTATATATTATAACAATATCTATCTATCTAAAAAAAAACAAACTGTACTCCACAGATGGAAATTACATGTGAGTTTCTTACAACAAAAACATTAAAGGAATTTAGAATCAGATCTGAAGAGTGGTATAATGGAAAAAAATGAATGGAATTTCTAGGGAGCAAGAAAACAGAATAAGACATTCTGAAAAATAATGAGAAAAAAATCCAAGATATTTGCCTTAATGGAGTAATAAGCTTCTAATTATAGCCAAATACTTAGCTGCAATATCGGAATGGGGGAGAGAAAACGACAAGATGGAACTTCTAATAGCTCAAAATACTGATTACGGTTGTCAGAGCTACTAGTATGTTTCATGTTTCTTTGCTTTTGCATATACTATTCCCTCTGTCTAGAAAGCTGTCCCATCCCTATTGCATTTTACCTAGTGGACCAGTGCATCTTGTAAAACCCAACTTGCTCTCACAGTACAATGCCTCTAGGAATTTATTTGTTTTCGTATCTATTTTCAATGTAAGCCTGTGAGTTTTTGAGGTACGAGTAATACATGAATATATTCTTTCTGTAAAAGTGTTAAATAGTATACATAAAGCTCATCTTCTTTGACTCTTCTTTTCCCCATAGTCTTTCCAGAGATAACAATTTGATCAACAAATATTTATTAAGTGCCCATGTGCCAGGCACCATTTTAAAAGCTCTGAATATAGCAATAAGTGAAGTGAAAAAATTCTGCACTCATGGCATACATATTCCAATGGGGAAGGAAGGAAGATAAGCAAAATTGATAAGTAAAATGTAATAATAATAATGGTAAAAAAAATCACTTACTACATGTGAAGTACAATTCTAATGAGATAGAAACCATCCTACTTCACAATGAAATTAAGGCACAGGAATCAAGTCATATCTTGAACATGACCAAATTGGGATGCATGCAAACCCAGATAATCTTGTTATCTTATTTAAGAGAACAAGAGTTTGTTCTTTTAACCATGATGCTACACTGCCTCTCTGTAATATGTTAGATGAAGAGAATGCTATGGAGAAAAACAAAGCAGGTTTGAAGGAGAGTTGGAGGTAATGATGGTGGTGTGAGATTTTAAATCCAGTGGTCAAGGAAGACCTCACTGAGAGACTGACATTGGAACCAAGACTTGAGTAAGGCAACAGAAGACATATCTGCAGGCTTCCAAGGCCTGGTATGTTCAGGGAACAGAAAGGAGGCAGATGTAGCTGGAGTGAGGTGAATAAGGTATTGGGTGGTAAGAGATGCGATTAGAGAGATTAAGGGAAGGGGACAGAGGGGAGAGTGAAGATGAGCTCATGTGAGGCCTGGTAATAAGGATCATAAGGATTGTGATTTGTACTCTGAGTAAGATAGGAAACACCTGGAGGGTTTAGTGCAGAGATGTGACATTATGTACTTTCATAGATTTGCTCTACTGCTATACTGAGAACACACTACACAGGGGGTTAAAGATAAGGCATCCTAATGGGAAGTGATGGTGGTACAAATCAGGCAGTTGTGATGAGAGGGTATCAGGTTCTGGACATGCTTTGAAGGGAAGGATCACAAGATTTACTGATAAGTCAGCATGTAGGTGAGAGAAACAGGGGAGCCAGGAAGACAAAATTTTTGGCCTAAGCAACTAGGAGAATGGATAAGTCTGAGGGAAGATTATATTTAAGAAGAAATACTGGAAACCTGGTTTGATTACTGTTAAATATGGATGTTTATTAGACATTCAAATAGAAGTGTCAGTTAGACAGTTGGATATATCCATCTGGAGTTTGGGAGAGAAGCTCAGATTAAAAATATTGATTCTCAGGACTTCCCTGGTGGTTCAGTGGCTAGGGCTCTGGGCTCCCAGTGCAGGGGGCCCGGGTTCAATCCGTGGTCAGGGACCTAGATCCCACATGTGGCAGGCAAGGAGCCCTCTTGCTGTAACTAAGACCCAGTGCAACCAAATAAATAAATAAAAATATTTTTAAAAATAGTGAGTCTCAATGGAGAGGTGTGTGATTTTATGTTCAGGGTACACCTGGCAATGTCTGGAAACATTTTTGGTGGCCATAACTGTGGGGCCACTGGCCTCTGGTGTGTAAAGGCCAGGGATGTTGCTGAACATCCTACAATGTACAGGACAGTTCCCCCCAACAAAGAATTATCTGTCCTCAAATACCAACAGTGCTGAGGTTGGAAAAACTCAGACTAGAGATGTAAATCTGGGAGTCATTAGAGGCTATAATTTAAAGCCATAAGACTAGCAAGGAGTGAGGTGTACACAAGAAGAGAGGGAGTCCAAGAATAGAGTTTTAGGGACTTCAAAAATAGGAAAAATGAACAAAAGAGACAGAGAAGGAATGGCAAGTGAGGTAAGAGGACTAGCAGAGTGTAGTTTCTGGAAGCTAAGTGGTAAAAGTCTTTCAAAGTGAAGGAACTGGTCAACAGTGTCAAATGCTGCTGTAATGTCAAGTAAAATGAGTACTAAAAGTTGATTCTGAGTTTAGCCACATGGAAATCCCTGGAACCACAACAAAAGTGATTTCGGGGAATGACAGGCATGAAAGGCTAAATGGAGTGGCTTAAGAGAAGAGGTAAGATTTAAAAGAAGATACAGGTTTAAGGGAATGTATAAGGAGAGGAATCAGAGGCCGTGAGTAAAAACAACTCTTGAAGAATTTTGCTATAAAAGAGAACAGAGAAATAGCATAGAACCTGGGCAGAGACAGGAGGTTAACAGAGTTTTTAAAGACGGGGAAAAAACCTAGCATGTTTCTGTGCTTCTATGAATGATCCAATAGGGTGTGAAAAACCCATTCAGGATTGAGAGAGAAGCAGGTCTGGAGCGATGCCCTAGAGAAAGTGAGGGAATGGAATCTGGTGCCCAAGTGGGAGGGCTGGGCTCAGCCAGCAGCGCTCACCACTTGATGGGAGGGAAGGCGGAGGACAGCGGCAGTGTGGGAGCTGTGGGAGTTCTCCTCTAAAGACTTTTTACCTGCAAGTCCACCTCGAATAATAGCTTCTTGATTTGTGTATCCTCAATATAAAGCAGACACTGGATTAGGTATTTGCTGAATGAATACATGGATCAGATTTCTATTTTTTAAAAGAAGTTGAGACCTCAGCTTAAATGTCACCTATTGTGCTAAACTCTTCCTAAACATCCGGCAGCAATTTTATCAGGAGTAAGGGAACAAGGTGGCTTTGATATCTACGTCTGAAAATATTAAGAATCTCATACATAGAGGTCATACTGCTCTTCACTGGGTGTATACTTTACCAACTTAGAACTCATTATTTCTCAAATGCGATGTACCGTTCCCCACCACCTCCTGTCTTCAGTTATGCTGTTTTCTCAGTCCTGAATGCTCTTTCTTCCTATAGAAATCCAACTTACTCTTCAAGGTCTAGTTCAAATGCTATCTTCGTGGTGAAGCATTTCCTGCTTACGCTGCCAGAATTAATTCTTTCTTTTTTGGACACATTTTATTTAACTTACATACATTAACACTTCTCAAACTTTTGTACCTAAGAACCCCTAAACAACAGAAGAGAATCAATTTATTAGTATTGAGGGTACAGTCCAAATTGGTTTACTGGCTTACAACTTTCTTTGAGGGCTGATACTTTGCTTTAAAAACACATAACAATTTTGTTATTTTTCATAAAAGGGCCTTTTAAATTTCAACATAAACATATTTTTATTTTTCACATAGGAGTTGACCAGTTAAATTACTTAATTCTACTCCTGGAATTAGAAGTCCCTCCGACTTCTAAAGAAAACAGACATCCCAAAAGACGTGTCATGCTTATTCTGCGCCTTTGTGTGACTCTGGTACTAATCATATCCTAATCTGAGAAATACAGGTTTGTTTGAGTTCTCCACCTGAACCATAAGATCATTAAAGATAGGGATCTTATTTTCTTTGTATTTTAGGCCCTGTCTTGGAAAAGTACCTTATACAAAGCAGTTACTCAATAAATATCTTCCTCCCAAATAGTATAATCATAACAATCTGTCAATACCCTTGGCTCACATTTTTTTCTTGCTGCTCTGTGACTAAACCAATAGTAATAGCAACAGTAAACAGAACAAAAAACCAATAACTCAAATGTCTATGGACAGATGAATGGAGAAGCAAGCTGTGGTATATTTACACAGTAGAATGGTACACAGTACTGAAAAATGAATGAACAAGGTTACAGGGAATAGTACAGATGAATCTTAGACATATGGCCAGTGGAAAAGTATGATACAATTTTCTTTATTAAGCTAAAAAATAAGCAAGACTAAACAACACTTGCTTATTTTATGTTTAGAAATACATGGATTAGTGATAAAAATACAACTCTCCCCATCAAAGCAAGGGAATTAAATATAAAATTTAGGATACTGTTTACTTGTTGTAGGGAGATAAGGGATATAATTGGAGCAGAACACACAGACAGATCCATGTTATTGGCAATTTCCCAGTCCTTTGGTGAAGGATCCAAGAGTATTCATTATATTTTCTAACTTATATTTACATATATTCTTGTTGTTTAGTTGCTAAACACTTTTGGGACCCCATGGACTGTAACCTACTAGGCTCCTCTGTCCATGGGATTTCCCAGGCAAGAGTACTGGAGTGGGTTGCCATTTCCTTCTCCAGATCTTCCTGATCCAGGGATTGAAACTGTGTCTCCTGCATTGCTGGTGGATTCTTTACTGCTGAGCCACAAGGGAAACCCAAAACTACTATGTTAAGATATGCTGTTGCTAAGTCGCTTCAGTCGTGTCTGACTCTGTGCGACCCCAGAGATGGCAGCCCACTAGGCTCCTCTGTCCCTGGGATTCTCCAGGCAAGAACATTGGAGTGGGTTGCCATTTCCTTCTCCAATGCATGAAAGTGAAAAGTGAAAGTGAAGTCGCTCAGTCATGTCTGACCCTTAGCAATCCCGTGGACTGCAGCCTACCAGGCTCCTCCATCCATGGGATTTTCCAGGCAAGAGTACTGGAGTGGGTTGCCATTGCCTTCTCCATGTTAAGATATAATTAAGATAAAAGCTTCTATATCTAAATGGTTTCTATACTCTGACGTTTCTCACAATCTTTAACACGCTAATGTGAATCTCTCTAGTTTCCAGGAGGATACAGTGATTTAGTTGTCCAAAAAACTTTTAAAAATATCTATCAATATCTCCCAAACAAGTTTTCTATAGAACAAACCGTGGGAAACACTCAATTTAAGATATAAAATATTTCCTTGATTATAATGAGGTTACTTTACCCCAGGATACTTTCTTACAAACAATGTAACCACCTGTTGTAGACTACTCCTTCCCAGTTTCCACCTTAGTACCAGGACACCTGATTTATGAAAAAATAAGCAAAGCAAAACAAGTAAACAGGAGCCCTTCGTCTTACTTCCTCTCCCTCCTGTGAAGAAATAGGGAAAAACAGCAACCAATGGGATTCTGCATGTATCCAACACTTTGCATGTGTCATTCATGTGAGGAGAAAGGATTATCCTCATGGTCCATAGGACAAAAGATGGACTCCTCAAAGACTGAACTGCCTGTAACATCACTTTCATAAAGGTATGAAAGGAGATTATCATCTGAGAAGAAAGAGAGTGATAGATGTACTTTCTCACTATTGGGAACATTCAAGACCACATCAATTTGTCAGAGCAACAACTACAGAAGTAGAATGGTGACCACCATACCAAAACAAACAAACCCCCCCCCTCCCCAAACCAACAAGAAACAAAGCTCCAAACAACCTCTCTGTAGCAAGCATGGATGTTAAAGACTCTGTGAAAGTCTATTAATTATAGAGGTACCGAGTCTGGAGGTTTCAAAGGGGAAATTTTCGTGAGCAAAAATGCGTGAGCTAAAGTTTTTCCTGCACAGACCACAAAAGTCACCTGCCATTTGGCTATCTTCATAGTAAATTTTGGAGAAGGCAATGGCACCCCACTCCAGTACTCTTGCCTGGAAAATCCCATGGACGGAGGAGCCTGGTAGGCTGCAGTCCATGAGGTTGCTGAGTCAGATATGACTGAGCAACTTCACTTTCACTTTTCACTTTCCTGCATTGGAGAAGGAAATGGCAACCCACTCAGTATTTTGCCTGGAAAATCCCATGGAAGGAGGAGCCTGGTAGGCTGCAGTCCATAGGGTCGCTAGAGTCGGACACGACTGAGCAACTTCACTTTCACTTTTCACTTTCATGTATTGGAGAAGGAAATGGCAACCCACTCCAGTGTTCTTGCCTGGAGAATCCCAGGGACGGGGGAGCCTGGTGGGCTGCCGTCTATGGGGTCGCACAGAGTCGGACATGACTGGAGTGACTTAGCAGCAGCACAGTAAATTTTACCATAACCCCAATATTGCTGGGCATAATAATAGAATTCTGCTCTTGAATTATGTTAAAGTAAGAGTTTTCAAACCAAGTGATTTGGAAGTATGGGTGACAACAGAGGCGGTGATGATGAGTATCCAGTCTTTTTTTACTTGATTTTCCCCCAATGTAATGGTAATAACAGCAGCAGCAGCAAGCAACACATATTAAGTGCTTCTCCTGTGCCAGATTTTCCTCTAATATTTTATACATATTATATCATCCAATCATAATAACAATGATATAAGGAGCTATTATTACCTCCACTTTACAGTTGAGAAAATGGAGGTACAAAAAAGTTAAATAATTTGCCTAAGGTCATACAAGTGGACACATGGCAAAACTAGGATTTATAAAAGGTATTCTGGGGACTTCCCTGATGGTCCAGTGGCTAAGACTCCGAGCTCCCGATGCAGGGGGCCTGGGTTCAATCCCTGGTCAGGGAACTAGATCCCATATGCCGCAGCTAAGCCCTGATGCAGCACTCCCACCCCTCCTCCCCACCAAAAAAGGTAGTCTGGCCCTACAGCCCTTGGTTCTTTAAAAAAAAAAACAAAACTATTTATTTGGCTTTGCTGGGTCTTAGTTGTAGCATATGGGATACAGTGCCTCAATCAGAGACTGAACCCAGTTTCCCTGCACTGGGAGCTCGAAGTCTTAGCCACTGGACACCAGGGAAGTCCTTAGAGCTGTTGCTCTTAACTGCTGTGCTACACTGCCTCTTAAAAGACCAAAGGGTATCACAAGGTGATTTATAAATAATAGGTTTCATTCAAGCCGAGGAGTTCTAATGATAATCCTAATGAAAGAACTTATGTCCTGAAAGATGCATCATTCAACTGGAGAAGTTAAATACAGTTTTGCAGGGCTGTGTAGAGGGTGTGCTACTATATACTTTACTACTTAGTAATTGCAAATGGTACCAAACTGACTTTTAAAACTCTGTGGAATATCTTAAAATTTTTCTCATCATTAAAAAACATTAAAATGCAAGTAACATAAGAAATAAAGAAGTAAATGAGTCGCTCATGTCTCACTACACAGAGTTAGCATTTTTGAGTTTTTCCTTTCATTTAAAGTTTTTTACTGTCTAACCCAACAAATCCTGAAACAAATATGCAAACACTGGATAGGGTCTTACATACTACACAAAAAGGCATAGCCTATAAACTTGCAAAAGAGAATATCCCTTTTCCTTAATGGCAAACTTCTGGTTGCAAGAAACAGAAACCCATTCAAACTAGCTCAAGCAAAATAAAAAAAGTATCCTCAGTGACATAGCGGTGGGGGTGGAGGTCTATCACTGAACCAGTGTAAGATCAGTGCCTCTTAAAGGCACTGTGGAGAGCCAGTGGCGGGGGGCTGCTTTGAAACCACACAGGATCTGCCTCTGCCTCTTATTTCTGGCTGTCTCATTTACTGGTCTCTTATTTCACACTATCTGCTGCTGCTTTTTTCTCTGCATTTGAGTTGAAATAAAATGGTTTTTAACTTTCTCTGTACAAATTATTTTTTAAATTTGCTATTTTTAAAAATCAGGAGCAGTTAACCTTGGGGTTGGAAGGGTATGATGTGAAGGTATAAACAAAACTTTTCTGGATGGCAAATTAGTATTTAAGCATATTAAAAAAGTTAATAGTCTCTGATGCAGTAATTTCATCTCAACATTGCTAGCAGTGCATGGAATCTAGGATGACAGAAATCTGAACCTGAATTCTAGCTTTGCACTTCCTTGCTCTACGACCTAAGGCAAACTACTTAATTTTTCTCTTAATGTTCTAGTTCTTTCACTTGCAAATTGGGACCACAACAATATTACCTTCTGGATCATGAACATTAAATGAGATAATATATGAAGTGAAATCAGCAGATTGTTTGGCATTACTATTATCCTAAGAGAATACATGGACAAGTGTGTAAAGATGTATATAAAATTATGTTTGTTATAGTACTGCTTATAAGAGCAAAAAGTGATAAACAATGACTATCAAAGAATATTTGTTTTGTTCATCACCATGTATAGCTTCAAGATAGCTTCTGGAATACATAAGTGCTCAGTAAGTACTTGTTGAATGGACAAAAAACTGACAATTGGTTAAATAAATTGCAGCACAATCACACAACAGAGGAGAAGGCAGTGGCACCCCACTCCACTACTCTTGCCTGGAAAATCCCATGGACGGAGGAGCCTGGTAGGCTGCAGTCCATGGGGTCGCTAAGAGTCAGACACGACTGAGCGACTTCACTTTCACGCATTGGAGAAGGACATGGCAACCCACTCCAGTGTTCTTGCCTGGAGAGAATCCCAGGGACGGCGGAGCCTGGTGGCCTGCCGTCTATGGGGTCACACAGAGTCGGACACGACTGAAGTGACTTAGCATAGCATAGCACACAACAGAATACCATTCGGTCATTAAAAATGACATATAAGTATTTTCATTGAAAGTACATGTATAGTATATTCCACTTTATTTAAACATGTATATGTATATATTCACAGGAAAAAATCTAAATCATCAAGACATTGACATTTCCAATGCTGAGATGGTGGTAGTATGAATATTTTTATTATCTTCTTTTTGCTTAGCAGCAATAAACTTTTTTTCCTATAAGGATTATATACTGATTTTGTAACAAAAAGCGATTTTTAATTAAAAAATATGTTTCAATATACAAATAAACTGGAATCAGGGGACACACTTAGATTTGAATCTTGGATTAATTTAATTTTTTAAAAAAGCATTGTATTAGAGTTATTCATTTATATGCCTATTTTTCCATTAGACATTGAGACATTTAATGATATAAAAAATGTTTTCATCTTTCTAACACCTTGCACAGAACCTTACACATAATAGCGCTCAATAAATACTTGTCAGTGATAGGCGATACACTCCATCACAGCTCTTGGCAATGGTGTCTTAACATTTTGTTACAAGAGAAAAATCAAACTCTCCCCCAAATCCCTACCAAGATGGTGATAGTTCCAACAGTTTCAAAACTGATTCTGAAATACCTACAAGTGAAGAAGTGTCCTCTGGATTCCTCTTTCTTTGAAATGCAAATTCTGTCATAGGATCCTAATTTTTCAGTAAATAATTCAGAGATCAAACCAACTCATGGTTACAGGAGAAGGTCCAAGTTTCTAGTGTTACTTGTTTAAGTAGAAATCTATAAAGAACCTGTTGATAATATGAATTGACATCCTCCCAGCTTCCTATTTATTTATAGAAATTCAAACTATAAACTGTTTTCTAAGCCCTAAACTGTACTCTCTCAAAAAAAAAAAAAAAAAAAAGAACAAATCAGAATTCTATTATTACCAACATTCAGGCATCATCTCAGGTAGTAATAAAACTAACAGCCGCCACTAGTTAATCAAATTAGTCATTTTTACCCAAAGAGCAACACTGTCTTAAATCTCATTCTTAATTATCATTGGATGGCAAAAACCATGAAAGAAAACTAAACAATTCCTTACTTTTGTACTGTTTTTTCCCCTGCTTTGGTTTACAGTATTTTTTTAGTAAGCAGAAAGCATCACACAATTTCCATTAGGTAAAAACACATCTTGGCTATAAGTGACATTCATAAGCAAGGGATTTAAAAAATCATAGCTAGATAAAACTTCCTAAAATATTATTTCAACTGTGTGCTCAGACTGGAAACAAACTGAGTTCAATTCCAGCTTTGCCACTGAGAATCCCAGGGACGGGGGAGCCTGGTGGGCTCTATGGGGTTGCACAGAGTCAGACACGACTAAAGTGACTTAGCAGCAGCAGCTCCATGACTGGAAAAAGTACTTATCTGCTCTAAGCCTCATCTGAAAAATGAGGTTGATGATAATACAAATACCTACCTCACTGGGTTATGAGAATTAGAAAAAATTTAATGAATAAAACACTACTATCCCACAGAAATGAAAAGCAAGTCACAAAAGGGAGTGGCTATGTAATTTTAAATGTTCTGATAAGCACATTAAAAAGATAAAAGAAACAGGTAAAATAAATTTTAATTGTATATTTTATTTAACCCATATAACTTAGACATTATCAACTTTAAAAATTGAGATATTTTATAGTTTTTGTGTATTAAGTCTGAATCCATTATGTATTTTATACTTGTAACATACCTCAAACTAGGCTAGCCACATTTCAAGTACTCAATAGTTACAGAGGCTACTGGTTACCTTTTTGGACAGCACAGGTATAAAGTACAGTGTCTAACACATAGTATATGTTAAATAAATTTTAATTTCTTAGTGTTATCATAATCACCTCTTAAGAATTGCTATAGGTCACTGTTTCTCACATCATGTGCTCATAACACCAGCTTATATCTGGTGGTTCCCGGGCATGTCACTAAATAGCACTGAAATACATAATGAGAAAATTACTTCTGCAGCCATGGACTGCAGCCCACCAGGCTCCTCTGTCCGTGGGATTTCCCAGGCAAAAATACTGGAGTGGGTTGCCATTTCCTACTCCAGGGGATCTTTCCGTTCCAACGATCGAAGCTGCATTTCCTGCAGTGCAAGTGGATTTTTACCAATCTTTTTTATCCTTCTGACTATATCAAGGAAAAAGTGTCAGTTTGGTACTACAGTGCTATTTTTCAAATTTTTAATTTTTTAATTGAGATATAATTCATAGGCAATAAATGTTCCAATTTTAAGGATATCATTTGATGATTCTGAAGAATATATCCAGTCATGTAACCATTTCCTCCATCAAGATATAGAACATTTCTAACACCTGAGTCAGGGCTTCTTTAAAAATCAAGAAACAAACAGAAATCAAGAAGCGAAAAAAACCTCAACAACAAGAACCATGAAGTCAACCCCATGCCTCTGAATGTTGTTGTTTAGTTGCTCAGTCCTGTCCATCTCTTGTGATCCCATGGACTGCAGCCCACCAGGCTCCTCTGTCCATGGGATTTCCCAGGCAAAAATACTGGAGTGGGTTGCCATTTCCTATTCCAGGGGATCTTCCCACCCCAAGGATCGAAGCTGCGTTTCCTGCAGTGCAAGTGGATTCTTTACCAATTGAGCCAGCAGGGAAGCCTCATGTTGCTTTCCAGAAAAGTTATGGACTTACATTTCTAGTAGCAATATTTGAGACTGCCTCACTGTACATTTATCTTGAGAAAATAATTCAGAGGTACGACAAGGATTTATCGATATACATGATGCTTACTGCAATATTTATATCAAGCAAAAATCTATAAACAATCTAAATGTTGAATAGTAATAGTTAAACAGAGATACACCCTTAAAATTGAAACTGTAGAGCTATTAGGATCATTTAAAATAATTTAAATAATATGGCATAATTAAAAGTACACTTAAAAATAAGCAAAACATGTCAAAACTTTAAAGACAATGAATGTAATGTGATCCTAAAACTCAAAAACTTTCAAGTAAAGGCAAAAAACATCAGGAGGGGCTTCCCTGGTGGCCTAGTGGTTAGGAATCTGCCTGCCAATGCAGGGGACCTGGGTTCAATCCCTGGCCCAAGAGGATCCCACATGCTGCGGGGCAACTAAGTCCACGTGCCAGAACCACTGAGCTAGTAGGGCCCGCAAGTTACAACTACTGAGTCCACGGGCCACAGCTACTGAAGCCTGCATGCTAGAAGCCATGCATCGCAACAAGAGAAGCCACAGACGAGAAGCCCAAGCAACATAACGAAGGGTAGCCCCCACTCTTGGCAACTACAGGTAGCCTGCGTACAGCGATGAAGACCCAGCACAACCAAAAATAAAATAAATAAAAATAAATCTTAAAATAAATTAGGAGAAAATATACCAAAATATTAACAGTGGTTAGCTCTGAGTTGTGTAATAGTATGAATGATTTTGACTTTTAAACTTAATTTTTATAGTACAATAAGCATGAATTAGTTGGGGGGTAAGCCTATTTTTCTTCATCTCTCTTTGCTAGTTAGAAAGAAAAATAACTGAAAAATGAAACAATTATTGTGCAGGCTTATAGTTAATGAGGGTTTAATTGGATCCAGTGGAGTTATAGAGAACCTACTATGTGTAATCATTATTATTGGTTTGAAAGGGAATCTGGCAGTAAAAGGCTGGTTGATCTAGCGTTACCTTTCCCCCTTGTCAAAAGTCTAAAGAAAGTACTGAACTGACGGACAGCAACGTGGAAGGCTGAAGCGCTCTCTTCACACACAGTTCAGGGGCTCAGGCAATGCTGACAGCACTACTGACTACTACAGTCACCTCACCGCCCTCTTCTCCTTCACTTCTACCCTGTACTCTGAGAAGACAGGGGGATTTCATCTATTGGGAGAATAATTCTATCCGTTCTGATCTGGTTCTTGACCTCTCGGCTCACACAGCTAACCTAGCGTGTCAACTGCTTCCAGCAAGGATCCAGAACTCCTTAACACTGATTGACTTGTGAAGTCATCAGGCGAGCCAGCTCAAAACCCAAATCAAGATGCTTATTTATTTGCAAGGTAGGATCACATGCTTTGGAAACACAACTAGAATAATGATAGCCTATTGTGGTGGTGGTTTAGTCGCTTAGTTGTGTCTGATTCTTTGTGACCCCATGGACTATAACTCTCCAGGCTCCTCTGTCCATGGGATTTCCCAGGCAAGAATATTGGAGTAGCTTGCTATTTCCTTCTCCAGGGGATCTTCCTGACCCAGGGACTGAACCCAGGTCTCCTACATTGCAGGTGGACTCCTGCATTGCAGGCGGATCCTTTACTGAGCCACCAGGGAAGCCCCCAGTCTATTGTAGGTGAATACATAATGGGTATAGTTCATGTACGGGCTTCCCTGGTGGCCAAGAACAGTAAAGAATCTGCCTGCAGGTTTGATCCCTGGCTCAGGAAAATCCCCTGGAGAAGGGAATGGCTACGCACTTGCCTAGTATTCTTGCCTAGAAAATTCCATGGACTGAGGAGCCTGGCGAGCTACAGTCCATGGAGTTGCAGAGAGTCAGACACAACTGAGCAACTGACACTTCCACTTTCACACAATTCATTTAGTTTACTTCCCAGGTGGCACTGGTCGTAAAGCATCCACGAGACATAAGAGATGCGCGTTCAATCCCTGGGTCGGGAAGATCCCCTGGAGTAGGAAATGGCAACCCACTTCAGTATTTTTGTCTGGAAAATTCCATAGACAGAGCAGCCTGGCAGGCTACAGTCCATAGAGTCACAAAGAGCTGGACATGACTGAGAGTGCATGCACACACACACACACACACACTTAGCATGCATAGTTCATTTATACATGTCTGGGAAATTTGCATTTTTATAATAACCCCTGTTCATTCTGAACATTTTAAGATAAATAATACTTCTCTTAATTCATTTTAGCTTTGATCACCATGGTAATTCTGATAAAATATAAGTCAGATGTCATGATTCTGCTCAAAACTTTACAATACACACAAAAACTTGTACAGAAATGTTTATAGCAGCCTTATTTATAACAGCCAAAAGGTGGAATCAACTCAAATGTCCGCCACTGACAAATTTAGGTAAACAAAATATGGTATTTCATTTCACACAATGAAATACTATTCATCTGTCAAAAGTAAAGACAGCTATAACACAGATGAACCTTGAAAACATTATACTAAGTAAAAGAAGCCACTCACAAAAAATTGTATGTTACAGGCTTCCATTTAGATGAAATGTCCACAACAGGGAAATCGATAGAGACAGAAAGTAGATTAGTGGTTGCTTAAGGCTGGACGATTCTTTTTGAGGTGATGAAAATGTTCTAAAATTGACTGTGGTGGTGTTTGCACATGTCTCTGAATACACCAAAAACCACTGAATTGTATACTTTAAAGGGGGGTGAGCTGTACGGTATATGAATTTTATCTCCGTAAACCTGTTAGAAAACAAAACCCCAATGTCCTACGATGCTCTCTGACTCAGTAAAAACCAGCCCTCAAAATAGTCTCCAAGGCCCTCCATGATCTGGCCCCCAACACCTCTCTGACTGCACCCCAGACCCCAGTCTCCTTGAATACACTGCAAAATCCTGCCTTAGGACCACAGCCCTGCTGTCCTGAGATGCTCTCCCCAACATGTGTCTGGCTCATTCCCTCACTTCCTCCAAGTCTCTGTTCAGACCTCCTCTTCATGAGGCCTTTCCTGATACACTGAGTAGTGTGGCTTCCCTACTGCCTCCACACACTACAGATTTCCCTTCACTTTGCTCTACCTTTTTTTCCCCATAGAATTTATCATCTTCTGATTTACTATAAAGAATACTTATTTATTAAGTCATTATTTATTTGTCTCTGCATTAAAATGTAAGCTTCATAAGGATGAGGATCTTTGCTTTCATGCACAGAGGCATTCCAATATTCAGTAAATACAGCTGTCCTCATTTGTTCAGTAAATGTTTATCTATTCTAGAATAGATAAACTAGGCCAAAATGACTTCTCACTGTTTCACGCAGACTTTGGTGGAAATATCTGTGGTGATCTAGAACAACTCATGTCATGTATAATGCTGGAAGTTGAAATTTGAATTATTCTCCCCCTAACTGAGGATCTATTAGGCCAGTATGACTAATGAGATAAATGAAGAGGGAGGGAGTAAGGCAGGGGGAAGTACTTCCATAGGAAGGGTGAACACTGAGACAGGAGATGAGAGTCTACACACTGAAACCTGCCTGGACCCCAGAGGCAGAAAAGACTTACTGCTTAGGGCAGGCACATGCACGTGTTCAGGGTACTGTTGAATCCATTTACCTGGGTCCTTTTTCAGGGCAGGTTCTCTGCTTTCAAAAAGGCATTAAAATGATGCCCTTAAAGAAGTCCCTGTGATTGGTTACTATCTTTTATTTTTGTATTTCATTATGTAAAAAAGAAGGGAAAGCAATACAAAATTCAGATTAAACTTCATATGGCTATAGAGAGAAGAAAGTATTGACTACCTCCCTTCATTTGGAAGGCAGTTTTACTAAGAATGTTGCTAAGGAGATAATTAGCTTCTGCAAAGTTCCTTGGTGTCGTAGCAGCAAACACACATCATCTATTTTAAATAGAGTTTAAATCTAAACAAAGATAATTACAATTACACCTAATCAGAGTAGGCCCTATAGAAATAAGTCATATAACTACAAAAGACCTGTAGAACTCTGCTTAATTGTGACCAGTGTTTGAATGGTTGAAAAAATGTCATAAAAGAACTGCTTTAAAGAATTAAGGTATTACTACTTAAGAGAGAGCAGCTTAAAGCAGAACTCTGAAAAGGAAGTTGAATTTCAGATTCAACTAATATATATTTCCTTATAAAATCTAAGGGACATATATCTTCACATAACTTCTGACTTAAAACTTGGCTTACTTATGCATGGTCCCTATTCTTTCACCAAAGTTACACTGAGTTCTGGAAGTACTTCAGAGAGGGAAAGAAAAATTGCTTTTTATTTTTTATTTTTGTTTAACATTAAGATTTTGTTTCAAAACAAAAGTAAAGGTAATGTCAATGTATTTTAGAAATAGAAGGTATCCCAGGATAAAGACTTTTAAAGTTGCTACATGAGAGGTACAGATGATTTTCCAAGATGCAAGAGATCAATTTTGACCCATCTACCTATTACATTAATATCTTGCTCCAAATCATAAACTAGTAAGTGGTAGTGGTGAGAGCTGACTGTAAAATAAATCAGATTTTGCTTAATACACTAGGAAAATCCAGTGACCTGTATCCCAGAAATACCCTGAAACAGGCATTTCCCACTCGGGAAGGATAAAAGATTCTGTATCAGCCTATAACACTCCAAGCTACAAGATATGATTTTCTTTTTTTTTCCAGCCATACCTCTCGTGGCTTGCAGGACCTTAAGTTTCCCAACCAAGGCTTGAACCTGGGCCATGGCAGTGAAAGCAGTGAGTCCTAACCCCCACATTGCCAGGGAATTCTCAAGGTATGATTTCTATTTCTTGCAATGCTTACCAATCCAGATCTTCGTGGGCATGCCATATTTTACATAACTCTAAGTATAAAACAAGGGCGCTCATCATGACACATCTAAAAGTATACTGTTTCCTGGTCACCATAATCTCTCAAAATAATACTTTTGTGAGGGAAAGCTGTGTCTTTATCAGTTATTCCATTGGACTTTTTTCTTAAGAAATAACCCATGTATTACATAGGAAATTATACAGGCACCCACAAAAATTAAACCCGAACAATTCACAGAAACAAATCATTCAAACTTTCTCCCCCTATATAATTATTGCTGCTCACAGCCCTACTGTATTGAGGTATAAAGCTAATTTTTAAAAAATATTAACCTTCCCATTTACTGAGTGTCTGGGATTTCAATATGTATTAAGGGTTGTGAACTGTTAATTACTTAATAGTCTAGTAATACCCAAGGCAGTCCACAATCATCATGAAAAATGAGCCTTTCCTCTAAAAGCTGAAACTGTTGCTTTCAATTACTTGAGCCTTTACAATAACTGGTGTCTGAAATACACATTTCACTATCTTCTTACTGATAGTGAAAAATTTCACTAGTTACTTATTGCTGCTGCTGCTGCTGCTGCTAAGTCGCTTCAGTCGTGTCCGACTCTGTGCAACCCCATAGACGGCAGCCCACCAGGCTCCCCCCGTCCCTGGGATTCTCCAGGCAAGAACACTGGAGTGGGTTGCCATTTCCTTCTCCAAAAGTGAAAAGTGGAAGTGAAGTCGCTCAGTCCACGGGATTTGCCAGGCAAGAGTATTGGAGTAGGTTGCCATTGCCTTCTCCATACTTATTGCTAGAGGCTATGTATTTATGAAAGTAAATTATAAAAACCAGTTTTTGGAACATTTATGTATTGCAAATATTAATTTTTTTCCAGGTTGGTAATTACCATAGCAACTCCCTTTTTCTAAAAGTTTCATTGATCAGGGGCCAGTGAACAATCCTGTCCAAGATTTTATTGAACCTTCTATTGCTAAGGATATCTGCTCAAATGTAATTTGGTATACTGCTTAACATATTATTAGGTCAGACAAAGAAATATTGAGCTGGCTAGTTGGAAGAATCTAGTCTATAGCTTTCACAAAGCTGCTTTATTTTTCTGCCTTACTTTCTTACTTTTACATTAAACATTATTTTCTCAGGACTTGGGACACTAATTTAAAGAAAAACTTAGATATTTAGGGTCTCCCTCCCATTTTTAATAAAATATAGTTTTATTCATAGTACAATTAATTAGCCAAACATACCTGAAAATACATGCATTTTTGTTTATATGTAATATGACTTAATTACAAAGAAATGTGTAAAAATCTTTGCTAATCTATCTTTCCCTCTAAATCCAAAGTATTTTTTAAATTGAAAGTGAAAGTGAAAGTCGCTCAGTCGTGTCCGACTCTTTGAGACCACATGGACTGTCCATGGAATTCTCTAGGCCAGAATACTGGAGTGGGTAGCCTTTCCCTTCTCCAGGGTATCTTCCCAACCCAGGGATCGAACCCAGGTCTCCCACATTACAGGTGGATTCTTTACCAACTGAGCTATCAGGGAAGCCCCCCTTTTAAATGGAGATACAGGTAATTAGTTTTAAAGGTCTAATACTTCAAGTTAAAGAGAAGATGCTATAGTTCTTAGGTATGGGTCATGAGGCTACAAACACTCAATGGGAAATATTAACTCTCAGAAAGATCACTTAAGAGTCAATTAGCCTTTTTAGATTCTGATAGTAAAGCCTATTTAAAAGCAGATAATTATATATACAAACATGAGAGAACTCATTTAGATTAAGAAAATAAAATCCTATATGTCTATCTAGTAGTAAAACATTTTAAACCCTAAATTATTAAATATTACTTAGAAAATAATACATTGTCAGGCTTTCAAGTAATATTTATGAAGGAAATGAAGAATGATCAAAAGCATGGACTCTGGCTCTGAGAACTGGCTCTCTTTGTAACCATGTTTACTTGGGCAAGTTATTTAATCTTTCTGCCTCAGTTTCCATAAGCAGAGTGCTGAAAATAATAGTATATACCTTATTGAGGATTAAATGACTTAATATATGTACAGTACTTAGTAAGTGCCCAGCACATAGTAGATGTTCAATAAATATTTACTACGATTATTATTTTTATTAGCAGGAGCAGGAACAATAGGCTTCCCAGGTGGTTCAGTGGTACAGAATTCGCCTGCCAAGAAGGAGATCAAAGTTTGATCCCTGGGTCAGGAAGATCCCCTGAGGAGGAAATGGCAACCCACTCCAGTATTCTTGCCTGGGAAATTCTATGGATAAAGGAGTCTGGTGGGCTACAGTCCATGGGGTCACCACCACCAGTAGAAGCAATGGGAGAAAACTGAATAAAATAGTTGTGATATTTTGTGTCACTCAGTGCTCAAAAATATTCAATGGTACCCCACAGACTACTGAATTAGGTACAAAATACTCAGTTTGACATTTTAGAATGCACCGCTAAGCTTCCGAATATCACCTAATAGTTTTCAAATTAGAGTAAACTTCATGTAATGTTACTACCAATTTAAACTTTTCCAAGATCACAACCACACTTATACTTCCATTTCTGAAATGAAGGCCAACTAGATAAGGTGGAATTAAATAAAGCATATAGAAATGCTGGATAAAAAAATGACAAACATACTTTTAATTGAATAGCTAAACCTCTTAAGAAATTAAGGGAAACTCTAAGTCATCACAAAAAGGGAACCAAAACTTAGGTTGGCAAGTATAAACCAATGCTTGTGACTACCCGATAAGTACATGGCAACGTTTATAAACAAGGACACTGTATTTTAACAGCCACAAAGGATCAGGATCCAGGGTTTAGGACTCAGTAAGAAAGGGAATTAGAATTAAGACTCTTGAGTAATTGAGAGGCCCTCATTGAAAAGAAGGAATAGAAAAACAGAAATCTGCACAGGAAGATCACAAGGAAACTTAAAATAAACAGGTATAGGTTCTGCATGGTTCAGGAACTCTTCAGGACAGAAGTTAACATTAAAAAAGTTCTGAACTGATAATACTCTTTGGGTACCTGGTCTAAATGAAATAAAAACTATGCAGAAGAGCTGTATCTTCAACTTAGGCCCCTCATGAGTCTTCTCTAAGATAACTCATAACCCCAAATTACAGAACACATGTAGATATGAGTCATCATGAGTTAATATCAGCAGGCACAATAGCAGAATTAGATCTCCAAGGACTTCAGATAATAGAATTAATATGGTTAAAGAAAAATTTGAAAAGGATTTGAAAACATGAGAAAAGAAGAAATTAACAAAAAATCAGGCAAATTGGAAAAAGAAGCAAATAGAACTTAAAAGCTTAAACACAGATTAGGCATGGTTGAAAAGAGAATTACTGTATTGAAGTAGTAATATGAAAAAAATTACACAGGAGACAGCACAGAGAGATAACAGGTAGATAATATAAATAAGAGGTTAAGAGACATGAAAAAATAGATAAATGCCTAACATATAGCTAACAGGAATTCCAGAAGGAGGGAATAGAGGAAGTAGAAAAAATGCAGTATTTAAAGAAATAGTGACTGGAAAATTTCCAGAAATTATGAAATGCCAAACATATATTTTCATACCAACTAAAATAAATAAAAATAAATTCACATTTAGATGTATAATACTGAAACAAGAACATCAAAGACAAAAAGATAATCTTAAAAAGAGCCAGAGAAGAAAATATTGCCTCCAGATGTGAGACAATTATAGATGTTGAGAGTAGACTTCCTAATAGCAACAACTGAAAATAGTATTTCATGGTCATCTTCTTTTTAAAAATTTTTTCATTTTGGCCACACCACACAGCATGTGGGATCTTAGTTTCCCAGAGATGGGACCCATACCCCCCTGCAGTGGAAGTGCAGAGTCTTAACCACTGGACCATCAGGGAAGTCCCTGTATTCTGGGACTGTCTTCTGATTTCTAAGTGCTGGGGAAAAAAACCAAACTATTAACCTGAAATTCTAAACTTGGCTAAACTAAGATATTTTTAGACAAAAACATCAAGTTGACCATGACCTGAAAGAACTACTATAAGATGTTTCTAGTAAGAAGAAAATCGGATTGGAAAGAAGGACCAGGATGAAGAGCGAGGAGAAGTAAATATGTGGAAAAAATACTGAAAATAAATACTGAAAATAATGATTCATTTGGGGTTATAAAAAAAAGTGGAATAAAAATGCTGGACAAATGTAGTTTATAAGTTGAAGGGGATTAGAGATTTGTCTAAGGATCTATTTGTAAGAAAAGTAGAACTGATTAATTTTAACCATTCTGTATTCATTCAACAAGTATCTTTTATGGACAGGTAAAACTATAATAACAGAAGTCATAAGAGCTATTATTGTACATGGAGTTGTGCAAAAAAGGGGACGTGAGGCATAAGGAAGGGTTCCAGAGGTGCTGATAACATGCTGTTATCTGATTTATGTGGTGGTTATGGATGTACTCACTTTGTGTTATGTCATTGAGTTGTCTGCTTATCATTTGTATACTTTTCTGTGTGTAATTATGTATGTATGCACATGTAATATTTCTGCAAATTTTATAAAAATAAGCTCTCACACACAGTTTACACCAAAATAAAACTTTGATAGATTATAAATACAATTTGATAGATTATAAATACAAAAAAACTTTAAATACAAGCCCTAAAAGTCATGGGAAAAAATAGAAGTTAGTATTTATATAATCTTGACTGGGAAAGAACTTTCTAAGCATGACATCAGAGGCAAAAATCATTGGTAACTCTGACTACATAAAAGTTAAAAAGAAGAAAAGTTTTATACAACAAAACAAAAATACCAAATAGAGGAAAATATGTTTTGCAAAATACATAACAGAAAAATGGTCACTATCCTTTATATAAGTGACAAAGAACATGAATTGGAAATTCACGAAAAGAAATACATAAATGGACAGTGAGCTCTGGAAATCGACAAAGAGGTTAACTAATTTGCATAAATTCACAAAAATGGTAAGAGGGAAGATTCGAATCCAGTCTATCTTACCTTTCAATTAATATTTGTTTAATGAATGATTATATATTTAGAACTATAAGAAGTTTTTACCACAGACTACAAAATGCAGGTTATAAAACAGAAAGCTCAATGAGGCAAATAATACAAAGTGAAAAAGTACACAAACACCTCTAATGCCTTCCTGTGTATCTATGTATACATGGCTCAGCATGGATCTCTCAGGGCTCCCAATCATTAAATTTAACTATCATGCCATGGGTCTCTAGTTTCCTCCTCATCCTTTGTCCTTCCTACCTTTAGCTTCCAAATTAATCTTCCTAAATTACTGTGACCTTCTTGTAACTGTACTGCTTGAAAACTTTCAATGATTCCTCATTTTCTACATAAGAAAGCAGAAAAAAATTCTTCAGCATAGAATTCAAGGCCTTCCACAATTATGGCATTCAGTTAACCTTTTCTCTTATTACATACATTCCAGCTAGTTGACTACTTGCTGTTCTTTTTCTATGTATGTTGTCTATAGCTTTCCGTTACTTGTTCACGTGGTTAAATCTGCCTAGAACGTGCTCTCCCGCCTTATGTCCATTTTTTTCTCCAAGGCTCAGTTTCCACACTATCATCTTCATGAAACTAGCTTCTCTTAGCCACTCAGAATCCACGGCTCTTTTACCTCTCTCTCCAGGCACTTGTTTTCTTATTTTTTATGTTCTCTCTTTATCTTACTCATTTTCGTATTCAGTTTGGTCAGCACTGACATTACTTCTTCTACATGAAGGGAATTTAAGTCTTCTTCTCTGGGAAAGGGGAAAGAATTACAGGCCTGAATGTTCTCCCTTACCTTTTTGTGTTGTGCACCGTGGTTCCTCCTAGGACAATCCTCACTCCAGGAGTGGTACGGTTCAGGTTATAAACTGTTAGAGCCTCTTCATAGGTGGCTCCTCCAATGATAAACACAATGATATCCTGAGGTCTGCAATAATGAAGAAAGTTAGTTTTATAGGATAAGGGGGAAAAAAGGCAAAGATATGCTGTACTATTATACACACAGTTTTAATTTCTGAATCTTTCTTTTTTGGTAAAGGAAGCAGAATTAAAGCAGAATAGAATAAAAGGTTTAAAAAAAGTTTTAATTATCTCCAATTGGCAGGAAACAGAGCAGGAAATGCTGAATAGTGATTTGCTTTCTGTTTATGAGCGGATGTCTTATAATTTCTGTGCTGTGGATTTCAGAATAGCACAATAGTGTTTGCTAGAACCAAATGTAGAAATATTCTTTTATATTCAAGAGGCTGAAGAGTACTTCACTGTGATATGGTATCAATATAACAGTAATTTATGCTTACACATCTCCTTTCATATATAAGCCCTTTGTCAAATACTTAGTACAGTGTCATTACAATGGCTTCTGTCCAAGCACCTCAAAGTATTTTGGAAAGTACTGGTATATTTGGATGTCCCCATAACACGGGATCTAGAAACATTTAGTATTTTGAGTGCAAAAAAAGAATGAGACACAAAAATTAATTCTAGAATCCCACCTCTTCTTAAAATCTTTGTTCCTCAATCCTTTGACAAACCAAGAAAAAGAAACCATGGAAACAAACAAAGAACTCGTGGGTGGTTGATATGGGACACTGTGACACATCATCTCAGTCACTAGCCTCATTTAGGTCATACTGTGTTGTTTCACTGTTTCAATCGTTATCAAAATGGCTTTATAACAAAAGCGAGTAGTCCTCCTATTAGGTCCTTCTGTAGATGATATTAACAAGAAGGAGATCTTGTTATTTTCCCTTGTTTCTACATTATTTTCAAAATTGTCTAAGTTTGCTCTTTTCTCATGTCATCAAGAGGAGATAAAATTACTTAATCTTAGTAGGCAAGTAACTTTGTTAAATCACTTACTGGACATTACTTAAAATTACATCAAGTAGAAGCATCTATTTTGGAGGTTACAGCACAAAATTAAATAGAAACATCTTTAGTCAAAGGATGTGCATGCTTATGTATAAATCATGAAAAAAAAGCTCCCCAAAGCCCCAACAACCCTACACTGGCCTTTCTGTTTGTCTCTCTGTCTTATTCTAAAACATCTTAAAGGAATCACTAACCAAGAGAGTATTTGTTCTTGTGGGACTTCATGAAAACAGAATCAGAAATTGTGGCTATTTAAAAACGTTCCGGTGCAGCCATTATGGAAAACAGTAGGGAGGTTCCTCAAAAAGCTAAAAATAGCATTGCCATATGATATAGCAACCCCACTCCTGGGCATATATCCAGGCAAAACTATAACTCAAAAATATTCATGCACCCCTATGTTCATAGCAGCACTATTCACAATAGCCAAAACACGGGAACAACCTAAATGTTCACTGACAGATGAATGGATAAAGAAGATGCGATACACAAATACAATGGAATGCTACTCAACCATAAAAATGAATGAAATAAAGCCATTTGCAGCAACATGGATGGACCTAGAGATTATCATTCTAAGTGAAGTAAGTCAGAAAATATGACACAAATGAACTTATTCATGAAGTGGAAACAGACTCACAGTAAGAGAGAACAGACTCGTAGTTGCCAAGGGGAAGGGGAAATGCAAGAGGGATGGACTGGGAGTCTGGGGTCAGTAGATGTATTACATATGGAATGGATAAACAAAGTCCTACTGGATAGCACAAGGAAATACATTCGGTATCCTGTGATAAACCATAGTGGAAAAGCATATAAAATGAAAGTATACATGTGTATAATGGAATCACTTGCTGTACAGCAGTAATTAACACAACATGGTAAATCAACTACACTTCAATTAAAACACAAAACAAACCAAAAAAATATTCAGAGACTCCCCTAGTGGTGCAGTGGACAGGAATCTGCCTGCCAGTGCAGTGGGCACAGGTTCCATCCCTGGTCCAGGGAGATCCCACGTGTCGCGGAGCAACTAAGTCTGTGCACCACAACTACTCAGCTTGTGCTCTACGCCCAGGAGCCACAACTACTGAGCCCACATGCTGCTATTACTGAAGCCTGCGCACCTGGAGCCTGTGCTCTGAAATGAGAAGCCACTGCAATGAGAAGCCTAAGCACTGCAACTAGAGAACAGCTGCTTCTCATTGCAAGTAGAGAAATAGCCTAGGCAGCAAGGAAGACTCAGCACAGCCAAAAGTAAAATAAAGAAAAAAAAATTAAAAATATATTCAGATAACCTCTGAGCTTCAGAGATACCCAATGAAGACTCCCAATGATGAAGGGATAGTTATTTTGCAATTGATTCAGCAGAGTCAATTATGACATTTCTATGTGAACTTAGGACTTAAAATTATGCCTTTGAAATGTTACTTTTTAAGCCAAAATAAGCTTCATTCAAATCTACCCACTGGAAAAAATGTACTTAGCACCACAATGCTTTAAGTGTCACATAGTGCTATATATTCTACAATCATTTTCTTAATTTTAAAATATATTGTTTTGGTGAATTCCCTGTTGGTGTGGTGGCTAGGACTCTTGTGCTTCTACTGCAGATGGCCCTGACTTATTTCGGGTAGGGGAACTAAGACCCCACAAGCTGTGTGGCATGGCCAAAATAAAATAAAATATCTGGCTTTGACTAGATAAATGTTTGCATATGGTATAACATAAAAAAGGGTATATTGTAGAAAAAAAAAGAAAAAAAATGCTTTCTTCTCACCTCAGTACTCTTGTACCCCAGTTTCTTTCTAGAGGCAAACACTTACTCATCTCTTATGTATATCCTTTCAGAGATACTATGTGTATAAATTTGTGTATATACATGTATTCACAAATTTACATATTTTTATTATAAGATACATGCATATATATGTATATATTTAGTATGTATTTTATATACAGTTTATAAACTGCCTTTTATATATGGCTGTGTGGACATATTGTGCATTTAACATTCTGGTAGTTATCTCCAAGGTGCTCCACTGATGTCATTCTACCAGCAGTTCAGGAAAGTGCCTCCTTTCCATATCCTGTGAGTACTGTGTAGGCTTCTGATCCTTTTAAATTAAGTTGATCATTTGGTCTTTCTCAAAATTCTTTTTTACTTGGTTTCCAGGACATCATATTGTTTTGGTTTTCTTCCTACTTCATTGGTTTACATTTTTCAGTGTCTCATGATGGTCTCATCTCATCTCCTTGACCTCTTAATGGTGGAATGTCCAGAACCCAGTCACTGGTCCTCCCTTCTTCTTGATCTACACTTACTCCCTGGATCTGGCTAATGTAGTAGCCACTAGCCACATGCTGCTGCTGCTGCTAAGTCACTTCAGTCGTGTCCGACTCTGTGCGACCCCACAGATGGCAGCCCACCAGGCTCCCCTGTCCCTGGGATTCTCCAGGCAAGAATACTGGAGTGGGTTGCCATTTCCTTCTCCAATGCATGAAAGTGAAAAGCAAAAGTGAAGTCGCTCAGTCGTGTCCGACTCTTAGTGACCCCATATGGCTATTTAAATTTAAATGAATTAAAATTAAAAATGCAGTTCTTCAGTGTAACTGGCCTTATTTTAGTGCTCAAAAGTCATATGTAGCTAGTAGCCTATCTTATTAGATAGCATGGATGTATAGTACATTTCCATCATGTAGAAAGTTCTATTGAACTGCACTTCCCTAGGTGATTGCACTTAGTTCTGTGGTTTAAAATGCATTTATCTGCTGATGATTCCCAAATCTCTATATCTAGCCCAGATCTCTCTCCTAAAGGCTAGCCTTAAGTATCTATTTGACATTTCTACTTGGCTGTTTAGTTTACATCTGAATTCAGCATGTTCAAATCCCTAATCTCCTCCAAGCTTGTTCCACATATAGCTCTCCCCATCTTAGCTGATGGCCAATCTATCTTTTAACTTGCTTAGGACAAAAACTTCAGAGTCATCCTAATTTCTCCTTTATGGCTGGTGTGAGGCATATAAGTTAGAGATATAGTGAGAGGAGCCTGGAAAGTCACTGGAGCCTGGCTTGCTGCAGTCCATGGGGTCGCCAAGAGTCAGACATGACTTAGGCACTGAACAACACAGTGAGAGGGAGAATCTCGAATCTCATAGGTCATGGGGGGATCACCAAAGGGCTGTAACAGGTTACCATGATCAGATTTGCCTTTTTGAATGATAATTTTGGCAGCTATGTGAGAATGAATTGGGGGCTGCTGGTGGGAAAATTTGGGGAACAAAAGGCTATTAAGACTTGTGGGAAGATATGATAAAATTTGGAACTAAGAAATACCAGAAGTGGAGAGGAAGGACTGGACATAGAAGATACAAAAAATGTAGACTCTTCAGTATTTGGTCAATGATTAAATGTGAAGGATGAGGATAAAAGAAGAATCCATGATAACTTTAAGAATTCTGGCTTTGGTGACTAGCTATAGTAGTTTAAGTTTGAGAACAAAGAAAGCAAGACTGACTGACTTAAAGGAAGACAAAAAGATGCTGTCTTTGAGATACCTGTGGAACATCCCAGTGGAGTTGTCCACCAGACATCTGGACATTGAGACCTGGTGATTTCCCTGAAAACAAGTGGCAACTGAAGCCATGGGAACAGATGAATTCTACCTAGGGAGATCAAGAAGAGTGAGAAGAGAACCAAAAGACAGAGTTGGGAGTGGATTCTTTAAGATTTACAGGAAAAGCAAGAAGAGTAGCTAGCAAAGGCTGCTGAGAAGGAGATTGTCAGAAAGGTAGGGGGAGAAGCAGAGGGAGAGGCCAAGAGATGAGTCTTAAGAAGCACAGAATGGTTAAGTGAGGATTGAAAGAGACCACTGTGTATATTCTTGCAATGCAACTTTTCAAGAACTGTTTCAGTGTATTAGAGTGAAGCAAGAAGCCAGGGTATATGGACTGAAGAAGTGAGGAGTGAAGGCAGTAACTTTATCCAAGAAGCTTGACTGTGAAGGGAAGATAGGTTAGAAGAGAACCCTGACTCAAGGGCTTTAAACTTATTACTTAACAGAGAAACCTGAGTAAGTGTGGAGCCTGCAGGAAAGTAACCAGAGGAAGACAAGCTGAAAATACAGAGGAAGAGGGAGAGGGAGAGAAAGAGAAAGGAGAGACAGTGCAAATAATTTCAAGAAAGGCTTCAGAAGCGATGGTAGGAGTCTAAAACTAGTGATAGCAAAGAGGTTAGTTCTAAATAAGGAAAGGATGTATTTCCTTTAGAATGAAGGAAGGAGATAAAGGTAGATATATCTAACTAATCCTATACACATGGGCTAGACACTGAGGGTGGAGAAGGCAACGGCACCCCACTCCAGTACTTTTGCCTGGAAAATCCCATGGATGAAGGAGCCTGGAAGGCTGCAGTCCATGGGGTGGCGAAGAGTCAGACACAACTGATCGACTGCACTTTCACTTTTCACTTTCATGCATCGGAGAAGGAAATGGCAACCCACTCCAGTGTTCTTGCCTGGAGAATCCCAGGGACGGGGCAGCCTGGTGGGCTGCCGTCTATGGGGTTGCACAGAGTTGGACACGACTGAAGCGACTTAGCAGCAGCAGCAGCAGCAGCAGCAGACACTGAGGGAGCTAATGTCTGACACGTGCAATTTTTTTCACTGTGAAGCAGAAACACTGGTGTCGGTTAGGTGACTTGGAGATTATGGCAAACATTCTAAACTGATGTGGTGAATAAGACAGAGAGAGAGGGTTCTCCTCTCTCTTTATGTATCTAAGGATACATAAATCTGATTGAGTACCCCTGAAGGCCCAAGTGAGGTGAGAAACAATGAATTTGTAGTGGCCCTAATATATAATTTGTATGATCACCTCTAGTAGTACAGAGAAGTAGATATGAGCCTTAAGGCTGTTACTAATCCAATAGTAATCTGGTGCTTTAGACTATACACCAGATTATTTTATAAACTTCCTATAAATTTATAAATCCTTTATAAACTTATAGGAAAGCATCATCACTGTCTACGAATGACTAACATTTTCTACACTATCAAGGTTTTTTCCTTCACATCTTTGCTTCTAGTTACTGGCCAGCTTTTTCTTGCAGAAAAATTTGCTTAAGAGTTATATAACAGTGATAGTATATTTTTCTGCAAAGTATGATGATCTCTCAATTATTCGGAGACTGAATATTCAGGCAAAATACAGGTCCTTGTCTTTTCTTACATCTGATATGTGTTGTTTCAACTCTTACTAATATTTCTACAGAAGTATTTCTCTTAGAAATACTAGTATTTCTAAGATTTCTATGAATATCTAAAACTCAAGTTCCGCTCTTGTCAGGATCTTTAGGGGTTTATTTCATGAAAAAGGGATCAAATAAACTACAATTGGTTGTAACTTTAAAAACTGATATGAGTCCCTGTAACTTTTACCATAGCAAAAGTGAATAATGAATAATCACTAAATTTCTAAGGATATATGTTTTTAATTCTTCCCAATATATTGATTCTAGAGGTACCAGTGATTCTGAGATAATAATGGCTTCTCAAGTGCAGTCTCAACTGGTTTAATATTCATTAAAGGACGAGTTCTGTGGGAAAAAAAATCGAATGTTGTAAGAATGTGCCATCAAGAAGACATTCTACCAATATTTGGTCTATGTAGGGTCTACCAATAGGTCTAGCTATCTAGGGCTAGCCTACATATTTAGAAAACAAGAGGAGAAAAAATACAGGCAGTCACAGTATTCAGAAATAATAAAATCCTCAAAATTGAAATGATTTTTTGCCAGAAAATGAGTATTTTTTACAGTAACATTCCATAAGCAGTGCTCTTTACATTAAGGGATGAATATAGCCTGAGACCCATCTTGCAACTTATTTTCAATAAATACTCATGAATTACACAGATTGCTTCATTAAGAATAAGGGAAGCAGGTTTCTCTCTTACAGGGGTACACGTGACTGACGAGTGGAACTGGACAGTAACACTTCGTTTTGAGGTCCTGGTCTGATATGTGTGTGTGCATGCTTAGTTGTGTCCACCTCTTTGTGACACTGTGGACTGTAGCCCACCAGCCTCCTCTGTTCATGGGATTTTCCAGGCAAGAATATTGGAGTGGGTTCTATTTCCTCCTCCAGGGGATGTTCTTGCCCCAGGGATCAAACCTGAGTCTCCTGTGTCACCTGCACTGGCAGACAGATTCTTTACCATATGAGCCACCTGGAAAGTCCCTGGTCTGATAAGTCAATTTAAAAAGCAGCTGAGCAGAGTAACAAGGCTCATCCTGGAACACGATGTTGCTTTTCCATAGCTGCCCTCTGCCGATCATCTGCTTCTAGAGTATATATCTTTCTTATGGAAAAGAAAGGCAAGAACTGGGAAGGAGTAAATTCAAGTGGGTTTCTAACACAGCCAGAGAATACTACATTTTAGTTTGATAATTTCAGGGTGCCAGAGTATTTTCGTATTGCTGGAGAGGGAAGAAAATGTCACTGGTGGTAACTGTGAGTTTAGGTTGTATCAATGTAAGGACAAACCTACATAGGGATAGGCTAATAGAACTTTACTCAGTTGTGTATCTAACAGACATGATTATGTCACATTTGGTTATGAAAACATTAATAAATGTATCTTCCTGCACTTCCTACTACTTAGGCTGGCTTAAGGAAGAACATCGGTGGAAAAAAATAAAAAATCTCTGACATTTTTCCATTTAATTCCTTTCTCTGGTGAATTTTAAAAGTAGATGTTCTGATGAGGCCAACAGTAAAACATTTTTATATAATGGTTAAAGGTAAGTGGAATACACAAGTTCAATTCTTTGTACACATCTTCCTGTGCTCTGTAATTCACCATAGCAACTGAAAGCATTAATTAATGCAGATAGCAAACATTAGAAAACATTAGTCTGTTCATGCTGTATATAGATATACAGGGACACCTTAAGAACCCAACGAATTTATACCCTATTCCCAGGTGGTTCAGTGGTGAAGAATCTGCCTCCCAAGCAGGAGATATGGGTTTGATCCCTGGGTTGGGAAGTTCCCGTGGAGAAGCAACCCACTCCAGTATTCTTGCCTGGGAAATCCCAGGACAGAGGAGCCTGGCAGGCTACAGTCCATGGGGATGCAAAAGAGTTGGACTAAATGGCAACAAATTTTATTGGAAGATAAAAACATTTATACAATATTTCTGGAAATCATTACTTTAATCATTAATCATTAAGTTAAGCAGAAAAACTTAAAACTTTTAAGAGGCAATATTTTACCTATTTTGTGGGCTGTTATAGCTAAAATTCAAATTTTTGAATTAGTACTTACAGATGGTTAAAGATCATATGAGCATGGATTGGAGGAGAAAAGGCCAATGAGAAAGGGCTGCTGCTTCCATAGAAACAAAAGCAAGATTCTACTCGGTTGGTACAAATGTGAACGAGTAATTCCTTTTTGAATTCTACTAAATTTGGAATGCCTGACCAGATAGCTTCATTTTCTCATCACATGTTTCAGTTGCTTGTTTTTATCAGGGATAAAAAGCAATTCTGGAGCAAGAAAAAAAATTTAGCCTCAATGAGATCTGTGAAAGTACCATCTGCGGAGAAAGATCAAACCTAACTTGTGGATATAGCTACACCGCCAAACAGGTTAACCACTAACTCAGCTCAGGGCTAAAACATTTCTACAATCATTCCTGGTTTTGCAAAGTTGTGTTCTTGCCAGATCTCCTTTGATATCTTCTACTATTACAGTAACAACAAAATCAAGAAGTTCTATCATGATGACACTTAAGTTAACCATAAAGATGACTATAATCAATGACTCTTTTAAATGTGATGATCTAAGGTGAAGACAGTGACTAGAGCTTAGGGTGGGGCTAAGTGAATACAGAATCAAAATACTGTACAGGCAAACTGCAAACATTGAAATTTTCTGGTAATATCAATCAAATTTATTTAGTTTAAATTTCCCAACTCTAAGTCTTGTCATGTCAACCACTACAGGTGGCTACATAAGAAATCTGACAAATCTACTGAACATCTATATGTAAAGCACTGTGTTAAATATTGTGAAAAACCCAAATATTAATAAAACATAGTTCTTACTTTAAGATTAAGTACTTAATACCTAGTGGGAAAGATAGATGTGTATACAACTACTGTCTTTTTTTTTTTTTTTTTTTACAACTACCGTCTTAATATCCAGAGGTAACCATTATTAAAAATTTCTTATTTATTCTTTCAGATATATTTACTGTATTCATAACCACACATGTGTTTGTGTATATATATGTGAGTGAGTGAGTGAAAGTCACTCAGTCGTGTCCGATTCTTTGCGACTTTCCAGGCCAGAATACTGGAGTGGGTAGCCTTTCCGTTCTCCAGGGGATCCTCCCAATCCAGGGATTGAACCCAGGTCTCCCATATTGCAGGCAGATTTTTTACCAGCTGAGCCACAAGGGAAGCCCGCATAGATATATAAATATATGTATAGTCAAGCACAGACTTATTTATATACACCTATGTACGCAATCACATTTATGCTAATATACAGTTTTACACAAAAGGGGTATTATAGCATCTTGATTTTCTATCTAACATATCCTAGAAAGTTTTTGGTATCACGCCATGAAGAGTTATGCCATTTCTTAAGAAGAATGCACAGCAATGTACTATAATCTAGGTAGCCAGTTCTCCATTGAAAAATATTTACCTTGTTTCTGGGTGGGTTTTTTTTTTTTTTTGGTCACCATTACAAATGATGTTTTGGTAAATATCCTTGTGTACATGTCTTTGTGTACTTGTGCGAGTATATCTATATGGCAAATTTTTATAAGTATATTGTTTAGCAGGTCTTTTCAAGTCCTCTGCAGCCTTCCTTCTGTTAAAAACAGGGCCAGGAGGCGGTAGACGCATCTTCTGTGCCTCCTACCACAGCTTCATAGCCAATTTTCTGCCTTCTTCACAATTTTCATTGTCTCAGAAGCTCATGACATAGTTGCACTGTTTTCTCCTGACCTCCTTTCCTGGTCACTCTCTTATTCCCTGAAGACTTTAACTCTGGTTTACTGTCCTCCTTTTCATTCCTGCTCCTTTCAAGATTTTCAGTGACTTTAACATCATCTCACATCCCAGTCTCCTCACCCATACTGATTTGTTCTTCCATCCTTCACAGCCACCAACACCCATGATTATAATATAAACGTTTTCATTACAAGTATCTGCAATACAAAAGGGCTCCCTTGGTGGCGCAGCTGGTAAAGAATCAGCCTGCAATGTGGGAGATCTGGGTTGGGAAGATCCCCTGGAGAAGGGAACGGCTACCCACTCAATCTTGAATACAAGACTTCTTTCTCTAATAACCAGTCCTTCAACTTTCAACTCACTTATGCTAATATCTCTACTAAGAAATATTTCCTTGACCTCATCAATACCTCCAATTCATTCAACAATACTTTTTTCACTATCCAATACCTTCCTTTTTTTTCATTTCCCCAAATCCTGGCTGAACCCAGCTATCAGCCTTCTCTTCATTTACTCTAGCGCAGCTAAAACCTGCTAGAGAAAAATCACACAACTCGGCTCATGGGCTGTATTTTAAACTAACAACACAAAACTCCAATGGGCACTCAACCCTGCTTAGAAGTTTTACTTACATTTCCCTAGTAAATTTGATTCCAAGCCTAAAAATAACAATTTCACAATGTTTTTTCTTTTTATCCTGTACCTCACCTAATAGCTTGATGTCATATTTTACTGAAAAAATAGAAGTAATCAGACAAGGTGGTTTCCATGTTCTCACCATCAAAGCTACTACAGTGAAAGAAGCACCTCTGCTCCCATCAAAATCTCCTCTGCTTGTGTTCTAGCTCCCTCAGACTTCACTTCTGCAACTCTTCCCCCTTCTCTTCTGCATTACCTATTTCTCTTTCTTTAGGATAATTCTCATCAGATTATAAGTGTGCTCTAGAATTTCTCTTTCCCCCAAGCCCACAGTCTCTTCTGACTATGATCCCATTTTCTGACCCTCTTCATGTAAAACTTCTTAAAAAGTGTTACATACATCTATCTGTCATCTCTATCTTATTTCTTGTAACCCTCTCTAATTTGGCTTCCAAACTCACTGAAACTGGGGAATAAAGTCATCGAAGACCTTCATATTGCCAAATCTGATGGATTTTTCACTGTCCTCAACTTTTTATGTCTCAGAAGACTAGTCTTTAGGTAACCACTCACTCCTTGATCTTTATGACATCAAGCTTTTCTGATTTTCCTCCTGTCTGTCTGTCTCTTCTTCAGTCTCTATTGCTGACTCCATATCCTCTATTCAGTGCTTAGTCCTGGACTCTTTCTTTCCCCCTTCTATGCTCTCTCCCTGAGTGATCTAATCACCTTTAAAGGTGACATAGCTTTAAGTCACCAAAATCTTGACGACTTCCAATTTAGCACTGAACATTTCCAATTATCTAACAGACATCTGCAATTTAACAATAAAACTCTTGACTTCCTTCTAAAACCTGAGAATTATTCTTGACTTCTCTCTTACCCATGTCCCATTACTCTACTCCCATTAAGTAAGTCTATTGATTCTACCTTCGCTCCCAGGCTCCTTATCCAAAGCATCCTCATTTCTTACCTGGACTACTGCAGCCACCTCCTAAGTAGTCTTTCTGCTTCTAATTTTACCTTCAATGATCCATGCTCCCCAAAAGCTGATCTTTTAATACATGGTTCAGTTTATGTCATTTGAATGTTTAAAACTCTTTAGTGGCTTTCTATGCCACTTAAAAACAAAAGACAAAAAAAATCTTTACCAGGGCCTACGAGACCCCATGTGATCCAGCCCTACTTCTCAACTTATTTCCTCCTTACTTGCTATGCTCCAACTGCACTGGATTTTTTTCTGTTCCATGAACTTGCCAAGTTTTTTTTCTTCAAGGACTTTGTTCTGGTGTATCCTCTGCTTATGATGCTTTTCTTCCTCATCATTATGTGATTGGTTCTTTCTTGTAATTCAAAACTCATCTTCAATATCACTTCTTTAGAGAGGTTCTCTCCATCTGAAGTAGCCCTCCCCACCTTGACAAAGTACTCTGTAGCTTATTATCCTATTTATTTCCTGAATAGCACTTATCTCATCCAAATTATATTTTTTATTTGTTTACTACTTTACTGTCTGTCTCCTTCATGTAAGTTAAGGCAGGTTCTTTGCCTTTCCTGTCACTTCTACTTCCCCAGCATCTTAAGCAGTTCTTGACATACAGAAAGCATTCAAATATTTGTTATAAAAAAGGATGAAGCAATTGAATTATTAACATATATTTAGGTAATAGTGACAAATGCTTTAACAGATGCTGACAACTGATAAATTGTGCATTTTGCTGGAAGAGCATCATTTTGAAATTTATTTGGAAACGAATTCCCCAAATTAGAAAGGTTTGCTGTCATGAACTAATCATCGACTCTTCTGGTGATCTATTATGTCCCTTTAGCTAATTTCTTGTTCAATAATTCTTATATGAAATTCATAAGAAAAATCAATATTTTTACTTTTATCATGTTAATTAGAAGGCTATTTAATAGAGTTATACTGTTTTTCAAAAAGCCACTCAGGTGAATAGCTTTGGGCTGGCTTTCCTTTTTACCACTTTGCTTGACATTTCTAAATTTTGATTCCAAATGAGTATACTGTCTGAATTTAACCCCAGATGTTCTGCTTCTCAACCCTGGATTTTTAAAAAGAATTTTTTTCATACATGATATTTTACATGTTTCAGTCCAGGTTCAATGCATGATACTGGATGCTTGGGGCTAGTGCACTGGGACGACCCAGAGGGATGGTATGGGAGGGAGGAGGGAGGAGGGTTCAGGATGGGGAGCACATGTATACCTGTGATGGATTCATTTTGATATTTGGCAAAACTAATACAATTATGTAAAGTTTAAAAATAAAATAAAATTTAAAAAAATAATAAAAAATAAATAAAATAAAATTGAAAAGAGAAAAAAAAAAAAGAATTTTTTTCTGTTCTGTTACCAGACTACAGAGTTTTTTTAAGAAAAAAAGTGAAAAAATACATTTTTATCATACAAAAGTTATTTATGTACCTCAAAACATTTTTCTCCTTTTGGAAATTTATTACATTCATAAAACACTATTCTTCCAAGGCCTTAGATTACAATTAGCTGAAATAATAGAAGAATTATACCAACAGTAACAATTCGCAAATCAATCTATCTAATAGGATTCAGCTACATATATTAGGCTCTTTATAATATGTGGTCCCAATAAAAAAATACATAAATTTTTTTTTGTATAGAATTTATAACTAGGTAGAATTTATGTATATTTAAAATTTCAGGTTGGCTTATGTAAGTTTATTCTGGACAAGCTTTGTTTTTATTAAAACTTAACAAACCACCGGATTAAAATGACAATTGCTTCCTTCAGTTAATACCTAAAAAGAAAACCATCCTTTCCTCCAGTGTGACAAAAGGCCTTTGTTAATTAGGTCTCAGTGTGTATACTGGCCACATTTGGCAAAGTCCAGTCCTCGCCAAAAATAGTAACAACCTGCTCTGGATGGCAATCAAGCAGCAAATCTATTTTCAGCTTTAATGTTTGAAACTCCAAATGCTAGATGCCACGGAACTGAACCTTAAATGGCATAAGTGAACTAGTCTGATACTTAAGGACAGGACACAAGTACCTGGAGTGCTCCAAAACATTTGTTTCTGTATTCCAAAAGAAATAATACTCAGGCTTGATAGAGGAATTTAAATCTAACTTTGACACATGTAAAACCAGAAGAACCTGAGAACTGAAACAACTGGGAAAGGAAGAGTAGAATGACAGAATCTTGGTTGTAGTCTCTTATAGTACCCTAAATTTCCTATTTTCTTAGTGTTTCTGATTTTTATTATTAATATCTTTGTTCTCTTACCTGTCTCTGAGTGTGCTGGGGCCTAGATAAGGATACAGGTTTTCTTTAAGCTTTCCTTTGATGAGATGGTCCAGGGTCTCATGTAAGAAAGGTTGATGCTGAGTATATACATTTTCTACTCCCTAAGACAGGGGGAAATGGTTCTTATGTCATTTTTTTTGAAACGTGCAATGTAACTGTTAACGATACTCATATCAGAAAAGGACATGCAATAGCGATTTCGAGGGGTAAGAGTCAACCAGGAATTTTAGGACAATTTTAGTTATTATTTTTATCAATAGAAATGTTCCAATCTTATGAAAATACTCTGTAATTTAAGGCTAGCTATTATAAAGGAATTTTTAAAATGCAACTGCTTAAATTCCTTATCTCTTCACTGATTCATTCTTTTGAGAAAATATTATATGATAGGTAAATAAAAAGAAAAGGACTATGTAGCAAAAGAGACTAGAAACACTCAGGAAAATGAAAAAATTTCAGGAACATAAAGAAAGGCTAGCAGATTACAACGAACTTTTGACCATATTAAGAAAATAGGTAGTTTTAAAAGATTTATAATTGCTTGCTTCATCTTTAATTTCTGTCACAGGAAAAACTACCCGACAAACCTTAAATTATAAACAAATGGAGTAAAATAGTTATGACTAACAGGGCTGCCTTTTTATTCTTGGGTATTTCCTGGAAATATCTTACTATTCCCTTATTAGCTGTTTGGGCCAATGCTGATGCTGTTCCAATACAGAAAGTATTAAAAAAAAAAAAAAAAAGTATTTAAAGAAAAAGCTTTCAAGAGACCGTCTGCTTTAATTTCATTTAACTGCATGCACGCATGCTAAGTCACTTCAGTCGGTCCGACTCTTTGCGACCCCATGGACTGTAACCTGCCAGGCTCCTCTTCCATGGTATTCTCCAGCCAACAGTACTGGAGTGGATTGCCATGCCCTCCTCTACAGGATCTTCCCAACCTAGGGATCAAACCTGTATCTCCTGTGTCTCCTGCATTGGCAGGCGGGTTCCTTACCACTAGCGCCACCTGGGAAGTCTCTCATTTAACTGACATAGTACTAAATCAGCGGCAATCCTGAAGTTACTTGGAAGATCACATTCATTCACTCTCAGGGTCAGGGGCTTCAACTGTTTCTTATTTAGGAAAGCATAGCAATATACCTTTAATCCTTTGAGGAACTGCTTGGTAATAGCCACAGCATCTTTGGGGCTGAAGAGGTCACTTCCTCTGACCCGTTTACCACCATATTCAATTACTGCAGACACAAGCTTTGTTTTAAAAAAAGAAAAAAGAGAGAGAGAGAAACAACTTCTTATTGCTTGGGGGAACAGGAAGAAAATAACTTTATTACGGAAATGAAGACACGAGAGGACAGAATTAGGATCGAACCCAGCCTCCTGCATTGCAGGTGGATTCTTTACCAGCTGAGCCACAAGCCCAAGAAGTGGGTAGCCTGTCCCTTCTCCAGTGGATCTTCCTGACCCAGGAATCGAACCAGGGTCGCCTGCATTGCAGGTGGATTCTTTACCAACCCAGCTACCAGGGAAGCCCATAAAAACAGTATGACTCATCATCTGTCAGAACTAAAAGGCTGTAACAATAGAGTTGGTTCCTGTTTGGCAGGATTCATATATAAATCTGGTTACCTTTCGATACTTCTCAGAAACACCTTTATTCCTAAGGTCCATCATTAATCCTGGTAGGCTATTGCTGCTGTGTCGCTCGTAATGTAGCGCATAAAGCATCACCAGGCGGGCAGCATCAAACTCTGTCACTCTGGGGTTCTGCAGGAGCCTCTTTACGTTCTGAAAAAACAGAGAACTGTTATTTATCCTCCCTTCACTTGGGTGATGTATAATATCTTAGTTCTAAGAATTAATGAATGGTAGTGATACATCTGACTAAGATATCATGACTAAGATCACTGGGCATCCCAGTGGCTCAGTGGGTAAAGAATCTGCCTGCAAAGCAGGAGACACAAGAGATGCAGGTTCGATCCCTGGGTTGGGAAGATCCCCTGGAGAAGGGCAGGGCATTCTAGTATTCTTGCCTGGAGAATCCCATGGACAGAGGAGCCTGTCGGGCTACAGTCCGTAGGGTCGCAAAGAGTTGGACATGGCTGAAGTGACTGAGCACACAAGATGACTACTAAGGCAATGTACAGGTCACAGGTTTAGCAACTGTTTCAACTACAGAAAATGAGATGCCTTTTGCCTAAGATAAGAATTAAATAAGGACATAAATTCTCATTGTAACTGCTTAAGACAAATATGAATTTAACCATGGTTATTTCCTCTTTTCTTTCCTTTGACTGAGATAGTCTAGGGTCTTATGTGGGAGAGATTACAATTTCCCTGCCAAAATAAGAAATACACATTATTCCCACCACTAGTTCTACTGCTTCAGTCAATATAGCACACAAGAGAACTTACCAGTTGACTTGTAAAACTCGACTGCCTTCTTTCAGTGTTAGTGACTGACCAGTGAAATGAAGACACATTGGTAGAATTTTACATAGGAGAACAGGCTTAATCTCCAAGAAGCATCATATGTAACAATATGTCTCAACATGGTTCACAGAGATATGAATATGTGACAGCATGTAATCTGTAAATGAACACTTATGATCTTAAGAGGGCAGGTACTGACAGCAAAGGAAAGCAGACAAAATTATGTTTAGGTTTTATCAATTCTCCCATAAGGAGACTTCCCTACAGTATAGATTTATATTTATTATGCAGTAGAACACATTAATTAGAGCCAACAAATACTTGTGATCACTCTCTAAAGCACAAGGTACTATGTCAGGCACTGGAGGTGATACAGAGATAAGTTAGAGACACTTTCTGTCCTCAGTGAGTTCACAGACAATGAGGATAAAACAGTATAGCTCATTCTTCTATAAAATACATTTCTTAATGTGCTTTAGCTCTACGAGATGGTAAACATGGGAATAACACAAAAGGCATATTGGTTTGTATGTAATTTTTCAGCAAGTTAATATTTAGAAAAGATCAGGGACAAGCTTCCTCTTAAAGAACATGCTTCACCAATATGTTAAGGAAAAAGATGAAAATTCAACGGAAAGTAGTGTTTTTTTAAGAAGTAACTGGCTTTGCAGCTTTAAGAACTGCTGCACTTTCCACAATGTTAAGCTACACGGGGAAAGGGAAAATGAGAATGAAAAGAATGCAAAGATGTTTATCTGTGTCAAAAAGAAAAACAAAACAACATCCCAAAACTGACTGATATCTTCATATTGTACTTTTAATTTTGATGACACAAGTTTCTATGAGAAGCAGATATTTTTGAGGCCTTATTTGCTGAAGAAAAAGACATGAGCCACAAGAGGAGAACCACAAAGGATGGTCTGAGTGCATTTCTAGGTGCAAGCGTTAGTCGCTGTCATGTCCAACTCTTTGCGACCCCACGGACTGTAGCCCACCAGGCTCCTCTGTCCATGGAGTTCTCCAGGCAAGAAAAACTGGAGTGGGTTCCCATTTCCTTCTCCAGGTCCAAATGCCAGTGGAAATTTAACTGTGCTAACATTTTAATTAGGATTGTTATTATTTTATTAGGGCTCTGATTACAAAGTTATATAGATTTTTCTTTCTTTTTTTAGTTATATAAATTTTAAGTGATCTGCTTATAACCCTATTTTCCCATAACCCTTATTTATTTTTAGTCCATGATTTTGCAGAATGTGAAGTTTTCTCAAGAACACATATGTGGTATTATAACAGAAACATATGTATAAAAAAACCAAAAACTGAAAATCAGTGCAATGGGGGAAAGGGAACACAAAGTAAAGAGACGTTCGTCTAGTTACTGAGGAATCATAAAAAACTTCGTTTCTACAAAAGGCCTTAAAAACTAAGCTTTGGAATTAGTTTGAGAGGCTGAAAGAGATACTATTAATAGGGATATGGAAATCAGAGAAAGAAATGAGTTGAAAGACTAGTAAGAGTCTTTGGAGGGCACTGGATTCCGAGGACATAACCACTAACATCTGTATAGTACTCTGCAACTTACAAGATGTTTTTAAATACATTATCTTTTTAGTACTTCACGACAACAATGTCTAATGTCTAAGAACTCGACTGTTCACACTAAAAAGAGGGATGATGATGAAATGCAGAGCCTCCTAGGTAGCTTTCAAGTAGAAAGTTCTCTCAGTAGGATTTCTACTGTTGCTTTTCTGGGTGAACATTTCACTACCATCATCCTTACAGGATCAAAAAGGAAGAAATTTCTCTTCTACAGATTTAAACCCTGCTATCACAAAACTTTCCTTACTTCTTTTCCCTTTTGTGGTAACTTCTCCAGACAGCAGTGACTAAATATAGGCTGTTTAGAATAGCCTGTTCACACATTTCACTAATTTCTATTATAATATGGAGAAATTTCAGGATACAAATTCCTTATCAAGTAAAAATACACCATTTCAGAAGTATCTCAGTCACTTGGCATAAAACATCCATCTGAGATCTCTGTTGTTGCTTTTCTTATAAGCGCAATGTTTCACTTTCTGCCCTTGTAGTCTCTTTTTACCTTAAATCTACTCAATTTCTGACTGATTTGTCTTTGTTATTTAGTTGCTAAGTCATGTCCAACTCTTGTAACTCTATGGACTGCAGCCCTCCAAGGTCCTCTGTCCATGGGACTTCCCAGGAAAGAATACTGGAGTGGGTTGCCATTTCCTTCTCCTGGGGATCTTCCCAAGCCAAGGATGGAACCCGTGCCTCCTGAATTCGCAGGCACCAGGGAAGCCCGACCTGTCTTTGTACATCTAAGCAAACATGAGATACTCAAGTAACTATAAACCCACAAAAACCAGAATGGTGACAAAGACTATTTGCAGCAATTAGTTTATACCCTTCCTATTTGCTCCCTTTCTAATTACCTTCCCTTCGATCTTGACTCCTGGCTCTGTTTCTCATTAATAAATCCACTTGTATTCCTTGAATTGTGGTACTGGTTTTTAGAGTCTGTCGCTTGACTCTTAGCTTTTCCTCGATGAGCAGCCTTGTGATCTGACAGCCCAGATCTGGTCCAAGACTACTCTGCTTTCTCTTGAGCCCTGAGGACCCAACCCATGGCTCAGGTCAGTGTTCCAGTTAAACTCACCTAGTTCCTCATGAAAAGACACATGTAGGTACAAGCTGAATTCTTTCTTCTTTCTCAGTTATATAAGTCCTCAAAGAAGCAGGGCCTTTTTGTCTGCCTGAATGCCACATTATCCTTTGACTTAATTTTGAACTATTTTCCCTCATGGCTACTTGACTCAACTTGACTGATAGTGACATACATTATACAGAGATTCCAGGGTTTTAACCAAGGAAGAGGAGAAAAAGAATCTGAGAGCCTTTAATTGCATAGGCGGTATGTGCTTCATGGAGGTATTTATATGTTAAAAATATGGCTGAATTATATAATGACTTTTTGGTATCTTTTTTCTTATTAAATTTCCCATAACCTTGAGATAATCAAAGGAGAAAAGTGTACTGTTACATAATAACAGCTGAGTAAAGAGTGAAACGGAAAACTACTGTCCACTTAAGAAGATGGGATTCAAAAATGTTCCACTGGATTCTAACATTACTATAGGCCCAATGAAGGAATAGGAAAATAAATGCAAAAACACTATCTGTGAAGGTCAAGTTTCAAAATGGAGCTAACATTCATTCAAAAAGACATTAAAAACAATTCTGATATTTAGAGATCCTTCTGTTATCTTGGGCTGACTACTTTTGTGTTTTCTTCTACCAAAACTATGCTAAAGCAGCACAAGAAAAAAACATTTGTATTGACATACCTATATTTTATGGAGAAGGAAATGGGAAACCGACTCCAGTATTCTTGCCTGAGAAATCCCATGGACAGAGGAGCCTGGTGGGCTACAGTCCATGGGGTCGCAAAAGACTTGGACATGACTTAGTGACTAAAAGATGACAATGACAACCTATATTTTAAACTATTGTACAATACAGTCGAAGTCTGCAACTAAAGATGATTCTCTCTTTTTTTTTTTTTGGCTTTAATTTAACCTAAAGAACAAGCTCTGTACCCTGTTATCAACGATCACAGTACTGTAGTAAAACACTCAATGAATAGCATTATAAGCCAACAGATTAGAATAGCAGATGAAAGCGGCAGAAGTCTTCAGCATGTTGATATGACTTTAAAAACGAGTCTAATCTAACAGTCTGAGAGAACAGTTATGGAGAGCTTATCTAGAAAAAAATGATAGAAAATAGGCGAGATCCAGTTCCAGTTCCACTAACTGGAAAATATATCAGGTTTCTTTTACTTAATGACTAGTCAAATTTAGCTTTCTTGTAGGTCTTCTGCTGGTCAACACTGTTTCTGAAACATTAGTTAAATGATGGTTTAGAGAGACAGGATCATTTTTAATCTTAGTTGGTCAAAGTAAAATTGTCAGCTCAATTTTTTGTGTCCCAAACAATTTTCTTACAATTCTAATGAGAAGCAAAAAAGCTTTTCTAAAATCAGAGAGAGTTCCAAGATCATGAGTGAATTAAAAGACATGTCCTGGATGCCATAAAAAAGAGAATGCACCATAAAATAATAATACTGAAAACAGTGATAGTTAACATTCATTGAATGTTATAAGCACCAGGTATTATATTAAGTGTTTTATATGTACTAGCTCACTGGATCCTCACAAAAATCTTTGAGCTAAGTACCGATATTTCCCCCATTTTACAGACAAAAAGACTAAGACTGGAGTGGCTAAGAATCATTTTTAAACCCAAGACATCAAAGATCCAGGCCCTTACAGTCGCTATTCTATTCTACACTGCTTCAAACAGAACTCTTTACCTTCATTTCTCTGACAAATATTTATTGTCCTATGTGTTATTAATGGCATGATTTGAGATCTTTTACCCAAGGTCAAAGAAATAGAGGAAAACAACAGAATGGGAAAGACTAGAGACCTGTTCAAGAAAATTAGAGATACCAAGGGAACATTTCATGCATAGATGGGCTTGATAAAAGACAGAAATGGTATGGACCTAACAGAAGCAGAAGATATTAAGAAGAGGTGGCAAGAATACACAGAAGAACTATACAAAAAAGATTTTCATGACCCAGATAATCACGATGGTGTGATCACTCACCTAGAGCCAGACATCCTGGAATGTGAAGTCAAGTGGGCCTTAGAAGGCATCACTACGAACAAAGCTAGTGGAGGTAGAATTCCAGCTGAGCTATTTCAAATCCTAAAAGATGATGCTGTGAAAGTGCTGCACTCAATATGCCTGCAAATTTGGAAAACTCAGCAGTGGCCACAGGACTGGAAAAGGTCAGTTTTCATTCCAATCCCAAAGAAAGGCAACGCCAAAGAATGCTCAAACTACTGCACAACTGCACTCATCTCACACGCTAGTAAAGTAATGCTCAAAATTCTCCAAGCCAGGCTTCAGCAATACGTGAACCATGAACTTCCAGATATTCAAGCTGGTTTTAGAAAAGGCAGAGGAACCAGAGATCAAATTGCCAACATCCACTGGATCATGGAAAAAGCAAGAGAGTTCCAGAAAAACATCTATTTCTGCTTTACTGACTATGCCAAAGCCTTTGTGTGCATCACAATAAACTGTGGAAAATTCTTCAAGAGATGGGAATACCAGACCACCTGACCTGCCTCTTAAGAAACCTATATGCAGGTCAGGAAGCAACAGTTAGAACCGGACATGGAACAACAGACTGGTTCCAAATAGGAAAAGGAGTACGTCAAGGCTGTATATTGTCACCCTGCTTATTTAACTTACATGCAGAATACATCATGAGAAACGCTGGGCTGGAAGAAGCACAAGCTGGAATCAAGATTGCCGGGAGAAATATCAATAACCTCAGATATGCAGATGACACCACCCTTATGGCAGAAAGTGAAGAGGAACTAAAAAGCCTCTTGATGAAAGTGAAAGAGGAGAGTGAAAAAGTTGGGTTAAAGCTCAACATTCAGAAAATGAAGATCATGGCATCCGGTCCCATCACTTCATGGGAAGTAGATGGGGAAATAGTAGAAACAGTGTCAGACTTTATTTTTCTGGGCTCCAAAATCACTGCAGATGGTGACTGCAGCCATGAAATTAAGATACTTACTCCTTGGAAGGAAAGATATGACCAACCTAGACAGCATATTAAAAAGCAGAGACATTACTTTGCCAACAAAGGTCCATCTAGTTAAGGTTATGGTTTTTCCAGTGGTCATGCATGGATGTGAGAGTTGGACTGTGAAGAAGGCTGAGTGCCAAAGAATTGATGCTTTTGAATTGTGGTGTTGGAGAAGACTCTTGAGAGTCCCTTGGACTGCAAGGAGATCCAACCAGTCCATTCTGAAGGAGATCAGTCCTGGGTGTTCATTGGAAGGACTGATGCTGAAGCTGAAACTCCAATACTTTGGCCACCTCATGCGAAGAGTTGACTCATTGGAAAAGACCCCAATGCTGGGAGGCATTGGGGGCAGAAGGAGAAGGGGACGACAGAGGATGAGATGGCTGGATGACATCACTGACTCAATGGACATGAGTTTGGGTAAACTCCGGGAGTTGGTGACGGACAGGGAGGCCTGGCATGCTGTGATTCATGAGGTCGCAAAAAGTCAGACACGACTGAGCGACTGAACTGAACTGAACTGAACCCAAGGTCAGGAAAGAAGAATACAGACTAGATTCTTCTTTCAAATGAAAAGTTGTGATATGACAACACAACCATGCAGAGTGGGGAGGGGAATTATTTATTTTCTGAAGATTTTTCCTTTATGGTATGAAAAAAAAATCTTCCTTACTAATCAGTCTTTTCCAAGGCTATGCATGTTTCAATGACAGTACACTGCAGTTTGGTTCTAGTGAAATTCTTCTGAATCAAACTGGATAACTGGTTAGAAGTGGCAGCAATTTTTAGGTTAATTTTTAGCAATATATGAGCTTTTCTTCCCTCACCATCATACAGTCATTATTCAATAAAGCAAACTTCATCTCTACTCAAAAATCAATTCATTGCTTCATGACATTATTATCATCTAAGGTCAAGCCAAGGAATGCTGTATCCCATCTAGGGGTCAAGCCCCTGGCATCCACTCATTATTAAACAAAAGTTCTCTTTATTGACTATTTACATCATGTTGCCAAAGAAATCCTTTATGGTGGTGGAGTCGAAATCAACTGCTCACTGTAAAACCCTAATACCATGGGCAAAAAAATCTTCAAAAGATAATTTTTTTAAATATAGGGATTTCTTGGCAGTCCAGTGGTTGAGACTCCAGGCTCTCAATGCAAAGGGCACGGGTTTGATCCCTGGTTGGGGAACCCTGTATGCTATACTGGCAAAGTGGATCACAAATGGAATTCATATTTTAAAGTGTCTATTTTTCTTTTAAAATGAACAAAAAATAAGATTTCAGGCAAAGGAATTATAGTAGCCATTTCTAAATGCTTTCCATATGGTAAGATACAAATAAAGATACTAAAATTGGCTAGTGATTAAGTTTGGTTCTATTGTTTTAAAGGGAAAGCTAAAATGATAAAGAAACATAAGGAAATTTAAATTTAGTTACAGGACACAATTCTGTTTTTATTTCATAAGAGAACAAAATTCATTTTATTGAGAAAAATAAAAAGTTTTCCTTAGGAATATTTCAATTAGGCCCACAGACCAACTCTAAATTGTTATTAGCAGTATTGTTTAAACAAAGTTGGTGAAGTTAAATAGATAATGAAGTATCTTTACAAAGGAATACTGTTTAGTGATTTAATAGAATGAGTGTTTAGGTTCTAGTCTGGAACAGTCTCTGAGACACAAAGTAAGTGAAAAAGCAAAATGCAGAACTATGTGTACGATATGGTATCATCTGAATTTTAAAAAAGAGAGAGAAGGAAATACACACACTCACACAGGCTTGCACATGCACAGAATAACTGTAAGGATGCAAGTGAAACTACTAACAGATTCAGTGTGTACTATTTATCTCTTTCATCAAATACTTATATTATCTATCTAAGAATTAAAACAGGATAAACCATAATGGAAAAGAATATAAAAAAGTATATATATATAAAACCGAAATCACTTTCCTATACAGCAGAAATTAACACATTGTAAATCAACTATATTTCAACAAATATTGATTAAAAACTAATTAGAATTTAATACAACTAAAAATAATAGTCACCCTAAGAGTTCTTTGTGAAGATTTAAGAATACAGAGATAAAATTAGAACTGCTGACAGAAGTACTTTTCATAAATATAAAGCAATAGCATCTTTATGATTTTAAAAATAATGTTTACCAAGAGGAAATCTTGATAAAGATTTTTAAAAAGTAAAAATCAGCAACTATAAATCACAGTATATAACTAAAGCAACCATAGGTGGGTGAATTTGTTTCTTTCAATTGTATCATATCTTTAAAAAACTAGGCTTAAGGACTTCCCTGGTGGTTCAATGGTTAAGAATCTGCCTGCCAATGCAGGGGATGCCAGCTGGATTCCTGGTTGGGGAACTAAGATCCCACACACTGTGGAGCAACTAAGCCCATGCACCACAACTAGAGAGCCCCCGCACCAAGGAAAGATCCCGAGTGCCACAACTATGACCCAAGGCTGTGGCTGTGCTTAGTCGCTCAGTTGTATCCAATTCTTCGCGACCCCATGGACTGCAGCCTGCCAGGCTCCTCTGTCCATGGAATTCTCCAGGCAAGAATATTGGAGTGGGTTGCCATGCCCACCTCCAGGGGATTTTCCTAACCCAGGGACTGAACGCATTGCAGGTGTATTCTTTACCATCTGAGCTACCAGGGAAGCCCAAGGCAGCCAAAAACAAAACAAAACCAAAAATTATGCTAAGAGGAAAGAAACTAACTTTTACAAAGCACCTATCATGTGGGAAGCACTTTACATTTCACTGAATCCTGATAACAACCTAAAAGTTTGAAATCATTATCAAACTTTATGATAGGCTTGGGCAAAATAAGTAATTTTCCCAAAGAAATGTTGATACATAGAGACAGATATAAGCCAAGACAGTCTGGCTGCAAACCCTGTGTTGCTTCCATTATACCATGCTGGCTTTATTTTACAAAGAAAAATAGCAGGAGAGAAAGAGACTAGGGTTTAGAATATAGGGTCCTATTAGTAAGGAAATGTGCTTCTTATAATAAATGGCTTAGAAACAGCCATTTCCCAAAGGACTCTCATTCCCAAGTTACTTACTGTCAGTGATACCACATTTTGTCATGTCTCAGGAACTTTGGAATTATCTCTCATTTGTTCTCTCTTGTTATCCTTATAGCCAATCTGTCTCTAAATTATTTTCTCCTTTTGATATTGTCTTTCATATTTGTCCTTCTGTACATTTTTACTACTATGAAGAGTTTTTTTAGCCTCCCTGGTTTTAATTTTTTCACCTCCAAGGCATCCTTATTAGATTAAATTTCCTAAAATACTACTTTCATCATATCAACTTCTATATAAGACCCTATGCTGGATCTCTTTGCCTATCTCAGCAAATACAAATTCCTCTGACAAGCGTCTTCATAAACTAGCTTCTGTTTACCAATTCAATTTTATCTCCTATTTCTCTTCCACACCCACTCTCAACAGGTCATGCTGTTTATTATTTTTTTGCATACTTCTGCATCTTTGCTTTGCTGAAATCCTCCTCCAGATTCTATTCATTATTTACAGTCCATCTAAATATCACCTTCTCTAAGAAACTGTCCCTAATAACCTCAAATCTTACTATAGTCAGTACCACAACTCTGACTTAAATATTAACTTAAAATGCTGCCTAATTGTCTGATTATGTTACTTTTCTGCTAAAATCCTCTGATAGCTCCTGTCATTTTAAGATTAAAGCCCTATCTCCTTTCAATGGCCATAACCAGGACTCAATCTGTCCTTCTGGCTTATCTAAGACCATCCCTTATCTTGTATCCAGCACTAGCTACATTGAGTTAGTCTCTGTTCCCTTGGCTTTTTTTTTTCTTAACATCTCCATGTCTGCATTCTCTCTGCCGAGAATTTCTTTTCTTGAAAAGTAATATCCTCATCTCTAAGAAGCTCTAAGAAGCCACATCCTTACAGAAAATAGCCGTCTTTCCTCTGTATTTCCATATCCCTTTGTAATACCTCCAGTATAGCACTTATTGCATATATTATAACTCCTGGTTTACATTTCTTTCTCCCTTACTAATATGTGAACTCTTTGAGGAAAAAGATGGCATTTTATTTCTTTTTGTTCCTCTAGATACTCATTGTACATGGAGCAGGCATTCACATGTTTGTGGAATAAAAAGCAGATGCTCAATAGTATAAATTTCAGTTCAGTTGCTCAGTCGTGTCCAACTCTTTGCAACCCTATGGACTGCAGCACGCCAGGCTTCCTTGTCCATCACTAACTCCCGGAGCTTGCTCAAACTCATGTCCATCAAGTCAGTGATGCCAGCATTTTAATAGACACTGTATCTTTAAATCTTCCTAACAATCCTGTGAGATACATATCATTATACCTATTTGACAAATAAGGAAAATGGCTAAGAAATTAAGCCAACAACTCCAGGTCCCAAAGCCAGCAGTGGCAAATCAAACACTAAAATTTAGATCTTCTGATTTTAGTCTAGCATTCTTTCTAGTTGACTGGGTTGCCCTCCTAAACACTCAGTTAATCGCCTGAACCCTTAGGGAGTGCACATTTTTTCTTCTCCTGTGCCTCTTATCATCTGTCTTGTGTGTGTGTTAGTCACTCAGTCGTGTCCACCTCTTTGGAACCCCATGGACTGTAACCCACCAGATTCCTCTGTCCACGGATTCTCCAGGCAAGAATAGTGGAGTGGGTTGCCATTTCCTTCTCCAAGGGATATCTTCCCCATCCAATGACAGAACCTGGGTCTCCTGCAGTGCAGGCAGATTCTTTACCATCTGAGCCACCAGGGAAGCCCATCTATCTTAAATAATCCTAATTTGTGCTCCTGTCTCAACTCCTTGTTAGACTGTAAATTCCATGTTGGTTAAGAAGGATTACTTGCCTTCGTATCACCTGCTCTGCTTGCCACAGTGGCTTACTACAGTAGGTGCTCATCAAATTGGACCGAACAGATACCTGGAGAGCACTAGAATGGTCGTTCTGACAGGCCAGTTCTTGTTCAACCTCTGAAACCTCCAGCAGATTCCGCTCACTGACCAACCGAGATAGTTCTCCAACCACTGTCACATGCTTTGACACAGTCCCAGACATCTTCTTGAACTGTGGGTAATTCTCAACAAAGGCCTGCCATGAGAAAAATATCAATTGGGGGTTCTCTTATTTCTTGAGGACAGGCATGTATGAAGAAGAGAAAAAAAAGGAAGGGATTATTCTTCTGCCCAGACTAAGGCATCTAAAACTTTCAATCACACAGCATTTTATTATGCATAAGAAGAGAAGGACTGGTATATGTCAGTAGACTGAGTCATTAAATAGTTCAAATATGACTGAGGAATGGAAAGAAGTTCATGGCTTACTATGAAGTTTTTACTATATTGTTTCCTAAAGAGAAACAGAAAATAATCTTGAACCAAACAAAAGGAATCAAGGCAGAAATCAGACCCAGAATATTCCAGAAATGTTGCTTACATGAATAGTTCCAAAGTCTTGCATGTTAGTCATCCATGTACATGTTCAATTTACCTTCATGTCTGCTATTGATTCTAGTTTTTGCTGTTCTTTTGGTTTCTTCTTCTGAAAGTCCTCCATGAGATTCTTTATGTTGCTGCCAATCTCAGCAAAGTTCAGGTACATATTCTGTGAAAAAGGAAGTTGCACACACAGTTCTATCCACTAGGCTGACTTTCAGACAATTTAAAAGGAGTGAAAAAGAACAATGAATACAGTTAGAATTGAAGGGCAAGAAAATTTCATTGTAATTACCAAATCTGGATATTGGCCAGGACACTGGTGATGAATACCACTACTAATCTCACAAAGAGCTACGGATAGGAGGGCGGTAAATAAATTGGGTTCTAATTTTTAAGGTATGAAACAAAGTACATGATTACTAAGAAAAAAGTATTGTTAAAGGGTTAGAAAAAAGTCTTCTGTCTTTCCTTGAGATGCAGTTTATCTATAGGATGCCTCTCGCATCCTTCCACATGAAATCCCACACCTGCTCCCATTCTAACAAATCAGGACTAACCTCACATAGAAAAAATTAAAAAGAACTCTAAACCACTTACGTTAGCATAGAACTCATCATTTTCAGCAGATAAGACCACCTCTCTCAAATCTTTACTGATTCCTGGCACTCTGGAAAGATCAATCCGATTGTTGTTTATACCCAGTAGTTCATGGACCATGGCCTGGTATGTCCACTAAATAAAGAATAATGACAAAAAAATTGGTAACTGACAAAATGTGGAAATATTAATTGGCAGGAAAACAAAAACTGATAATATTCTTAGTAAACTAGTCTTTTTTACATGGAGGCTCTCTAGCTCAAATTTTATTAATATTTTGTGCTATACTAAGCATTAAGATTCTCGTTTTAATTGGTTAAACATCCAAAAGTCAAAATACTTTTAGATTTCACACTTTTGGAAGAAGGGCAGCCAGATTAATATTCCTGATAGAAAGAAAACAAATTAGATCTATCATTAGCTCCAATTTTTGCCTGTGAATTAAGAGCATATTTTTGGCTTCACAGATAGGGCTATATTGGTACTGCAGTTATAAGCTGTACCATTTCCTGTATGCTTCTGTGGTTTTTCTGCAGCATGAGAAGTATGTTCTTGCAGATCTGAGTAGTGCTATATTTATCCTGGGAACACTAATATTATCAGAAAAAACCCTGTAGGTTGATCAAAACATGCATATTCAGAAAGTTGCCTGTGAATCCATTTTATTTTATATTTTTACTTAATATGCATTGTGAAGAAGGACTGGTTTCCAGTTTTACAAAATGTGAACTTATTTGGTAAAATTGAAAAGGAGAAACCCCAAAACTTGCCTTCTCACCTTTTATGGAGAATAGGTTACTTTTAGTCATAGGCCCATTAGAGAAAACTAAGTATTTTCCAGCAAATTACCCCCTAAACCTAGAGTCTAAAACTAAATATTTATATATGTATAAGTGTATACATATATAAATAATCTAGATTTGTTATAATAACTTAAGACGTTATAAAAGAAGGCGCTTTATTTCCTAAAATATTTGCCAAGTGAATCCTTGAAAAAACAAGTTTCATTAGAGCATTTAAAACAAGCACAACAAAATGTTTTATGCTTCCATACACAGCATCCTGTGCATGCTTTTGCCATTAGCACATACTTCAGAATTAAAATGATCCGTTTACTTTCTCTTCATTGGATCATGAACTCTTTGAGAACAGAGACTGTATCTTTTAACCTTTTATCTCCTGTACTTAATACAGTACCTGGTACCTAACAGGTCCCCAGGTTGAGTGAATGATTGCTTTTCTTTGGGAAACAGAATTAAAGGCAACTATTTTTCTTTCTACTTTTTTACACTGTCAAATTTCTTTCATTATTACTAAAAGTATATAAAATATGTAAAGTTATATTACTTTGAATTTTAAGAATATAAGGCAGTCGTATTATAGAGAAGTTGTACTCCATAGCCACAGATTTCCCCTAGCATTAACATTATTATAAGCTGAGATGGAACTGAAATATAGGCTGTGCCTTTTCCTACAAATTTAAAGTCACTATTAATAAAGCATCTACAAACTGTAAGGCACTGCACTTGAATTCACAGAACAAGCAATAGTAAGACAGAGTCTGCCTTGAAGGGATGTACAACCTAGGAGAATATGAAAACAAACGTACAACATAGTGCAGTATGAGACATGAGAGAAAAAGTTCTACAGTAATTCGAAGGAAAAAAAAATCCTATCTGACAAAAAAGTAAAAGCTTCAAGGAGATGTTTCAAGTGGTTTTAAAAAATAAGAATTTTAAGAGGTGAAGATGGGGAGAGAATGTATTCCAAACACTCCAGAGTTCAGATCGAGGTCACAACATGAATAAAATGATGGCAGAGAATAATGAGGCATATCTACACAGTAGTGAGCTGCAGGTTTTCTATAAGGTTGAGCCCACATTATGAAGGATCATGGTGGTCAAGTTCAGGAATCTGTATTTAATTCAGCAGGCAAATGGGAAACAGGTAAGATTTTTAAGTCAGGAGTAATAGGTTAAGAGTTGTGAACTTTAGTAAAAGTAATTTAATAACATTGTATCTGTGAGATACATTATAGTGGAAAGCAATTAAAAGTGGGAAATCCAGTAGATGACTATTTCAGAATTCCTATAACACAGGGGTCTCCAACCCCTGGGCCGCAGACTGGTAGTGGTCCTTGGCCTGTCAGGGACCAGACTGCACAGAGGGAGGTGAGCCTTGGGTGAGCGAGTGTAGCCAAGCTTCATCTGCTACTCCCCACAGATCGCATTACCTGAACACCACCATACAAGGCCAGAACACCACCCCTCTGGCTGCCCTCCCCCTGAGCCCTTCTGTGGGGAAACTGTCTTCCATGAAACCTGTCCCTGGTGGCAAAAAGGCTGGGGACTACTGCTGTAAGAGATTAGTCACACCAAGGTAATGGCAATATGAATGGGAAAGAACAGATAGACACTGGAAAAGTAGAATCTACGGAACCTAGCATGCATGTGTGGTCAGTTGATTCAGTCGTGTATGACTCTTTGTGACCCTGGCTCCTTTGTCCATGGGAGTCTCCAGGCAAGAACACTGGAGCGCCATGCCTTCCTCTAGGGATCTTTCCAACCCAGGGATTGAACCCATGTCTCCTGTGTCTCCTGCACCGCAGGCAGATTTTTCACTGCTAAGCCACCATGGAAACCCCAGAGAACCTAGAAGCTGCCTTACTTAGGAATGGTGGCAGAAAGAGACAGGAAGGATGAGGCAGAAGCAAGAGTTGAAGATGACTGTGGCTAGAACACTGATACCAGAATACTAGGAAATACAAGGCAGAAACAAGAATAGCTAAAAATAAGGAGGCAAATAAATGGACCATGTTCATTTCCACGTCTGCATTTTGATGAACACCACTTGAAATCATCCTTCCATTGTGCTAACAAAGGGCTCTGCACCTGGTTTAGCAATGGGGTGATGGCATCATCGCAGCGATCTAAAATAAGTAGCAGTGGAGGGACCTCAGTCCGTCGGAATTCAAACAGTTCATATTCTTTAGTTATCACTTGCTGTGGGTAAGAGAGAAAGACGTTTGGTCAACCAATTGGTAGCAGATAGAGATGACATAAATAGAAAATTCATACATAAAAACCACATTTACAACAGTTATTTTGCACTTTCATAGGCCTTCCATAAAAGGATTCAAAAGCTTGACAAAATTTTAGTAGCATTCTGTTTAAGGAGTTAGGATTTGAAACTCTTATTTTACAAGTGGTTTAACCGGATCAAAAGAAGTTAAGTAGCTTGCAAATGTTTCCTGAGTTAAACCTAAGAATCTTAGCTCTAATTTGTTGCCTTAGGTCTTAAAATATAATTCCTACCTCTTTGCCAATAAACCTAACAAATCATCTCCTTGGTTTCAGATAAAATATTCCTTTAGTTTTGGAAATATGATAAGGAAATGAATGGTCTTGATGTTTTGGAACTGGGGATACAGAACGCCGTACCTTAACACATTCTGCAAGTCTCTTTGCTGCTTCTGATGAAAGCTGATAACGAATCATCGGACATTTCTTCAGAGATAAAAGGAGAGCTGTCAGTCCTTGAGTTGTTCTGGATAGTTGGACTGGATCCCAATTTCGACCCTTTTTGTTAAAAACATACATTCATAGAACATATTTGAATTTTTTCTTACAAGTCCAATTACTTACTGAATTAACTTCCAACTGATAAACAAACAAACAAAAACCTTCCTTCTTTCCATACCTGGCAGCAACCCAAAATATTGAGGGAAAACAAATGTGGATTCACAGCAATGTAATCACCATAAAATTCCTACAAACAAAGCACCAAGATCAGTCAGTTATTCCACAAGCTCCTAACTGTATCATGCAATAATATTTTTCATATGTGATGTAATACTATGTGATACAATCAAGTTGGAGGAAATGCAGGTATAAAAAAGAAAAATTGATCAATTAACAATTGAGTAACAATAGTCAATGTGAGGGGATTAATAAGACAATTATAGAATAGAAGCAAAAATAAATCTTAAAAAAAAACCCAATCAAAAAACAAAAGTTGTATAAGTATACATATCATATTTAAGGAGACTTTTCAATTAGTAAAAATAAAACACTGCTAAAGATATACAGTGTTACACTCAGATGAGTAAAAACATTGCTGTCCAATGTATTCTCATGAGGGAGAATGTGATTTAAAATAGGTCATTCTTTTTTATTCATTTATCACCTAGCACATCCTTCTAAAAATCCAAAACTTGCTTATTTGCTCCCCTGAGGATGATATTCTTCACCGAGGTGATAAAAGTGTTTAAAACATTTGTGCTAAATGTGTTCAAGAACACTAAAGGGTTTAAGAAGGAAAAGGTAACATGAAATGTTCTAATGTGAGGTATTTCATAGCATGTAGAATATTAAAGAGTTTTCAAGTTTTAACCTAATGACCAATCTGCTTATTCCCAAAGCAAGATAATCACAAACAGAACTTTAACAAACCTCATTCATCCTTTACTTCCTATTCTCTTCCAATCAGACATAAACTATAACTGTGCAGATGAACATTCTTATAGCATAGCTCATAAGACTGCCTTTATCAAACATAACTGCCTCTGACTCCAACCCTCCCTACCAATCCAGTACCATTCCAATCTCCTTATTCCCACTGACTTCTTTAATTCTATTCCCATTCAATTTGATACCTCTTCCAAACTTTCTATATATATATGAGTAGAGTGTGATGCAATGCACATTTATTGTGTCTGATCAACAGCTTCCTTTCTTAAGAGATAAGCACTTTCCTTATTTATAGACTCAAATCTTTCAAAAGGGCCAATAAAAGAGATGTGTTAGAGGAACAATGTATTTACCTGAACCTCAGCCACAACTTCCTGTTCATCAGCTTCAGCTAATGACTTCACATCACTCTTGCTTATCACATTACTGAAATCTGAAATAGACATGTAAGATGTGGTTTACTCAGAGGAGATAATTTTTGTTACAATTAGACATAAAGGGGCCTGACAGTTAAAGTCTAATAAACTAAGTGAAGTTTAGTATATGTGGTACTATACTTTACATTGTGGTATATGTCAAACACTTTCACATTGGAATGAATAACACAAATATGTTTAAATCTGTAAATTCATAATACTTAAAAAAAGGAACCATCATTATAGGCATTGGAGGATGCCAGGGAACCAAATCATTATATTGAAAAGAGCAAATACTTAGGAAAAAATAAGTATTTGTCCTTTTATATCCCAACTGTACCATCAGATAACCAAATAGTATTAATAGATGAGGGGAAACTCTTTATAGCAATTTTCCAGCTAAAAAGCAAAGCAGGAATGATAACAATAGAATTTAAAACACCATTTTTTTTCCCCACTCCTAATGAATCAATGGATAGAAATATTGAGCATTAACCTTTGCTAGTGTCACAGTAAGACAGTCAACAGAAGCACACAACACTGCTGATGAAAGTCTTGTCAAAAGAAAATCAAATCTGAATTTAATTAAACCTGTGTATCCAAGTACCAATTTATTGGAGCTGAAGGACAGTTCTTTAAATTGCAAAGAGCATGTTAAACTATCCCATGTGGATGTAATCAGCAAGATCCAGGCTGAAGGAAACTAACAGAAGGAGGTGGTTTAGTGGTTTATTCAATAAATAGACTGTGTGGGGGTGAAGTTAGAGAGAGGAACTATAGAAGATTCAAGAAATTTCAACAATGTATCTTCCAATAGCAATGTGTGGACCTTGCTGCTGCTAAGTTGCTTCAGTCTGTTGGACTCTGTGCAACCCCATAGACGGCCTCCTACCAGGCTCCTTGCTATGACTCTAATTCAAACAAACTGAGCAGGGAAAAAAAGGCATGAAAGAATTTGAAATTTGAGCACTGAATGAGGTACTAATAGTATGTTTTAAAAACGAGTCCCTATCATTTAAAGATGCACATGGAAATATTTATGGATGAAATCATACAACCTGTTAGATTTTCTTCAATATAATGTTGATGAGGGAGTAGATAGCAGTACAGCTAAAACAAGATTGGTCATGGTACAGTAACTGTAGAAACTGGGTGATGGGTACATTGGGATTTATTAGGCTATTCTATCTACTTTTGTATATATTTGAAAACTTCCACAACAAAGTTTTTTTAAAAATAAAGGATGGGATACTAATACTAATACAAGATATTTAGTACACATAAGAATATACAAAAATACAATTATTAGAAAATGACATAAGCAGAAGGCCAGTTTAGTGCTGATATAAACTGTGCTGAAAGTCTATAAAGAATAAAATCACTATATATAAACTCATTTTCAGTTCAGTTGCTCAGTCGTGTCTGACTCTTTGCAACCGCATGAATCGCAGCACACCAGGCCTCCCTGTCTATCACCAACTCCCGGAGTTCACTGAGACTCACGTCCATCGAGTCAGTGATGCCATCCAGCCATCTCATCCTCTGTTGTCCCCTTCTCCTCCTGCCCCCAATCCCTCCCAGCATCAGGGTCTTTTCCAATGAGTCAACTCTTCGCATGAGGTGGCCAAAGTACTAGAGTTTCAGCTTTAGCATCATTCCTTCCAAAGAACATCCAGGGCTCATCTCCTTTAGAATGGACTGGTTGGATCTCCTTGCAGTCCAAGGGACTCACAAGAGTCTTCTCCAACACCACAGTTCAAAGGCATCAATTCTTCGGCGCTCAGCTTTCCTCACAGTCTAACTCTCACATCCATGCAGGACCACTGGAAAAACCATAGCCTTGACTAGACGGACCTTTGTTGGCAAAGTAATGTCTCTGCTTTTCAATATGCTATCTAGGTTGGTCATAACTTTTCTTCCAAGGAGTAAGCGTCTTTTAATTTCATGGCTGCAGTCACCATCTGCAGTGATTTTGGAGCCCAAAAAAATGAAGTCTGACCTGTTTCCACTGTTTCCCCGTCTATTTCCCATGAAGTGATAGGACCAGATGCCATGATCTTCATTTTCAGAATGCTGAGTTTTAAGCCAACTTTTCCACTCTCCTCTTTCACCTTCATCAAGAGGCTTTTTAGTTCCTCTTCACTTTCTGCCATAAGATATCTGCACATTTGAGGTTATTGATGTTTATTTCAATTAAATAAAACTGTGAAATTGCTCCACCCAAGACATTTCAACAGTCTATTTTTCCTAGGCTTAGTGCTAACTACTTTAACATATATAGTTTTTCCCTTCGACTTCATAGATTCACAGCCTAAATCAATCTCTAGAACCAGAAGAGTAAATACTAGATTTATTATTCATTATTAATGTTGGCCACTGTATCAAATAACTCTTCAGAGGAAAAAGGAGTCTTTTATCTCATGATCTATTCACTTTTTAGTTAAGAGACTCAGCAAAACAGTGATTCTATTAAATGTGCACATAGATTTGGCAGCATGGAGAATCAATCTCTTTCTATAAATGTGTGTGTGTGTGGCTGAATACAAAAGTTTCTATACTTTCCTATCCTAAGTACCTAGCTTGTAAACAGATTAAAAAACTACTGAATGACTAAATATGTATCAGAATGGCTAAAATGAAAACCAGGGACAACACTAAATGCTTGTTAGGATACAAAGAAATTAGATTGCCTGGATATTGCTACTGGAAATGTAAAATGGCATAGTCATTCCAGAAAACATTTAGTTGTTTTTTAAAACATTAAACATGCAGCTATCATATGACCCAGCAATTGATCCCTGGGAATTATGTATTACAGAGAGATAAAGACTTACGTTCACACAAAAACCTGTACACAAATATTTATAACAACTTTATTTGTATTAGCCCAAACTAGAAACAACTAAGATGTCCTTCATTATGTGAACAGTTAAACAAATTGTGGTACAGTCACACCATGGAATAAATAAAAAAAAATTTTTTTTTTAAATCAAGTATTGATACACAACAACCTGGATGAATTGTTAAAGAATTATGCTGAATGAAAAAAAGCCAATTTCAGAAGGTTATATACTGCATGATTCCATTTATATGACATTATTGAAATGACAAAATTATACAAAAGGAAAACAGGTTGGTGGTTGCCAGAGGTTACTGAGGAGGCTGGGATGGGAGGAAAGTAGACAAAATGCAACGTGAGGGATCCTAGGAAGATGGAAATGCTTTGCATCCTTACTGTATCAATGTCAATATGGTATGATGTCATACCCAACTATAGTTATGTAAGATGCTTCATTAGGGGACACTGGGTAAACAGTATATGGGATCTATGTATTATTTCTTACAACTGTATGTGAATCTACAATTATCTCAAAAGAAAAAGTTTAATTGAAAAGGAAAACCTGTGATTATTAACCGAAAAGAAAACAATGACAAAAACAAACATAGGATAATAGAAATGAATAAAATTGCCTATTTCCACCTCCTGAAGTTGTTTTAAAGGCTGAATAAAATAATACATGAGAGTTTTTATAAAATACAGTGTCTTATCACAAATGTTAATTTTTGATACCATTATTAAATTGTAATATATCCTGAGGAAAGTATGTATGTCTTAGAATATAGTCTAAACCCAGAAACTCCAAAGCTTTTAAGTAACCTACATTAATGTTATAAAGATCAATAATGACATCTAGAGGAGAAAAGATGTAACTTCCAAAGCAAAATGTATTAGATTAAAAAAAAAATCCATATAAATTGTATGATAACCACAAACCTAGTTTATTTCCAGGCCTCCACCTCTCTTCCCCTCCCTCAAAGTTGTGCAAATAGGACATACATATCTGATGACTTTTACTTTCAAGTATTACACAAAGTTGCAAAGAGAAGAATGGTATATAAACTAAATCTCTGCTTTTCCAACAAACTCAACTACATCCTCCCTCCAAATAAATAAATCGGCTTCTATGCCTCAGTTCAAAACAGTGTAAACTAGGAATAAGTATACATACATTTTTCGGCAAAGGGGAATGTGAAAGTTAACTACTTACAAGTTTTGACTTATAAAGAAATTTGAAAGGCAAGGTACAACTTAAATATTTTTTTTAACCTAAGCAGTCAATGATGAGTGGAAACCACATTTAGCTCTCAGAAACAGAATGCTGGTCCAATTGACTGGTAATACTTTGAAGGACAAAACACCCACCAGACTCTTAAGAGTGATGGACTCAATTAATTTACTGATGATATGCAGTAGCTAGTAGAACATATTAGCTAGGATTTAGTTACATGATTGAACAGGTGAAAAAATACTTACAAATAAAATATATACTGTATTTAGGTCTTCGGAGCTCCTGAATCAGATAATCCACATTCTCCTAGAAAAGAACAAGCAAACAAAATGAGAAAAACCACTTAAGTGATGAAGTAATAAGTATGTATTTACTAAGAGCCTACTGTGCTGAAGTCTAGATTAAGTGTGCCTATGTCGGGAGGGGTGAGGACTGGGGATAAAAGAGATACATTAAATATAATAATCAAATCATATGTGATATAGCTGTACTGCTCTGGCCAAATTAGTTATTAAAAATATAAAGTACATAGATGTTGAAATACAACATAAAATAGATAACAATTATGCAAATTTGCCTCAAGCTGTTTGTCTGTAAATTTGTATTCATCTGATCAAAATTCTTATTTTTTTGTAGAATATCAAAATTTGTCTAAAATTTTTTAGACACATTTAAAAACCAACATTCAAGAGAAAATATAGTTAATTATATTCACTTGGGCTTTTAACTTATTGGGACCACAGGTGGCAGAACTACAGTATTTCTGAAGTATTTATACATGGTAGGCTAAGGCCTTTTGTATAATTGCATTATTTAAAAATAAAACATGAAATTTAGAAATAAAAAACAACTGATTTTCAAATGGTCAAAACATAATTCCAATTATGTAAGATCATAATGAAGGTTTTATCTGCTTTTGAAACTATAACATATGGCTAAATTTCAGTATAAAGTTGATCTCCAAACTATACATGATATAAAATATCATTTTTGAATGTTAAAAAACCATACATCTCCTTACAGAATGAAAAGTAATGTAAGCAATACATATTGCTTGTTAAATGGAAAAAAGACCTTAAAAATTGTCATTTAAATTTTAAACTATATTAAAAATTAACTTTAAATGTAATCTTAAGGAAAAATTGTTTCTAAGAACACATTTTGAGCTTGAGAGAACATATACATAAGGCTGTGAAAGAGCTTCTCTAATAAAAAAAGTTCGGCAATGATGGACTAAATTATCTTTAAAACCCCTCTCAGAACCAAAATTTCATGACTAATAAGAAACAATTGGAAACTACTATAACAAAAGAATTACTTGATATATTAATTAATTCAGAACTACTTATTGAGTATCTGCTATGTGGTAGACACTGGGGACATAGTAGTGTGAAAATATGGACATCATCTCTGCTTTCCTGGAATTTACTGCTGGTACATGAGACATATTAATTAATCATACAAACCATATGAGACTTCAACCATGACAAGTAATAGGCTGGAGAAGATGGTGCTATAAGTACTTATAAGATTTGCTTGATGGAGTGAAGATGGTCCAGGTAAACAGAGAAACCTGTGCAAAGGTCCTGCAGCATGATGGAATAGTGGACTGAAAGAATAGTGTGGCTAAGACCAAACGGGGAATGGTTTGAAATGAGGCTACAGAAATAGTAGGAACTAGACCATACAGGGCCTTGCAGGCCACACTTAAGAAGGAGTTGTGTGTTTATCATAAAAGCAATGAGAAATCATTCAAGGATTTCAAGCGTGGTGACATGGTCAGATTTGCATCTTGGAAAGTACACAATATACAAGCACTGGAGTTAAGAACATAAATATAAAACAAGAGAATATACAAAATAAGACAGAAATAGTAAAGGATTTTTAAAGGAGGATTCAAGTTAGATTTAGAAGATAATGGACGAAAAATGACTGAAGGCTGCTGCTGCTGCTAAGTTGCTTCAGTCGTGTCTGACTCCGTGCAACCCCATAGACGGCAGCCCACCAGGCTCCCCCGTTCCTGGGATTCTCCAGGCAAGAACACTGGAGTGGGTTGCCATTTCCTTCTCCAATGCATGAAAGTGAAAAGTGAAAGTGAAGCCGCTCAGTCGTGTCCGACTCTTAGCGACCCCATGGTCTGCAGCCTACCAGGCTCCTCCGTCCATGGGATTTTCCAGGCAAGAGTGCTGGAGTGGGGTGCCATTGCCTTCTCCAACAGAAAGCTAAAGAACCTTTAATTAGGAGAAAAGAACAAACAGAGGGCAGGAGTGAGCATGTAGAAGGATCATACAAAGGCCTATTTGGCTGCAGTGGAGGAGAGAGACAGGACATACAAGACTGAATACCTAAGGGCAGACCAGGCCAGCTAGAGGGCCCTGAGGGCTACTAAATATGTCAGGGAAGTAAAATTGAGCCATTAAAGATTCCTGAACATAGATATGAATAAAATGATAAAGACTCAAAACACTGACATAAGTATGTAAGATTAAATGGTAATGGTGTTCAGTGTGATAGGTGTGGAGTTTCATTCAGAATAAAGAGATGTGGGTCTCAGGGCAGTTAGCGGCGTTGCAAGTAGCTAAGAACCTACAAAACATCTTGAAGGAAATCTAGCTGTGAGGAGTGACTGAGATATGGAAAGGAGGAAAGTCATGGTTATAACTGATAAGCCAGTATAATTATGATGCCACAAACGATGATAATAGAAATTTATTTTGTCTTCATAATACTTCTAGATCACAGTGTGTGCTGTATTTGCCTAAGCAGATGCAGCTGTTTATGTAGTACCTTGGTAGGTCGAAGAAAACAAATTGCTTTCAGGTGTTTCATGATCTCTCGATTTTGAGAATCAATGCGTTCAAAAAGGTACACTTCCTTCTGGAGAATTTCTGATTGTGTGTATACCATACTCACTATGCCAGTCTGTAAAGAAAAAAATTAACTAATATTATGCTAGTCCAGAATAATAAAAATAAGCAGCAATACCTAAGACTTAAAAAAATTTTTTTTCATTAATACTACTTACTGGGATAACTTAAATACTAACATATGTAATAACATTTACTGAGCATCTAAAATAATAAGTAATGTACCAAAATGAAATGCTCTCTCTGAACACGGACAACCCATAAATTGACAAAAAATTTCCCACCACCTTAAGAGTTTTTTTTTTTTTTTTTAATTTTGTGACCGATAAATAATAACCTGTCATCTCAGTTTGAGCTCTAATAGCTTTACTTTAAAAACACAACGCTGAGTGGAAACAACAGGGCAATCCCAAAGTCTTACCAGTGGTCTGTCTTATATATCATTTCTTGGCAGAGGCATTTAGAAAAAGATTTCTGATTTCAATCCATTGTTTTGGGTACAAGAAAACTCTCTGGCAGTGGTTAGAATCATTCAGAGTGAAAACCATCTAGGCAAGCTTTATAAAGCCTTTCAGTTCCATGCTAAACTTACAAATCTTTAATTAGATGCTAAACCCTACACTGGAATGGGACCAGCTATTGCAAGGGAGGAGGGTTCCCCCCCCAAACACTGAGCAAAAGCAAACTCACCGTCTCTTTATCCATGAGAAGTACTTTCATGCCAGGTCCGCTGTCCTCTATCATTTTGGAAATGTATTGCTTTACAGCAAAAACCACGTTCATGGTGGCGAACTGACAGGTTAGCCCTATAGCTCTTCCCACCCCCCGTTTTTCTTTCTAAATTAACCCCCGTTCTTTTGGCCGGGTCTCAGCAACTTCCTCCCCGGCCAGCTCGGGCTTCCGGAAGTCCGGGCAGCAGTGGTTTCGGGAGTTGTAGTTCCGCTACGCGGTCCGGGGAACCCAGCCTCCCGACTGAATGGACGAATTCAGCAGAGATACCCCGCCAATCCCGCACGTAATTCTCGATCCACCTCCAGCCCGGAGGTTTTTGAGGCCTCTATGCTCAGACCCCTCCCCTCCCTTAGCCTCGAGGCCTGGCCGCGGCTTGCCAACCCTTCTGCTGGCTTGGGGAGAAGGTGGCGCCTCGCGGTGTGCAGGAACTTGGCATAAGGCTGGCTCGGATGCACTCACGGCAGAGCTTCGCCGTGGTCGCTCTTTGCCATTAACGCTTTCTTGGGTGGTAGTGAAGGATGAAGGGAAGGGAGGAGGCCTTATGTTCCTCGCAGATTCACGGCACTTGGAGGGGCAGCGTTTGGTAGTATCTGCTAAATAGTGCCTGAGATTCGTCTTCCGCGGCTTCTTTGGATTATTAACAAGGCGAGGACACTGCCCTGCAAAGTGAGGCCCGAAATGATTTTCCGAAGACTGAGGGGCATCGGGAGTTCAACACGTTTGTTGAACAAACGAACAAAAGGAACAGGATATTCTGGGAGAGGTCTCACATCCCCTAGGAGAGCTTGGAGCTGTGGTCTGCCGCTGGAACTCTCAGGCTGTGGGTCCAACAGAGCCAGGAACCTCCCAGTTTTGGGGGCCCTGGGTTTTTAGACTCCGTGGGCTTCAACTCGCCCAGGATACCGGGGACCTGTGATGCTGAAACTGCGGGCAGGAGCAGTGAACAGGGTCAAAAATGGGTAGGAATCATGTACTTGGTTGGGCTAACACAAAGAAGCGCTGGGATTTTAAGGAAAAACTCAAAAATTTTATTTAAGAAATGACAAAAACTTAACAACAAAATGAATCTTAAAGCCATCAATTTCCAAATGTCTGCCTTTGTGTTTATACCCTGCGAGTCTTCTCTCCATCATGCCATTTTTCATAAAGGAAGGTAAATACTAGTTTTCTGCACCTTTGCGTTGGGGAATTGTAAAATCAGGAACATATCAAGAAACAACTGCAAGAAATCAGTGACTGTAATTTGCTTGTAAATATTTCTACCAAAAAAGTAACCAGTGTTTATTGGGCTCACAGTTTAATCAATACATTCAATGTCACCAAATCATTATTCTTTCATTCTATTGGGGGAAGTGTACAGTTAAAACTACACCCGGAGCACGCTAACATGAATCTGGCTGTTAAGTTTATTTTATTAAGCTTTGTATACAATTTTAAAGTTCTTTACAGGAGATCAGAAACCCATTGAAATATCATAGGTTTTTGTCACCTCTAAAGTTTCTTTCCTTTTCAGTTTTTCTACCGCATAATAAAACTTCCCTTTTGGCATTCTTTTCTATTTTTGATGTACATTTTGCAAGAAAAGTTATATTAAAGTGAAAATACGAATCTTTAAATGGATACAAATGAGAAAAATCTTAATATCTAAAAATTGTTATTTAAAATGTTATTTGAATTTTTAAATATAATATTTTACTTAAAGTATAATACAATTTAAAATATAGAAAACAGCAAACAATTGTTAATGAAAAAAGTGACTGCAGATCTTGTAAGTTACCACTAGTTGAAAATTCTCTCATGTCATTGGTTTTTGTTTTTTCTTATCTATAATTTGGACTTCCTTGGTGGCTTATTGGTAAAGAATCCGCATGCCCGTGCAGGAGCTGCAGGTTCAATCCTTGGTCCAGGAAGATCCCCTGAGGAGGAAATGGCCACCCATGCCAGTACTTTTGCCTGGAAAATCCCACGGACAGAGGAGCCTAGCAGACCACAGTCCACCAGGTCACAAAGAGTCGGACATGACTTAGCAATTGAACAATAGCAACCTATAATTTGAATTTCAATGTGGTATAAGATTTTTTTCCATTTTATTCATTTTTCAGAAGAAACAAGAAGAGAAAGGCTTGTCTATGAACTTTGTGCTTTTTTTAGACAATTGTCAACCTGTAAGTAATACATGGACACTGCATCCGTTTAAGTATTTATATTTAGACAATTATAACGTTTTAGAGGGGGAGGAATATGCCTATTTTGACAAGACTTACTGACTCATTCCATTGTCCATGAAATTCCCCTGATGTCAGTGGCAGTGTTATTTTATATGTGGCTAAGATACAGTATTTAATAGAATGTAAACATTTTATACAAGATATATATTTAAAGGATGTTGTAATGATCCTGAAGTTTGGCAGCCTGTTTCCTTTTTGAAGAAAACTAAAAGAGCCATTTTAAGTGTCTCCAGATTAAGAACTTCTTTTGTATTCCCGTCCCTCTAAAAATAGGACTGAAACGAATGATCGTCTCCAGCATAAACCCAGTGACTTGTTTTGTTGTAGGCAAGACATGGCAAATCCAGAAGCTAATATGAAGTACCTCGTGTGTGTGTTAACTCGCTTCAGTCCTCTCTGATTCTTTGCAACCCTAAGGAATGTAGCCCAACAGACTCTCATGTCCATGGGATTTCCCAGGCAAGAATACTGGAGTGGGTTGCCATGTCCTTCTCCAGGGGATCTTCCCCACCCAGGGATCGAACCCCTGTCTCTTGTATCTCATGCATTGGCAGGCGGGTTCTTTACCACTAGCACCAGCTGGGAAGCCCATGAAGTACCTTACTTCTATTTTAAACAATTGAGGGTGTAACTAAACCATAATAAGACAAATATTTAATGATAAAAACTTCAAATTTGAAAAAAAATAACAATATTCAAATATAAATGATTATATTAATTATAAACTTTTATTTGAAAATTTTTTTTACTAGATTCAAGGAATCAGTGCTTTAACGATGGAAAACAGAACATTAAAAAATATGGTGTTTATGGATATCAAGAACAGATTTTGGACTCTGTGGAAGAAGGAGAAGGTGGAATGATTTGAGAGAATGGCATTGAAACATACATATTACTATATGTAAAATAGCCAGTGGGAGTTTGATGTATGACGCAGGGCACCCAAAGCCAGTGCTCTGTGACACCTGGAGGGGTAGGGTGGGGAGGAGAGTGGGAGGAGGCTTCAGGATGGAGGGGACACATATACCTGTGGTCAATTCATATTGATGTATGGCAAAAACCATCACAATACTGTAAAGTAATTATTCTCCAATTAAATAAATTTTTAGAAACTTAAATATGGTGTTTATATGTGTACATTTTGTTTAGACTTGTAAATACGTGTGGGAATGAAATAATCAAGAATGATTACCTGAGTAATGACATTTGCTTCAGCTTCTTACAAAGTGTGTACTATTTGAAGTTTAACTGCCTATTTTATATTTAATCAAAATCATGATTTTCCTCCAGAAGAGCTCAAAGTTTGATATAAAACAAAGGATATGTAAATAAGTTCAGTATAATTATAATAACAATATGGCCAACTCTTAGTTATCTTAGATTAGTAATTATTTACCGTTCTTGTTGCTGTGTGTTAACATACATCTGCATAGGAGGAAAGTAAAGATAAAAGTCAATGAAACTCAAATTAATTCGATTTTCTTCTTGTTAGCAATTGAAAAAAAAATGTAGAAAAAGAATGACAGTATTGCTTGTGTCAGACAAGCCATCCTTATACAATATTTTTAACCTTTGTAACCATTTACATATCTGATAAGTGGTGGTAATATAATCAACCTTAGGAAATTGTGAGAATTAAATAATGTGCAGGAAAAAAGCTGTGCGTGGTACATAGTAAAGACTCAATAAATAGCAGCTTTAATTATTTGAAATCAAAAGATACACATACCTTTTATTTTTTGCATATGGCATATTTCAGTTTCCTTTGTTAATACTATTTAAAAGTAGAATGGATTTCAGAAGTTGTAAACTATAGCTTCCAAATATAATTTCCATAATAACTGTAATCTATAATAATAGAAATATTAATGGGAATATTTGGGAATATTCACAAATATTTTGTACCAAAGGGTACAAAACTGTACCCTTTATTTCTTTAAAGGGTACAGTTTTCATGAAGACAGAACAGTAAAAATGCTTCAAGTGATTTTAGAGACTTAGTGCCTACCTAGTCTCAAATCAAGCAGAATTTGTTAAGTTTTTGTCACAGTTGGTAGTTTACTACCAAACTTTATGGGAGCAAAAGTATTGAAGAGCTTTAAATCATTAAGTAAACATTTTTTTCGTGGAAGATTCTCTCTGCACATTCAGTAATGACAGTGATTCTGCCCTTCTGGCAGTGATGTTAACTTTCATCACTTTGCTTAGGTAGTGTCTGCTGGGTTTCCCCTCTGTAAATTTACTATTTTTCTCCTTATTTTTAATAAATACCATATGGAGAGATGCCTCGATTAGTTGCAAATATCCTATTCTCCTCATTTACCTGTTAATTTGAACTGGAATCTGTTGATGGTTCTTGCTTGCAAAAGTTGGTGTTTACCTAATGGTAATTATTTTCCTCATTCCTTCTACAGTTATTATTTGGAATTCTTCTGTAAAAAAGCCATCCTTTCCCCTCGTTTATTTATACAATCATTTATTTATGTCAGACTCATGGATATTTAGAGAATTGTCACTTTTCAGTAATAGATAAATACAGAAGTTGAGAGCACTGGCTCTGAAATCAGACAGCCTGGATTTGAGTCTGCTGTTGAGTAGTTGCAGGACAGTGGTAAGTTACATAAGTGATTAGTGACTCAGTTTCCCCATTTGTTAAATGGAGAAAATAACACCTGTTTCAGGTTATTTGAGAATTAAGTGAAGTGATACATGTAGTCTTTAGCTTAGCTTTAAGTACTTTTTCTTAGTGAATGTTTTATATTGTGCTTAGTTTTTTAAAAAAAACATTCATTTATTTATGGTTGCAAGCAGCTTTCTCTAGTTGCAGCGAGTGGGGTCAACTCTTCTTTGCCATGCATGGGCTTCGCGTTGTGGTGGCTTCTCTGTGGAGCACAGGCTCAAGGCACAGGGGCTTCAGTAGTGGCAGCTCCAGGCTCTAGAGTGCTGACTCAGTAGTTGGCTTAGTTGCCCTGGTATGTGGGATTTTCCCAGACCAAGGATCAAACCTGTGCCCCTTCCATTGGCAGGCAGAGTCTTACCACCAGGGAAATCCTATACTGTGCTTAGTTTTACTGTTTGTTTCCTCACATACAAACTGAATTAAAAAAAAAAAAAATTGTTACATGCTTGCCCTCCCTGAGAAATTATTAAAATTCACAAAATAAATTTTAAGTGTTTTGTAATGTTAAGGAGAGTGAAAAAGTTGGCTTAAAGCTCAACATTCAGAAAATAAAGATCATGGCATCTGGTCCCATCACTTCATGGGAAATAGATGGGGAAACAGTGGAAACAGTGTCAGACTTTATTTTTTGGGCTCCAAAATCACTGCAGATGGTGACTGCAGCCATGAAATTAAAAGACGCTTACTCCTTGGAAGAAAAGTTATGACCAACCTAGAGAGCATATTGAAAAGCAGAGACATTACTTTGCCAACAAAGGTCTGTCTAGTCAAGGCTATGGTTTTTCCAGTGGTCCTGCATGGATGTGAGAGTTAGACTGTGAGGAAAGCTGAGCGCCGAAGAATTGATGCCTTTGAACTGTGGTGTTGGAGAAGACTCTTGTGAGTCCCTTGGACTGCAAGGAGATCCAACCAGTCCATTCTAAAGGAGATCAGCCCTGGATGTTCTTTGGAAGGAATGATGCTAAAGCTGAAACTCCAGTACTTTGGCCACCTCATGCGAAGAGTTGACTCATTGGAAAAGACTCTGATGCTAGGAGGGATTGGGGGCAGGAGGAGAAGGGGACAACAGAGGATGAGATGGCTGGATGGCATCACTGACTCGATGGACGTGAGTTTGGGTGAACTCCGGGAGTTGGTGATGGACAGGGAGGCCTGGCGTGCTGCGATTCATGGGGTCGCAAAGAGTCGGACCTGACTGAGCGACTGAACTGAACTGAACTGAATGTTAAGGAGATGCTTTCTAAGTTCTTATTTCTAAAAAGAAAAAGATTACACTAGAAATTGCTAAGATTCTTTTTGATGACCATGATTCTGTTCGTGGGCTGCTTTTGTTAGAAACGTTCAGTTCAGTTCAGTTCAGTCACTCAGTCGTGTCTGACTCTTTGCAACCCATGAACTGCAGCACACCAGGCCTCCCTGTCCATAACCAACTCCTGGAGTTTACCCAAACTCATGTCCGTTGAATCAGTGATGCCATCCAACCACCTCATCCTCTGTTGTCCCCTTCTTCTCCTGCCTTCAATCTTTCCCAGCATCAGGGTCTTTTCCAATGAGTCAGCTCTTTACATCAGGTGGCCTAAGTATTGGAGTATCAGCTTCAACATCAGTCCTTCCAATGAACACCCAGGACTGATATCCTTTAGGATGGACTGGTTGGATCTCCTTGCAGTCCAAGGGACTGTCAAGAGTCTTCTCCAACACCACAGTTCAAAAGCATCAATTCTTCAGCGCTCAGCTTTCTGTAGATGACCATAAAATGCAATGAAGTTATTTTAAAATTTTAAATATTTTAAGAGAATAGGCAAGCATATGAAGTAAGTACCAGAAAATGCGTGTTCTTATGAATCCTAAATTTCGTAAGTGGTAAAGGAGTCTTAATTACATTTTTATACTGAATTAATTCCTTTAGAAATGGCTAATTACTGATTTAATAAGCAACTCATCAGAATCACTTTTCTTTACTAGAGAGAATAATGTTGAAAAAAATAAAATAGAAAATATTTCGTTTACATATCTTACCATTTGAAGCAAGTGAAATTTAATGTAGAATGCTATTATGTAAGATTTCTCTTAATACTAATAAATAAAAACAACCACCTTTAACAGAGCATTTACTATATGCTGAGTCCTTTGCACATATTTCAGTTAACTTGTGCAACTTTCCTTTGGGGTGACTTTTATGTCCATATTACAGATAAACTGAAGTTCACAGAAGTTGAATAACTTTCCCAAGGTAACACAGAAAGCAAATTCAGAGAAGCTTATCTTTTTCAATGCACATCTTACTCTGTATTTCTTTTTTCACATCCTTTTTAAAAAAGTAGATTGCCGTTTCTTTGAGGGTAGAGGACTGTTTTCCCCATCCTTTTCACCTAGTGCGGTGTCCTGTACACAGAGATACCCAATAAATATTTAATGTTGGGGATACACATTACTGGGCAAACTGCTACAGTGGCATGTTAAATAAAGTATAGACTTTTATGCAGACAGAACAAACAAAGAGATCAATATACTTATCTAGGCGATCCATGCCAACAATTTCATTGAACTATGTAAAGTAAATTCTGGGGAAAGGGGCCTGGATTTTCTTTCCAATTCCCAGTAAATTAGAGAAATGTAAGACCTGAACATTCTGGTGGCCTTGTAAAGCGACATTTGTCTTTTCTGACAATATGCTAGCAGTTATTAAAGAGGAGATTAATTTCATAAATTGTTAAGAATTTACTTGAAAAGCCCCAGCTTTAAAAAAAAGTATTTCATTTAGTGTAGAGTTTAATTTTTTCAGCTCCCTGCCAGAGGGCGCCCTTGGACCACTAAGAAGGTATGGATAACACTGCTGCTGCTGCTGCTAAGTCACTTCAGTAGTGTCTGACTCCGTGCGACCCCATAGACGGCAGCCCACCAGGCTCCCCCGTCCCTGGGATTCTCCAGGCAAGAACACTGGAGTGGGTTGCCATTTCCTTCTCCAATGCAAGAAAGTGCAAAGTGAAAGTGAAGTCGCTCAGTCGTGTCAGACTCTGAGCAACCCCATGACTGCAGCCCACCAGGCTCCTCCGTCCATGGGATTTTCCAGGCAAGAGTACTGGAGTGGGGTGCCATTGCCTAGGATAACACTAGGATCTTTGTAACTTTGGGTGCTGGTTCTCTGAGTAATGGTTACACCAATGAAGGAAAACGCATCATTTTGGCCGGAATAGACCATGAAATGCTTTAACATTGAGTTTAATCTGTTTTGGCTTTAAATCATACTGAATTGTTGCATGAATCTACTGCTTTATAATTTTTTTCATTTGGGGGAGAACTAGACAAAACTAATAGCTATAAAGTTTAAATAAACAGGCATTCAATTTGGAAGGTTATTTTAGTATAAAGTTTAAAATTTGAAGGGTGAGAATCCGATTATAATTTCTACTCATATCTGATTGCAATTGACAGTGTGTGTGTGCATGCTAAGTCGCTTGGTCGTGTCCCACTGTGCGACCCCATGGACTGTGGCCAGCAGGTTACACTGTCCATGGGATTCTCCAGGTAAGAATACTGGAGTGGGTTGCCATTTCCTCCTCCAGGGCAATTGACAGTAGATGTGTCAATATACACATGTGTGTTTTAGGCCGTGTGCTGAATACTTTCCTTGCAATTGAATACAGCATATTTTTTGTTGGGCCACAGAGCTTACAGGATCTTAATTCCTCAATGGGGGATTGAACCCATACCCTTGGCAGTGAAAGCCCAGAGTCCTAGCTACTAGATCACCAGGGTATTTTGTTACCCTCTTTTGGAAAATGAGAAAATTGAAGCTTAGAGAGATTAAGAAGATTTCTGCTAGAAAGTGACAAAACTGGGATTTGAACCTGGAGATATGAACACCAGAATCTAAGTTTATACCAGAACACTGTACTGCAAATGACAGTTCCTTCCATTCATGACAGGAAATATGCAAATAACAGTGAAATTGCTTTTTTCCTTTAATTTCCAGTTATTATTGAAATATCCAGACTCACCACAACTTAATTTAGGCATAATGTTGAGAAATAAGACTTTTATTTCCCGGTGATGTAGTAATTTAAATTCAGGTACTATAGAATTCCTGGTCAGAGGAACTCTCAAGTTTAGAGAATACCATGATAGAATGAAAAGAATAATGAATTGGGAGCCAAGTAATCTGATTTATAGCATGCTTCATTACTAACGTTTAAATGTGTTTCAGAGATGATTTCGGAGAAGGCAATGGCACCCCACTCCAGTACTCTTGCCTGGAAAATCCCATGGACAGAGGAGCCTGGTGGGCTGCCATCTCTGGGGTCACACAGAGTGGGACACGACTGAAGCAACGTAGTAGTAGCAGCAGCAGCAACAGCAGCAGCAGAGATGATTTAAGGTCACTGCTGCTGCTGTTACGTCGCTTCAGTTGTGTCCGACTCTGTGCGACCCCATAGATGGCAGCCCACCAGGCTCCCCCGTCCCTGGGATTCTCCAGGCAAGAACACTGGAGTGGGCTGCCATTTCCTTCTTCAATGCATGAAAGTGAAAACTGAAAGTGAAGTCGCTCAGTTGTTTCCGACTCCTAGCGACCCCATGGACTGCAGCCTACAAGGCTCCTCCATCCATGGGATTTTCCAGGCAAGAGTACTGGAGTGGGGTGCCATTGCCTTCTCCCTATAGCATGCAGAAAGTAGTATTAGAAAAGAAAACATATAGCTTTAGACATGCACTTGGAAAACATGAAAGGTTGAAAATCAATGAACCAAATGTTAAACTCAATAAGCTAGACAAAGAACATCAACACCCCCCCCTCAAAAAAGCAGAAGGATGGAATTAAGAGATAATGGAGTTGTAAAGAAACAATACAAAATTATGCTTAAAAAAATTACACTTGACTAATATACCTAAAAATGATTCTTTGAACAAAAGACCGATAAAATGGACATCCTTGATAAGTCTGATAAAAAGAAAGATGGAGGAAATACAAAAAAAACAACAACCAACAGTGGGAATGAACAGGGGACATAATCACAGAAAAAGTATCTAAAAAGCATAAGAATGTATTGTGTACTACATTATAGCAGTAAATTTAAAATCTAAGGGAAACAAAAGAATTTTGAGGGAAATACAAACCAAAATGACTTGATAAGAGACAGAGAACTTAATAGCCCAATAACCATAGAAGCAACTGAAAAGGTAGTAAATATATTTAAAAAGGAAAAGAGCACAATAATGGGAATATACTTACTGCTATTGAAGTGTACACTTAAAGATGGTTAAGACAGTAAATTTCATATTTTTCATCACAATAAGAATAAATTTTTAAGAGGAAGACCCCAGGTCTAGATGATTGTATGGTTATAGAAAACCTTTAAGGAAGAGATAAATTCATTTGTTAGGTATGCAATTCTATGGCATGGCAAATAGTGAAATACTTGCAATATATTTCTATAATCTAACTTTGACAAGGAAAGCAAAAAGTATAGCACAGAAAAGAAAAATTAACATCAACCTCACTTATAAATATTAAATGCTTAGTCAAATATTAACGATTTAAATTCAGCAATAGATCATAGACATCTAAGTCATAGACATCTTAGTTTCCTGAGGAATCATTGTCAGTTCTCTAATACATGCCAAGTGCCCCGAAAAGTGCTTGATATATATTAGATACATAAATTTTTGTTGCAGTAAATGAATTGAGTTAGCCAATAAGGTTAATTCCAGTAACGCAAGTGTGGTTGATATTAGGGAATATGTTCCTATACTGAAAAACTAAATAATATTAATAAAAAGGTAATCTTGTAAGATGCTGAAACACTTTTATTAAACCAACTCTCATTTCTGATAAAAGTTATTGTAAGCTAAGAAAAGGAAATTGCATTAATTTTATGAAGGCCATCTATTAAAAAACTTAATTGAACATCACACCTTATGAAACATTAGAAAGTTTTTAGTGAATAAAACAATAATACTATCTGTTATAACTGCTGCTATTCAACAGTGTTCTAAATGTCTTAGCCAACGTATCAATAGAAGAAGAGAGCTAAGTACTGGAAAGGAGGAGACAAGAATCACATGCAGGCAAAATGGTTGCCTATTTAGATAATCTTGAGACAACCAATGAAATATTAACTAGAATTAATAAGAGAGTGCAATAAAATGGCTGAATAAAAGATAAACAAAATCAACATCTACCTGTATGCCAATAATAACTAATGAAAAATTATAATGGAAGAAAATCTCATTTATAAAAATAACAAGAATATAAACCCAATATGAAATACATGGCTTATATGGAAAAAAATTATAAATATTTCTGGAGAGATAACTCAAAACATTTTGAATAAGTAAAGAAAGAATAAAATCTTGGGTGGGGAAGTAAATATTATAATGATGTCAATCAGTTTCAGTTCAGTCCCTCAGTCGTGTCCGACTTTTTGCGACCCTGTGGACTGCAGCATGCCAGGCCCCCTGTCCATCACCAACTCCCAGAGTTTACTCAAACTCATGTCCATTGAGTCAGTGATGACATTCAACCATCTCATCCTCTGCCGTCCCCTTCTCTGGCATTCAATCTTTCCCAGCATCAGGGTCTTTTCAAATGAGTCAGTTCTTCGAATCAGATGGCCAAAGTATAGGAGTTTTAGCTTCAGCATCAGTCCTTCCAATGAATATTCAGGGTTGATTTCCTTTAGGATGGACTGGTTGGATCTCCTTGCAGTCCAAGAGACTCTCAAGAGTCTTCTCCAACACCACAGTTCAAAAGCATCAATTTTTCGGCGCTCAGCTTTCTTTATAGTCCAACTCTCACATCCATACATGACTACTGGAAAAACCATGGATTTGACTAGATGAAACTTTGTTGGCAAAGTAATGTTTCTGCTTTTTAATATGCTGTCTAGGTTGGTCATAGCTGTTCTTCCAAAGAGCAAGCATCTTTTAATTTCATGGCTGCAGTCACCATCTGCAGTGATTTTGGAGCCCAAAAAAGTAAAGTCTGTCACTGTATATCTCCTATTAATCTCTCAATTCAGCATAACCTCAATCAAAACCCCAATGGGAATTTTTCAGACAGTAAGGACTTGACACATGAGGAGAGAATATGGAGAAGAATAGACAATTGAGAAATTTATTTTTTTTTCCTTTTACAGAGTCATGGGTAGTAGAAGGATTTGCCCTATTAAATATTAGACCATTAAGAGTAGTTAAGATAGTTTGATAATATACCTTGAGAGATAAGTATATTGGAATAGAGTAAAACTCACAGAAATAGACCCACATTTAAATGGAAATGTACTTTGTGATAAAGATCATATTTTAAGTTAATATGGAAAAGATGAACAATGCAAAAAGGGTTGAGACTATTAGCTATCCATTTGGAAAACAAATAAAGGTAGATTCCCTCCCTGAAGCTCCACACAGAAAGAACTGTAGATGAATTAACAATCAGAATATATAAATAAAAATTATAAAATTACTACAAGAAATAAAGAACATTTTTATTCTTTAATAATAGGCTTTCTAAGCAAAATGTAAAATTAAAAAACCATAAAGCACCATAATGTTAACTTTGTAAATTAAGTATGCATAATAAATGCATACTAAAAAATAATCTTCCCAATTTATGCATAATAATATAATAAGAATAACAGTTTAAAGAAATGGAAAATGAATGTATAACTTAGAAACTAAAAACCAGGAGGAAGAAGGAAAAAAAAAAAAAGCCCAGCCAATTCCAATAGAGAGCAGGAAGTGAGGAAGAAAAGACATGGAAAAGAAGTCTAAAGAGCCAAAAAATAAGGTGGCAGAAAATAACCTAAATATAGCAGAGGAACCTGGAATGTCAGGTCCATGAATCAAGGCAAATTGGAAGTGGTCAAACAAGAGATGGCAAGAGTGAATGTTGATATTCTAGGAATCAGCGAACTGAAATGGACTGGAATGGGTGAATTTAACTTAGATGACCATTATATTTACTACTGCGGGCAGGAATCCCTCAGAAGAAATGGAGTAGCCATCATGGTCAACCAAAGAGTCCGAAATGCAGTACTTGGATGCAATCTCAAAAACGACAGAATGATCTCTGTTTGTTTCCAAGGCAAACCATTCAATATCACAGTAATCAAAGTCTATGCCCCAACCAGTAACGCTGAAAAAGCTGAAGTTGAACGGTTCTATGAAGACCTACAAGACCTTTTAGAACTAACACCCAAAAAAGATGTCCTTTTCATTATAGGGGACTGGAATGCAAAAGTAGGAAGTCAAGAAACACCTGGAGTAACAGGCAAATTTGGCCTTGGAATACAGAATGAAGCAGGGCAAAGACTAATAGAGTTTTGCCAAGAAAATGCACTGGTCATAACAAACACCCTCTTCCAACAACACAAGAGAAGACTCTATACATGGACATCACCAGATGGTCAACACCAAAATCAGATTGATTATATTCTTTGCAGCCAAAGATGGAGAAGCTCTATACAGTCAACAAAAACAAGACCAGGAGCTGACTGTGGCTCAGACCATGGACTCCTTATTGCCAAATTCAGACTGAAATTGAAGAAAGTAGGGAAAACCACTATTCAGGTATGACCTAAATCAAATCCCTTATGATTATACAGTGGAAGTGAGAAATAGATTTAAGGGCCTAGATCTGATACATAGACTGCCTGATGAACTATGGAATGAGGTTCATGACATTGTACAGGAGACAGGGATCAAGACCATCCCCATGGAAAAGAAATGCAAAAAAGCAAAATGGCTGTCTGGGGAGGCCTTACAAATAGCTGTGAAAAGAAGAGAAGTGAAAAGCAAAGGAGAAAAAGAAAGATATAAACATCTGAATGCAGAGTTCCAAAGAATAGCAAGAAGAGATAAGAAAGCCTTCTTCAGCGATCAATGCAAAGAAATAGAGGAAAACAACAGAATGGGAAAGACTAGAGATCTCTTAAAGAAAATTAGAGATACCAAAGGAACATTTCATGCAAAGATGGGCTCGATAAAGGACAGAAATGGTATGGACCTAACAGAAGCAGAAGATATTAAGAAGAGATGGCAAGAACACACAGAAGAACTATACAAAAAAGATCTTCACGACCCAGATAATCACGATGGTGTGATCACTGACCTAGAGCCAGACATCCTGGAATGTGAAGTCAAGTGGGCCTTAGAAGGCATCACTACGAACAAAGCTAGTGGAGGTGATGGAATTCCAGTTGAGCTATTTCAAATCCTGAAAGATGATGCTGTGAAAGTGCTGCACTCAATATGCCTGCAAATTTGGAAAACTCAGCAGTGGCCAGAGGACTGGAAAAAGTCAGTTTTCATTCCAATCCCAAAGAAAGGCAATGCCAAAGAATGCTCAAACTACCGTACAATTGCACTCATCTCAAACGCCAGTAAAGTAATGCTCAAAATTCTCCAAGCCAGGCTTCAGTAATATGTGAACCATGAACTTCCTGATGTTCAAGCTGATTTTAGAAAAGGAAGAGGAACCAGAGATCAAATTGCCAATATCCGCTGGATCATGGAAAAAGCAAGAGAGTTCCAGAAAAACATCTATTTCTGTTTTATTGACTATGCCAAAGCCTTTGACTGTGTGGATCACAATAAACTGTGGAAAATTCTTCAAGAGATGGGAATACCAGACCACCTGATCTGCCTCTTGAGAAATTTGTATGCAGGTCAGGAAGCAACAGTTAGAACTGGACATGGAACAACAGACTGGTTCCAAATAGGAAAAGGAGTTCATCAAGGCTGTATATTGTCACCCTGTTTATTTAACTTATATGCAGAGTACATCATGAGAAACACTGGACTGGAAGAAACACAAGCTGGAATCAAGATTTCCAGGAGAAATATTAATAACCTCAGATATGCAGATGACACCACCCTTATGGCAGAAAGTGAAGAGGAATTAAAAAGCCTCTTGATGAAAGTGAAAGTGGAGAGTGAAAAAGTTGGGTTAAAGCTCAACATTCAGAAAATGAAGATCATGGCATCTGGTCCCATCACTTCATGGGAAATAGATGGGGAAAGAGTGGAAACAGTGTCAGACTTTATTTTTCTGGGCTCCAAAATCACTGCAGATGGTGATTGCAGCCATGAAATTAAAAGACACTTACTCCTTGAAAGGAAAGTTATGACCAACCTAGATAGCATATTCAAGAGCAGAGACATTACTTTGCCAACAAAGATTCATCTAGTCAAGGCTATGGTTTTTCCTGTGGTCATGTATGGATGTGAGAGTTGGACTGTGAAGAAGGCTGAGTGCTGAAGAATTGATGCTTTTGAACTGTGGTGTTGGAGAAGACTCTTGAGAGTCCCTTGGACTGCAAGGAGATCCAACCAGTCCATTCTGAAGGAGATCAGCCCTGGGATTTCTTTGGAAGGAATGATGCTAAAGCTGAAACTCCAGTACTTTGGCCACCTCATGTGAAGAGTTGACTCACTGGAAAAGACTCTGATGCTGGGAGGGATTGGGGGCAAGAGGAGAAGGGGACGCCAGAGGATGAGATGGCTGGATGGCATCACTGACTCGATGGACGTGAGTCTGAGTGAACTCCGGGAGTTGGTGATGGACAGGGAGGCCTGGGTGCTGCGATTCATGGGGTCGCAAAGAGTCAGACACGACTGAGTGACTGATCTGATCTGATCTGATCTGATAGCAGTATTCATGATAATCAGCATAAGTGCATTAAATGCACAAGTTTTAAACCATATTGTTTTACGAGATTAGAAGAGGAGCTACATGCTGTTTGAGTTTCCCTGGTGGCTCAGTGATAAAGAATCTGCTTGTGAAGGCAGGAGACATAGCTTCTACCCCTGATCTGGGAAGATTCCATGTGCTGGGGAGCAACTAAGCCCCTGTGCCACACCACTGAGCCGGTGCACTAGAACTCCCGAGCTGCAACTCTGGAGGCTGGCGTTCCCTAGAATTCATGCTCAACAAGAAGGGAAGCGATGACAAGGCAACTGGAGAGTAGACCCCATTCATCTCAGCTAGAGAAAAGCCCGAACAGCAACGAAGACCCAGCACAGTCAAAATGGATAAATTTAGAAAATTATATTAAAAAAACCTCTCTATACCATCCAGATTATACCCAGAGTACTGAGTTTTTATAATTAACAAATAGTCATGTAATTTTTTAACTAGAAAAAGGTCTGAAATTTGTGAAATAAGATTAAGTCTGTTAAAATATATGCTTATCCAGCTTTCCAAGATTTTATTGCTGTTATCTTTGCCTTTATTCTATTTGTTCTGGAAGGCATATGTTTTTATTGCCATTTTAGTGGGGTTTACACAAGATAAATACTTGTTGAATCCACCATCTGTAAAAAATCTTTTTCTCTAGATTAAAAAATGAGCAATAAGATAAGAAGGCTTTATTTTAAAAGGGGAGTGGTAGTATTTTGTACTATTAATTGAAAATTTTGAGAGCTATTCTACCAAGACAGGCTTCCCTAGTAGCTCAGATGGTAAAGCTTCTGCCTGCAATGCAGGAAACACTGGTTCAGGAAAATCCCCTGCAGAAGGAAATGGCAACCCACTCCAGTATTCTTACCTGGAGAATTCCATGGATAGGGGAACCTGGCCAGCTACAGTCCACGGAGTCACAAAGAGTCAGACACAACTGAATGACTAACACACACACATTCTACCAAGACAACTAGCACATATTCTCAGGAATTGATCTTTTACTATCACTTTCATTAGATAAAATGTTGAGTTGATTGGACCATATTGCAATAGTAGTAGGTGCTTAATTAATGTTACCATTGTGTGCCAATTGGCACTGTGTGCTGATCTAATTTTTGCTAGCTCTTATTTTCTCATATATGCTTGAAAATACCTGTAAATAAATAAAATACCTAATTTAAAAGTTAGCTATTGTATTTTGTGTCTTCAGGATGAATAAGAGCAGTAGAAGAGCAGTTTACCATTATTTTTTAAAAGTCTGAACATTAGAGCATTTTTGTTGCGTTAGTATAAATCTACATGACGAAGAATTCATTTTTAGGAGTGAATTTAAAGATACATCAGTTTAGTCGCTCAGTTGTGTCTGACTCTTTGCGACCCCATGAATCACAGCATGCCAGGCCTCCCTGTCCATCACCAACTCTTGGAGTTCACCCAAACTCATGTCCATCGAGTCCATGATGCCATCCAGCCATCTCATCCTCTGTTGTCCCCTTCTCCTCCTGCCCTCAATCCCTCCCAGCATCAGGGTCTTTTCCAATGAGTCAACTCTTCACATGAGGTGGCCAAAGTATTGGAGTTTCAGCTTTAGCATCAATCCTTCCAAAGAACACCCAGGACTGATCTCCTTTAGAATGGACTGGTGGGATCTCCTTGCAGTCCAAGGGACTCTCAAGAATCTTTTCCAACACCACAGTTCAAAGGCATCAATTCTTCGGCACTCAGCTTTCTTCACAGTCCAACTCTCTCATCCATACATGACCACTGGAAAAACCATAGCCTTGACTAGACAGACCTTTGTTGGCAAAGTAATGTCTCTGCTCTTGAATATGCTATCTAGGTTGGTCATAACTTTCCTTTCAAGGAGTAAGTGTCTTTTAATTTCATGGCTGCAATCACCATCTGCAGTGATTTTGGAGCCCAGAAAAATAAAGTCTGACACTGTTTCCACTCTTTCCCCATCTATTTCCCATGAAGTGATGGGACCCGATGGTATGATCTTCGTTTTCTGAATGTTAAGCTTTAAGCCAACTTTTTCACTCTCCTCTTTCACTTTCATCAAGAGGCTTTTTAGTTCATACATGAGCTCAAATAATTCAATTTTATGGCTCTTAATGTTACATTGTTTTTTTGTTAAATAAGATATGAGAACTATTTTAATCAATATGAAAATCACCTTAAAGTATATCTTAATTTCATAATATTTCTTTCTGGTATCATTCCCTTGTGGATCATTCCATTAAAACAATTTTTCTTAAATTCACCATAGCTTTATCTATGATCATAAAAATTTCAACAATGGAAAAATGATTGATTACATAATGATGACTGCCTTGGGATACTAAACAGTCATAAAAGTTATGATGAAGAACATAGTAACACAGTAAATTCTCACAAGAGAACAGTGTGTGAGCAAGTAGCAGGCAAAGATTGTTCATGGGAGAGGCAATGTGATGTCATGAAAAGACACTGACTTTGAACTCAAAGCAAACAGGTTCTCAATTTCAGCTTAACCCCTCACCAGTTGTGTGGCTTGGCTCCCTGGATCTGTGTCTCCATTTATTCAATGGGATATAATTAGCTACTCTGCAAATTTTTTATGAAGATGAGAATTAAACCCCTACTTAGCACTGTCCTTGGTACACGGTGATAACATTAATTGAGCACCTGCTACTACTGCAACCATAAAGAAGACTTAATCCTAAGGGAGATAGTAGAATCACACATGTATGGTAAGCCCAGTACTAGTGATATGGTTGACATGTTGCTTCTCTCTTTGCTAGAAACTGGAACCCAGACAGTTGATAGTTCATGTAAGAGGACATAGATTTCCTAAATGTCACTGTAAGTAAGGGCACTCATGCCGCATGCACCCTGTGGTCCTCTCTGAGGCTCTGGCCTCGGGGACTCAGGCTGCATTTACCTTTCCCGATACAACATCGCTGGGCTCAATCTCTTCCAAGCCTAGCTCTGGGTTGGAAGACTGTTAACCCAATTTATCATTCCTCCCAGGTCTTTTTCATTAAAACATTTTTATTATGAACCTCTTTGGGGAGTCACAAAGAGCAAACAGTGGGGAATTACAAGATACATGAGTCTTTTAATAGTGGTATTACGCTATGATATGCCTCTCTGTGAGGTGGTGACTCAAGCGTGGAGCTCACTATAGTAAGCTGAATGATGCCCCCTCCAAAAGACATCCTCATTAGGATTAGGATCCTTGGAACCTGTGAATAGGCCATGTTAGATGGCAAAGGGACATTAATGTTGCAGAAAGAATTAAGGTTGCTAATCAGCAGAACTTAAGTTAGCAAGAGCATTGCTAACAATTATAGTTGGTGACTCTGGAGGAGGGCATGGCAACCCACTCCAGTATCCTTGCCTGGAGAATTCCATGGACAGAGGAGCCTGGTGGGCTACAGTCCATAGGATCGCTAAGAGTCAGACATGACTGAAGTGACTTAGCACACACACATACTTGGTGACTACTGTAGTAAGTGTAGTGAGCTTCCCTCGTAGCTCAGCTGGTAAAGAATCCACCTGCTATGTAGGAGAGCCTGGTTCAATTCCTGGGTCAGGAAGATCACCTGGAGAAGGGGTAGGCTACCCACTTCAGTATTCTTAGGCTTCCCTGATGGTTCAGATGGTAACAAATCCTCCTGCAATACATAAGACCTGGGTTTGATCCCTCTCCAGTATTCTTGCCTGGAGAATCCCTGTGGACAGAGGAGCCTGGTGGGCTCCAGTCCATAGAGTTGCAGAGTTGAACACTACTAAGTGACTAAGCACAGCACAGCATAGTAGTGTAGTATATTGGTACCTATAGGAGTTGCAAGGTTAAACTCTTTTCAAAAAAGTTTTAGACATGATTTACCTTTCCCCCTTCTGTTAATGTTATACTGATAGTGCAAAAGCAATTGTGAATAAAATGCTAGTCCCTTAGCACAAATTAAGCAGTGACACCAAACTATTAATATACTATTGGTAGTGACTGTATTTTTCACTGCCAGGGAATTACAGAAATAAGGAGGGGAAAGGGGAGGAGAGGAGAGGAAGAGCAAGGAAGGGAGGGTGAGAAAGAAGAAAAAGGAAAGACAAAGAAGGAAAGGTGGGAGAGAGAGAGGAAGGAGGAAAGAAGGGAGAGAGAAAGAAAGAAAGGGAAAGAAGGAAATGCTAGTTTCACTGAAGACTATTGATGAAGCAGGAAAATTAATTTTATTAAATGTTGACTCCTGAGTACATTTGTTTTTGATATGCTGGGTGATGAAGTTGGTGCACATAACCATTCCTGCTGTATTCCAAGGTATGAAGGTTGTTTTGTGGAAAAGCATTTGTGAATTGTTTGAATTGTGAGTTGAACTAGCCATTTTTTTGGTCGTGGAACACCATTTTACTTGAAAGAGTGACAATCTGTGGATATTGAGACATAGGTAAATGGCAAGGGTTTTCTCAAAAATGAGCAAAGTGAGTCTAACACTTCAAGGAAAACAATTGACCAAGTTTGTTGCCATTGATCAAATCTGGGCTTTCAAACAAATATAGGAATTCTGGGAGAATTATATCTGCCTTTGTGAACCTGACAACTTCCCACACTTAAAGATATTCTAATGAGGTTGTATTCGTAAACGTAATATATTGATATTAAACAATGAAGTGCGTTAACATTCAGAAAGCCTGCATAATACAGTGGCTCAGTATTTTTCAAATGACCAGTACAAAATAAGTTCAAGATAAAGTAATGGATTTTAATGTAACAGAGTATGAAAAATTCATTGATATGCTCTCAGATTCCATGTTTTGCAACTAACTTTTTAGAAACTGCTACTTGGTGAGTTTGGGTATAGTATCAAAGAAAAATATCCACAGTTATTTGAAGAAGGCTTTGAAATATTCCTCTTTTTTATAATTATGCATCTGTGTGAAGCTGGATTTTCTTCAACTATTTCAATCTTTTAAAATAACATATCCCAATAAATTGAATGGAGAAGCAGATATGAGAAAGAATCCAGTTGTCTTCTACTAAGCCATATATTAAAGAGATTTGCAAAAATGTTAAGCAATGCCTTAGCAAATAAACAACAATAAAACAATGCCATCTTCTTACTAATTTCTTATTTTGAAAAATACAGTTATTTTTCTTACAACTTGTTGTATATTTAGCATATAATGGGTTTATTTTTAAATGAATTAATAAACAGTTTGAAAATATCTCAGTTTGGGGACTTCCCTGGTGGTGCAGTTGCTAAGACTCCATGTTCCCGATGCAAGGGCCTGGGTCTCAACTAAGAGTTCGTATGCTGCAACTAAGACATTGTACAGCCAAAAAAAAAAAAGAAACTCAGATTTAATTTTTAATATGGTAAGTATCAATAGCTATAACTCACATAACAAAAAAATAAAGCTCTTTGAAGTCCTTAATAATTTTTTAGCGTGAAGGGTTCCTGGGACCAAAAAGATTGAGAACACTGAAACAGAGGCTTACTATAACCATTTTATTGTGTGTTGATCTTATGAAGAAAATTGCTAAAATTAAGAATGCAATGAGCCTTGTTAGTATTTTAGATCATATTGACATTTTTTAAAGGCCCCCTAAGTCATATAAAGTAATAGAACTGTGGTATTCAAAATATGCTATTTTGGACAAGTCAAAGCCTGCATTTGTATTTATATTTTTGGCCTAATCTAATGCCATAACAACCCCAAAATTTATAGTAAAAAAACTCAGGAACTTTTATACAAGCACTTGAAAATAGATTTCCAGATTGTTCTGACAGAGCCTTATTATGCTGAACGCCAGAGGGCTGAGCTGCTTCAAATGTTTACAGAAATGATTTCTTTTTTAAAAGTAGCTCTGTCAGCTGGAGAACAGAAAAAGAACAAACTTGCTGAATGAGGATGGTTTGAAACTCCTGTCATAATTCTGTAATTGGCATTCCTGCTGCAGCTAGGAGAAGCCTAATTGTGTGTGAGATCTATAGGGCTGTCATCTACATGTAACTGAAAGTGCTGATGTGAGTAATTTTAAAGTTCCAGTGCAAGTATGGGGCTGGTTATGACCTTGTGTGTGTGCTAAGTCACTTCTGCTGCTGCTGCTGCTAAGTAGCTTCAGTAGTGTCCGACTCTGTGTGACCCCACAGATGGCAGCCCACCAGGCTCCTCTGTCCATGGGATTCTTCAGGCAAGAATACTGGAGTGGGTTGCCATGCCCTCCTCCAGGGGATCTTCTGACCCAGGGATTTAACCCGTGTCTCTTATGTCTCCTGCATTGGCAGGCTGATTCTTTACCACTAGCGCCACCTGGGAAGCCCTGATTATGACCTTATTGGAGAGCAACGCCCATGTAAGAAGTTGTGTTTCTTGTTTCCTGCAACAGACAGCCTCAGTTGCCTAATCTGTGAACTGATCACAAGGCCTCTTCATTATGTTCCACAAACTTATTATCATCAGCACCAGACTATATGTATGAAATTCTTTTGAGAAATTAAAAGTATTTAATTAGATTTATTTTTGATAACAATATTCTTAGAGACATTTTAGTATAGTGGTTTTGGAGTTAGACTAGTCCAGGCTTCGATTCTGGCTTTGCTGCTGATGTTCATGTAACTTGAAATGTGTTTCTTTAACCTGCGTGACCCTCAGTTTTATGTGTGTTAATACTTAAAATAATGCTTATCTCTTGGGCTACCATGAGGATTACTGAAAGTAAAGAGCTTATTACAGCACTTAACATAATAAAGTATTCAGTAGATGATAGCTGCTGTTATTAACAATTATAATAATAATTACACTGATGGTAATTTCATACCTTAATGATAGAAGTTAGAGAGACTGAAGATATCCTATATCTTAGTCCCATTTACTAGCAAGTTCTTTGAGGCATAGAGACAGTTGGGTAATGTTGGTATCATTTAAGGACATAGATAAGATTCTTGTCTTCTCTTGACCATTTCAGTTAGTTGTCTGAATATCAAGGAAAAGAATGAGATTGGACAGCTGGAGAGAAAAATACTGTGTCCTCAAAAGGCCATAGTTAAAAGACGCTTATTTTTGTTTAGTAGACCTTTTCTGGGCAGTGTCAACAGCTGTTCAAGGAAATGAGCCAGTGGAAATGTAAACTGGTACAATTTTTTTGTCAGGCAATTCAGCAATATATATTAAAGATCTTGAAAATATTCAATCTTTAACCCCGCATTTCTAATTTTTAGGAAATTTTTCTAAGGAAAAGATATAGGGATATATAAAAAGATTTGTGTTTATGGATGTTTGTCACAGCATTATTTTTTAATACAATAGTGAGTTAGAAACAAATTAAAAGCTTAACAATAGAAACTGCTTAAGTACAGTATGGCCTAGTTATAGAATGCAAGAATATTCAACTACTAAAAATCATGTTGGGTACAAAAAGCTTAACCAGTAAACTAAATGTGTGAAGCTTCTGAGTAGAATACTAGCAAGTGGTGAGGACTGTGATAAACTGGAGATTTTGTATACTATGCTATGGCATTAAAATTCAAATAATAAAACAACACTATTTGATAAAAAAAAAAAAAAGATGAAGTCTGAATTCTGCCCATACATTTACCAGCTTGAGACACCTATAATTGAAGAATATTAAAATATGGGAAAATATTCATGATATAGTTTAAAAAACCTTTTGTTATATTCAAGTATCATTGATTTACAATGCTGTGTTAACATCCGCTATACAGCAAAGTGATTCAGTTATACATGTGTGTATATGTGTGTGTGTGTATATATATATATATATATATATATACTTTTTCATATTCTTTACCATTACAGTTTATCACAGGATATTGAATATAGCTCCCTGTGTTGTACAGTAGGGCCTTGTTAATCCCATCTTGATGTAATAGTTTGCATCTGCTAGTCTCAAACTCTCAATCCCATCTACACCCTGCCTCCCCTTTGGCAACCACAAGTCTCTTTATGTCTGTGAGTGTGTTTCTGTTTCCTAGATAAGTTCATTTGTGTCACATTTTCGGTTCCACATAGAGTGGTATCATACGGTATTTGTCTTTTTCTGACTTACTTCATTTAGTATGATCATCTCTAGGTCCATCCATGTTGCTGCATTATTTCAATGCATGGTATAATTTCAGGTGTCAAAAGCAAATAAGAAAAGTAGTGTAGATATGGATGATTCCAATTTCTTTTAAAAGCATGTGTTTTTATAGACATATCGCTTTCCTGTCTGGTGGTTGGGCTCATCTATCTGGAAGAATATTTGCCAGAACAACAATAGCCAACAGTTACACAGAACTTAACAATGTGCCAGTGATTGTTTTGAGTACCTTGTGCGTGTTTAACTCATTTAATCTTCAGAGCAAAAATAGGTCCTATCACTACTCCTGTTTTACAGATGATAACGCTGAGGCACAGAGAGATTAAGCTCAAGATCACACAGTTAGAAAGTAGTAGAGGTGGGATTCAAGCTGAAGCAATAGAATTTGGGCTCTTAACTGCTATGCTGTATTAACACAAAAAAAGTTATCACTTCTCTGAGATTTTTTGTGTGGTTTTTATTTTTTGGTAGTTAAAATTTCTTTCATAATAAATATGTATTTTATAATCAGGAAAAGCACAATATTTTATTGAAAGTATACCTTTACTGCCTATTCGTGTGCTCCTTCTGGCTTCTCCAATTACTGTTCTCTATTAATGAAAATTAGTCTGATTTGCTGGCTGAAACCTTAGGCCCTGAGGAAATAAAAAATAGGACAGGTAAATTTTATGGAGGTGAAAGGAAAAGCATGTCAATAACAGGTTCTACGGGGCAACAGAAGAGCATTGAGCAAGAAAGAGTAAGATTAGGTTAATAAGGAGTGCAATGCGGGTGGCTATTGCTGGAGAAAAATTTTGTTTGGGCCTGCCCCTGTTGCCTCATTTAAAGCATGATGTTACATGGGGAATTCCCTGATGGTCCAGTGGTTGAGACTCGGAGCTCCACTGCCGGGGGAATGGGTTTGATCCTGGGACAGGGAACTGAGATCCCCACACTCCCTGCCACAGGGCGAAAGGGTAAATAAGAGATGTTACAGTGCTCTTCCATATCACTTGAAATTTTCATTGATGTTGAAATTTTCAATAACAGGAAGTCATTAGATCCTTTCTTGAAAGGCACAAAAAGCATACAAAGAGGACTTCCCTGGTGGCACAGTGGATAAGAATCTGCCTGCCAATTCAGGGGACACCGGTTCTGTCTGTGGTCCAGGAAGATTCCACATGCTTCAGCGCATCTAAGCCGGCTCACCCCAACTACTGTGCCTGTGCTCTAGGACCCAAGAGTCCCAACTACTGAGCCTACATGCTGCACTACTGAACCCCGGGCACCTAGAGCCTGTGCTCCTAACAAGAGAAGCCACTGCAATAAGAAGCCCGAGTACCGCAAGGAAGAATAGCCCCCACTCACCACAACTAGAGAAAGCCCCCACATAGCAACAAAAACCCAGTGCAATCAAAAATAATATAAAAATAATCAATAAATAAGCAAAAGGAGTATATAAAGAATCTATAACTTGGTAAGGGACATTAAGGCATACAGTACTTGAAAATGGTCATTATATTTAAGACACTCTGAGAAGGCAATGGCACCCCACTTTTGCCTGGAAAATCCCATGGACGGAGGAGCCTGGTAGGCTCCAGTCCATGGGGTTGCTAGAGTCGGACACGACTGAGCAACTTCACTTTCACTTTTCACTTTCATACATTGGAGAAGGAAATGGCAACCCACTCCAGTGTTCTTGCCTGGAGAATCCCAGGGACGAGGAAGCCTGGTGGGCTGCCGTCTATGGGGTCGCACAGAGTCGGACACGACTGAAGCAACCTAGCAGCAGCAGCAGCAGCAGTTAAGACACTATGTACCTTGAGAGGTCAAAGTGGGGAGAGCTTTATCATATTTTTCTAGCTGTATTGAAATATAATTGATGTAAATATAATTCATGTAAATTGAAGGAGCACAAGGTGATGACTTATATGTTGCAAAATATTTACCACAATGAAGCTAGTTAACACCTCCATCACCTCACTTAATTACCTTTTGTGTGGTGAGAACACTTAAGATGTACTCTTAGCAACTTTTAAGCATACAATACAGTATTGTTAACCATAGTCGCCATGCTATACATTAGATCTGCAGGGAGACCTTCATTTTTCAAAATCTTTTTGAGCCTCTGTGAGCTGTTAAGCGCGGTTCTTGGTACTGGGAAGATTGTAAATGATGAGAAAAAGACAGTTCCTGCTCTCGCTGAGCTTACATTTCCATGTTGAAGACAGAAAAATAATTGTAACAGTCTAATATAAAGGCACAGAAAAATGAAAGAAAATGCTCTAGCTCACATTATAACCTGGCAAAGTCAGGATATCAAAAACATATAAATTACCACCAGAAAAGAATAGTATAGATCATTTTTACTTATTAACACAGTACAAAATCTTAAATATTAGCAAATAAAGCCAATAGTGTATTAAAAGAATAATCCATCATGACCAAGTAGGATTTATTCCAAGTATATAGAATAATTCAATATTAGGACATCTATAAATATAATTCACTAAATTAACATGATAAATATGGATATCTATCTATTCAATAGATGGATAAAAAAGATTTGATAAAATTTAACAGCCATTCCTGAAAAAATAATGGGGATGCAGGTTTGGTCCCTGGGTCGGGAAGATCCCCTGGAGAGGGAAGTGACTACCCACTCCACAATTCTTGCCTGGAGAATCCCATGGACAGAGAAGCCTGGTGATTTATAGTCCATGGAGTTGCAAACAGTCAGACTTGACTGAGTGACTAACACTATAACATTTAGTGGTACATAGGTCTTTTTACGGAGAAGGCAATGGCACCCCACTCCAGTACTCTCGGCTGGAAAATCCCATGCATGGACGAGCCTGGTGGGCTGCAGTCCATTGGGTCGCTAAGAGTCAGACACAACTGAGCGACTTCACTTTCACTTTTCCCTTTCCTGCATTGGAGAAGGAAATGGCAACCCACTCCAGTGTTCTTGCCTGGAGAATCCCAGTGACGGGGGAGCCTGGTGGGCTGCCATCTATGGGATTATTCAGTTCAGTTCAGTCGCTGGAGTGGGTTGCCATTTCCTTCTCCAGTGCATGAAAGTGAAAAGTGAAAGTGAAGTCGCTCAGTCGTGTCCAACTCTTAGCGACCCCATGGACTGCATCCCACCAGGCTCCTCTGTCCATGGGATTCTCCAGGCAAGAGTACTGGAGGGGGTTGCCATTGCCTTATCTATGATTACTCCATTATAATTTCAATTTATTAGTTTGCATCTGCTAATTCCAAATTCCCAGTTTATCTCTCCTACCTCTTCCTCCCCCTTGGCAGCTGCAAGTCTGTTTTCTTTGTGAGTCTATTTCATAGACAAGTTTTTGTGTCATATTTTAGATTCCACATGTAAGTGATATCATGTGATATTTGTCTTTCTCTTTCTGACTTCCTTCACTTACTATGATAATCTCTAGGTCTATCCATTTTGCTGCAAATGGCATTATTTCATTCCTTTTTATGGCTGAGTGAGTGAGTGAAGTCGCTCAGTCGTGTCTGACTCTTTGTGACCCCATGGACTATAGCTTACCAGGCTCCTCTGTCGATGGGATTTTCCAGGCAATAGTCCTGCAGTGGATTGCCATTTCCTTTTCCAGGGGATCTTCCCAACCCAGGGATCGAATCCAGGTCTCCCGCATTGTAGACAGACACTGTACCGTCTGAACCACTAGGGAAGTCTTGCTGCTGCTGCTAAGTCGCTTCAGTCCTGTCCGACTCTGTGCGACCCCATAGACGGCAGCCCACCAGGCTCCCCCGTCCCTGGGATTCTCCAGGCAAGAACGATGGAGTGGGTTGCCATTTCCTTCTCCAGTGCATGAAAGTGAAAAGTGAAAGTGAAGTGTCCCACCCTGAGCGACCCCATGGACTGCAGCCTACCAGGCTCCTCCATCCATTGGATTTTCCAGGCAAGAGTACTGGAATGGGTTGCCATTGCCTTCTCCGAGGGGAAGTCTTGAAAGTGAAAGTGAAAGTGAAGTCGCTCAGTCATGTCTGACTCTTTGCCACCCCATGGACTGTAGCTTACCAGGCTCCTTCGTCTGTGGGATTCTCCAGGCAAGAATACTGGAGTGGGTTGCCATTTCCTTCTCCAGGAGATCTTCCCAACCCAGGGATGGAACCTGGGTTTCCTGCATTGCAGGCAGATGCTTTACCATCTGAGCCACCAGGGAAGACCTTGAGGGAAGTCTTGAGTAGTACCTAAATAGGCAAATTACTGAAACCAATCAGAGCTGGCTGACAAGATCAAACATGCAAAAATAATAAATGTTTCTCTAAACAAGTAGCAACCACTTCAAAAATTAAATAGGGAATAAAATTCCTTTCACACCAGAAATAAAGGTATTTAATATAAAAATCTAATCAAATAAACTAAATCTATATAACATGATAATTTTAAATGTGCAGTAAACACTATATTCAATGGCTCTTTCTCCTAATGTGGCTTCACCCAGGTCCTCCTGGGAATCACAAAACTTTACACTAGGCCAAATGATCTTGTTAGGATTTACTCTGGTGGTACTATAGTGCAAGCTGGGCTCTTTAGAACTTGCTACCGCCTGCTTGGTTCCTTGTGCTTAGTTTCACAGTGTCTGTTGAATCAGGGACACAGTTGACAACTGAATCCTAGAGTCTTGCCAAACCTGTTTGATTTAAACAAATAACTCTTTGAGCAGAATAGTTATGCACAGTCATCTAATGAAAACATGAGTGTCATTGAATATTACCTATTATCTAAAAACTTAATTTTTTTATCTAAAGGAATTCAAGTTAAATTTATGATTTAATTATGTGGATATTTACAGATTATTTTGGCTGCTTCAGAAAGCTTTATTTTCCCCTGTATTAAAAATGTCTGAGAGATTCTCCTCATCTTGGCTAATCATCTTAATAATTTGAATTCACTAAATTAGTTGAAGAAGTTTCTTTGCTACTGAAATCTCTCATGATAGAACAGAATTTATATATTTCATAGTGAAAGTAAAAGTCAGTCATGTCTGACTCTTTGTGACCCCATGGATTATATAGTCCTTGGAATTCTCCAGGCCAGAATACTGGGATGGGGAGCCTTTCCCTCCTTCAGGGGATCTTGCCAACCCAGGGATTGAACTCAGATCTCCCACATTGCAGATGGGTTCTTCATCAGCTGAGCCACAAGGGAAACCCATTGGGAAGAGATAAGGAAAATAAATACTTATAATCTGAAATTTTAAGAAAATCTACTTTTTCTTAGCACTTATTCTTTCAGCACTGGAGGATACTAGTACAGTAGCCAATTACAAAGAATCTTGTTTGATGAAGTTGGAAATGGCCAGCTGATCACTCCTTCCTTTGTACCATTGCCTACCTTTTACATATCTCTACACTATCACAGGACTGGAAAAGGTCAGTTTTCACTCCAATCCCAAAGAAAGGCAATGCCAAAGAATGCTCAAACTACCGCACAATTGCACTCATCTCACACGCTAGTAAAGTAATGCTCAAAATTCTCCAAGCCAGGCTTCAGTAATATGTGAACCGTGAACTTCCTGACATTCAAGCTGGTTTTAGAAAAGGAAGAGGAACCAGAGATCAAATTGCTAACATCCGCTGGATCATGGAAAAATCAAGAGAGTTCCAGAAAAACATCTATTTCTGCTTTATTGACTATGCCAAAGCCTTTGACTGTGTGGATCACAATAAACTGTGGAAAATTCTTCAAGAGATGGAAATACCAGACCACCTGACCTGCCTCTTGAGAAATCTGTATGCAAGTCAGGAAGCAACAGTTAGAACTGGACATGGAACAACAGACTGGTTCCAAATAGGAAAAGGAGTACGTCAAGGCTGTATATTGTCACCCTGTTTATTTAACTTCTATGCAGAGTACATGATGAGAAATGCTGGACTGGAAGAAACACAAGCTGGAATCAAGATTTCCAGGAGAAATATCAATAACCTCAGATATGCAGATGACACCACCCTTATGGCAGAAAGTGAAGAGGAACTAAAGAGCCTCTTGATGAAAGTGAAAGTGGAGAGTGAAAAAGTTGGCTTAAAGCTCAACATTCAGAAAACGAAGATCATGGCATCTGGTCCCACCACTTCATGGGAAATAGATGGGGAAACAGTGTCAGACTTTATTTTTCTGGGCTCCAAAATCACTGCAGATGGTGACTTCAGCCATGAAATTAAAAGATGCTTACTCCTTGGAAGGAAAGTTATGACCAACCTAGATAGCATATTCAAAAGCAGAGACATTACTTTGCCAACAAAGGTTCGTCTAGTCAAGGCTATGGTTTTTCCTGTGGTCATGTATAGATGTGAGAGTTGGACTGTGAAGAAGGCTGAGCGCCGAAGAATTGATGCTTTTGAACTGTGGTGTTGGAGAAGACTCTTGAGAGTCCCTTGGACTGCAAGGAGATCCAACCAGTCCATTCTGAAGGAGATCAGCCCTGGGATTTCTTTGGAGGGAATGATGCTAAAGCTGAAACTCCAGTACTTTGGCCACCTCATGCGAAGAGTTGACTCATTGGAAAATACTCTGATGCTGGGAGGGATTGGGGGCAAGAGGAGAAGGGGACGCCAGAGGATGAGATGGCTGGATGGCATCACTGACTCAATGGATGTGAGTCTGAGGGAACTCCGGGAGCTGGTGATGGACAGGGAGGCCTGGTGTGCTGGGATTCATGGGGTCGAAAAGAGTCGGACACGACTGATCGACTGACCTGATCTGATCTGATACTATCACATGCTATCACAACTATTTATTTCCTCTTCCTCCCCTACAGAGCATAAGTATAATGACATACTATTATATTCCCAGAACCAACCTAACAGAGCGCCTATCACATATAGAAGGCACTCAGTACAGTACAGTACATTTGACTTATGATACAACACAATATATTTGATTTACGTTATCTGAAGCCTGAAAGTTAAAAGAATATTTTAGCAGGAGCACATCACATCATCCAGAATCTCCTTGTTTCTTTCTCTTCAGTTTTTTACCTCTGCTTCTTTCTCTGGGTTGGCTTTAATCTTTTAAGTTGCTGTCACCATACTTCAAACATTGCCTTAAGTAGCCCTGGGCCATATCTTTATGACCTCATAACCTATGAAAAATCCAACTAAAAAATTCTAGGGAGGGAATATGGGTTGTGTCAACTTTGTGTTAATCATTGAGGTCAAGGGGTATGTGATGTTATGTTTGAAACAACTTGGATCAGGAGCTCGTTTCTGTGGCCAGCGAAGTGGAATACTATTATTGGCAAGTCCTTCCAATATCACTTGGTTGCAGTTGGAAAGAAAAGGTTTCTCAAAGAAGATAAGTACTGCTATATTCAGACAAAATAGTAAATATTCATTGCATGGTCTATGACATACTTTGCTAGTTTTCTTCTACTATTCCTTCTGATCTTCCTTAGTAAAAGCTTCTCAGTTTAAGTTGGCAAATGGTTATCTAGAATAAATAATACATTTACATTTATGAACTTTCTTTGCAGCTGGGTGCCATCATGTGACCAAGGTCTGGCCAATAATGTAAGCAGAAATACTGTGCATGCATGCCTCCTACGTCACTTCAGTCCTGTCCGACTCTTTGTGACCCCATGGACTGTAGCTCCTCTGTCCATGGGATTCTCCAGGCAAGAATATTGGAGTGGGTTGCCTTGTCCTCCTCCAGGCGACCTTCCCAGCTCAGGGGTCAAATCCGAGTCTCTTGCGTCTCCTGAATCAGCTGACGGGTTCTTCATCACTAGCAGCACCTGGGAAGCCCCTAGCTGTGTGCAGTGCCTAAGAAATGTTCTAAATATAGGGAATATATGCTTCTTCATTCTTTTCCTCCTCCCTTTGGAGAAGTAAATGGCAACCCACTCCAGTATTCTTTTCTGGAGAATCCCAGGGACGGAGAAGCCTGCCAGGCTACAGTTCATGGGATCGCAAGAGTCGGACACAACTTAGCGCGATCTTTCTTTCTTTCTTTGAGGAACACAGGAAAGCTTTCACTCAAGGTCACATTGCTCCAGAACTCTCTAGATCCCCTCACAGCCGTATAGAACTCTCCCCAGTCTGCTTCCCCTATATTGTTTGGTTCCAAATATGAACACAAACCCTGACCACATCTCCTTTTCCAATCACATAATGTTTTTTGACCAAATAAGAAGTTATTTTAATCATAACAAATAGCACCTAGAAAATTAAAATGATCTTTGGAACTATAAAAATACTACAATATAGTAAAAATAAGACTTAAAATTAGTAATTTAGCTGGCATCACATTTGTCAGTACTTCTATTTTGACTGCATTGAATATTACAAATTTAATGAAGAGTGTGGTACTATACTAATTCCCTTTGATAGAGAATTAATTTTTTGGTAATTTTTATTGGAGTTTAGTTGGTTTACAATATTGTGTTAGTTTCTGCTGTACAGTAAAGTGAATCAGTTATAAATATATGTATATATCCACTCTTTTTTAGATTTCCCATTTAGGTCACCACAGATCATCAAGTAGACTTTCCTGTGCTAAACAGTAGGTTCTCATTAGTTACCTATTTTATACATAGTGGTGTATATATGTCAATTCTAATCTCCCAGTTCATCCCACTCCTTATTGCCTTGATAACCATAAGTTTGTTCTCTGTATCTGTGATTCTATTTCTGCTTTGCCAGTAAGTTCATCTGTTTCATTTTTCTAGATTCCACATATCAGCAACATTATATGATGTTTGTTTTTCTCTTTCTGACTTACTTCACTCCATATGATAGTCTCTAGGTCCAGCCATGTCTCTGCAAATAGCACTATGTCATTTCTTTTAATGGCTGAGTAATATACCATTGAGAAGCTTCCCTTGTAGCTCAGTTGGTAAAGAATCTGCCTGCAATGCAGGAGACCTGGGTTCAATTGCTGGGTTGGGAAGATCCCATGGAGAAGGAAATGGCAACCCACTCCAGTATTCTTGCCTGGAGGATCCCATGGACAGAGGAGCCTGGTGGGCTACAGTGCATGGGGTTGCAAGAGTCGGACAGGACTTAGAGACTAAACCACCACCAATATACCATTGAATATATGTACCACTTCTTTATCCATTCCTCTGTCAATAGATATTTAGGTTGCTTCCATGTCCTGCCTATTGTAAACAGTGCTGTAATGAACATCATACTGTTCATGGGGTTCTCAAGGCAAGAATACTGAAGTGGTTTGCCATTTTCTTCTCCAGTGGACCACGTTTTGTCAGAACTCTCTACCATGACCTGTCCATCTTGGGCGGCCCTACATGGCATGGCTTATAGTTTTTTCATTGAGATAGACAAGGCTATGGTCCAAGTGATCAGTTTGACTAGTTTTCTGTGATTGTGGTTTTCATTCTGTCTGCCCTCTGATGGATAAGGATAAGAGGCCTATGGAAGCTTCCTGATGGGAGAGACTGAGGGGGAAACTGGGTCTTGTTCTGATGGGCAGGGCCATGCTCCGTCAATCTTTAATCCAATTTTCTGTTGATTGGTGGGACTGTGTTCCCTTTCTGTTGTTTGACCTGAGGCCAAACTATGGTGGGGGTAATGAAGATAATGGAGACCTCCTTCAAAAGGTCCCATGCGCGCACTGCCACACTCAGTGCCCCCGGCCCTGCAGCATCCTGGACACTCACAGGCAAGTCTGGATCAGTCTCTTGTGGGTCAGTGCTCCTTTCTCCTGGGTCCTGGTGCACACAAGACCTTCTAGAACTAACAGCCAAAAAAGATGTCCTTTTCACTACATGGGACTGGAATGCAAAAGTAGGAAGTCAGGAGATACCTTGAGTAATAGGCAAATTTGGCCTTGGAGTACAGAATGAAGCAGGGAAAAGGTTAACAGCATTTTGCCAAGAGAATGCACTGGTCATAGCAAACACCCTCTTCCAACAACACAAGAGAAGATTCTATACATGGACATCAATGTATGGTCAATACCGAAATCAGATTGATTATATTATTTGCAGCCAAAGATGGAGAAGCTCTATACAGTCAGCAAAAACAAGACTGAGAGCTGACTGTGGCTCAGATCATGAACTCCTTATTGCCAAATTCAGACTTAAATTGAAGTCTGGAAAACCACTGGACCATTCAGATATGAACTAAATCAAATCCCTTACGATTATACAGTGGAAGTGAGAAATAGATTCAAGGGACTAGATCTGATAGACAGAGTGCCTGAAGAACTATGGACGGAGGTTCATGACATCATACAGGAGGCAGTGATCAAGACCATCCCCAAGAAAAAGAAACGCAAAAAAGCAAAATGGTTGTCTGAAGAGGCCTTACAAATAGCTGTGAAAAGAAGAGAAGCTAAAGGCAAAGGAGAAAAGGAAAGATATATCCATTTGAATGCAGAGTTCCAAAGAATAGCAAGGAGAGATAAGAAAGCCTTCCTCCGTGATCAGTGCAAAGAAATAGAGGAAAATAACAGAATGGGAAAGAATAGAGATCTCTTCAAAAAAAATTAGAGATACCAAGGTAACGTTTCATGCAAAGATGGGCACAATAAAGGACAGAAATGGTATGGACCTAACAGAAGCAAAGATATTAAGAAGAGGCGGCAAGAATACACAGAAGAACTATACACAAAAGATCTTCATGACCCAGATAATCACAATGGTGTGATGACTCACCTAGAGCCAGACATCCTGGAAAGTGAAGTCAAGTGGGCCTTCGGAAGCATCACTATGAACAAAGCTAGTGGAAGTAATGGAATTCCAGTTGAGCTATTTCAAATCCTAAAAGATGATGCTGTGAAAGTGCTGCACTCAATATGCCAACAAATTTGGAAAACTCAGCAGTGACCACAGCACTGGAAAAGGTCAGTTTTCATTCCAATCCCCAAAAAAGGCAATGCCAAAGACTGTTCAAACTACCACACAATTGCACTCATCTCACATGGTAGTAAAGTAATGCTTAAAATTCTCCAAGTCAGGTTTCAACAGTACATGAACCATGACCTACCAGATGTTCAAGCTGGTTTTAGAAAAGGCAGAAGAACCAGAGATCAAATTTCCAACATCTGCTGGATCATCGAAAAAGCAAGAGTTCCAGAAAAACATCTACTTCTGCTTTATTGACTATGCCAAAGCATTTGACTCAGTGGATCACAACAAACCGTGGAAAATTCTGAAAGAGATGTGAATACCAGACCACCTTACCTGCCTCTTGAGAAATCTGTATGCAGGTCAGAAAGCAATAGTTAGAATCGGACATGGAACAACAGATTGGATCCAAATAGGAAAAGGAGTACATCAAGGCTGTATATTGTCACCCTGCTTATTTAACTTGCGTGCAGAGTACATCATGAGAAACGCTGGGCTGGATGAAGCACAAGCTGGAATCAAGATTGCAGGGAGAAATATTAATAACCTCAGATATGCAGATGACACCACCCTTATGGCAGAAAGTGAAGAAGAACTAAAGAGCCTCTTGATGAAAGTGAAAAAGGAGAGTGAAAAACTTGGCTTAAAACTCAACATTCAGAAAACTAAGATCATGGCATCTGGTCCCATCACTTCATGGCAAATAGATGAGGAAACAGTGGAAACAGTATCAGACTTTATGTTTCTGGGCTCCAAAATCACTGCAGATGGTGACTTCAGCCATGAAATTAAAAGATGCTTACTCCTTGGAAGGAAAGTTATGACCAACCTAGACAGCACATTAAAAAGCAGAGACATTACTTTTCCAACAAATGTCCTTCTAGTCAAAGCTATGGTTTTTCCAGTAGTCATGTATAGATGTGAGAGTTGGACTATAAAGAAAGCTGAGCGCCAAAGAATTGATGCTTTTGAACTGTGAACTCTTGAGGGTCCCTTGGACTGCAAGGAGATCCAACCAGTCTATCCTAAAGGAGATCAGTCCTGAGTGTTCATTGGAAGGACTGATGTTGAAGCTTAAACTCCAATACTTTGGCTACCTGATGCGGAGAGCTGACTTATTTGAAAAGACCCTGATTCTGGGAAAGATTGAAGGCAGGAGGAGAAGGGGATGATAGAGGATGAGATGGTTGGATGGCATCACCAACTCAATGGACATGAGTTTGGGTAAACTCTGGGAGTTGGTGATGAACAGGGAGGCCTGGCGTGCTGCAGTCCATGGGGTTGCAAAGAGTCAGACACAACTGAGCGACTGAACTGACCTGACCTGAAAGTTCTTTCTACATTTGAACTTTATTCTATCCCAGCACAGACTGACTTCTTTCACCCAAGAGGGAATAACAACTCCAAAGCCTCGATTCTCACAGTGCTCACCACCAGCAAGGGTGGAGACCAGCTTTCTCTGTCCAAGTTAAAAAAATCTGGACTAATAGTTCTTATTGAAGCATGCAGTGAGTCTGGTGCCCATCATCAGATCAATGAATTATGTCTATTGTTGGGGATGGTGAAATATGTTTGGGTCACATGTCCGGCCTAGACCAGAGTGTGGCCAGTGATATGGAGTCATAAGAATATGGAAGGGGACTTCCCTGGTGGTCCGTGGTTAGGACTCTGAGCTTCCACTGCAGGGGATGAGAGCTCCATCTCTGATCAGAAACAGGGATCCTGTAGCACACCACACAGCCCAGCCCAAAAAACAAGAAAGAAAGAACATGGAAGCCTCCTTAAGAATTATTTGACTAGTAGAGGAAAACAGACAGAGCAGTGTTTGACATTAATCAGGCAAGATCTTTTTTGGTTCCACCTCCTAAAGTAATGAAAAATTAAAAAGAAACTGGATCTAATTAAACTTAAAAGCTTTTGCATAGCAAAGTAAACCAGAAACAAAACAAAATGACAACCCTCAGAATGGGAGAAGATATTTGCAAACAAAGCAACTGACAAGGGATTAATTTCCAAAATATACAAACAGCTCACGCAACTAAATATCAGAAAACAAATAACTCAGTCAAAAAATGTGGGAAATGTAAATAGACATTTCTCCAAAGAAGTCATACAGAAATGACCAAAAAACACATGAAAAGATGCTCAACATCACTAATTATTCAGAGAAGGCAATGGCACCCCACTCCAGTACTCTTGCCTGGAAAGTCCCATGGATGGAGGAGCCTGGCAGTCCATGGGGTCATGAAGAGTCGGACACGACTAAGCGACTTCACTTTCACTTTTCACTTTCAAGTATTGGAGAAGGAAATGGCAACCCACTCCAGTGTTCTTGCCTGGAGAATTCCAGGGATGGGGGAGCCTGGTGGGCTGCCATCTATGGGATTATTCAGTTCAGTTCAGTTCAGTCACTCAGTCGTGTCTGACTCTTTGCAACCCCATGAATCGCAGCACACCAGGCCTCCCTGTCCATCACCAACTCCCAGAGTTCACCCAGACTCATGTCCATCGAGTCAGTGATACCATCCAGCCATCTCATCCTCTGTCGTCCCCTTTTCCTCCTGCCTCCAATACCTCGCAGCATCAGAGCCTTTTCCAATGAGTCAACTCTTCGCATGAGGTGGCCAAAGTACTGGAGTTTCAGCTTTAGCATCATTCCCTCCAAAGAAATCCCAGGGCTGATCTCCTTCAGAATGGACTGGTGGGATCTCCTTGCAGTCCAAGGGACTCTCAAGAGTCTTCTCCAACACCACAGTTCAAAAGCATCAATTCTTCGGCACTCAGCCTTCTTCACAGTCCAACTCTCACATCCATGCATGACCACAGGAAAAACCATAGCCTTGACTAGACAGACCTTTGTTGGCAAAGTAATGTCTCTGCTTTTGAATATGCTATCTAGGTTGGTCATAACTTTCCTTCCAAAGAGTAAGCGTCTTTTAATTTCATGCAAATCAAAACTACAGCGAAGTATCACCTCAAACCAGTCAGTATGGCCTTCACCAAAAAATCTACAACAATAAATCCTGGAGAGGGTGTGGAGAAAAGGTAACCCTCCTACATTATTGGTGGGAAGTTTTCTGCCAGTGTAGAAAACAGTATGGAGTTTCCTTTAAAAAACTAAACATAGAACTACTATATGGCCCAGCAATACCACTCCTAGGCATATATCCAGAGAAAACCATAATTTGAAAAGGTGTATTCACCCTGATGTTCATTCAGTTCACTCACTTCAGTCACTCAGTCATGTCCGACTCTTTGCGACCCCATGGACTGCAGCACGCCAGGCTTCCCTGTCCATCTCCAACTCTGGGAGCTTACTCAAACTCATGTCCATTGAGTTGGTGGTGCCATCCAACCATCTCATCCTCTGTTGTCCCCTTCTCCTCCCACCCTCGATCTTTCCCAGCATCAGGGTCTTTTCCAATGAGTCAGTTCTTCACATCAGGTGGCCAAAAATTGGAGTTTTAGCTTCAGCATCAGTTCTTTCAATGAATATTCAGGGCTGATTTCCTTTAGGATTGACTGGTTGGCACTCCTTGCAGTCCAAGGGGCTCTCAAGAATCTTCTCCAACACCACAGTTCAAAAACATCAATTCTCTGGCGCTCAGCTTTCTTTATAGTCCAACTCTCACATCCACACATGACTACCAGAAAAATCACAGCATTGACTAGATGGACATTTGTTGGCAAAGTAATGTCTCTGCTTTTTAATATGCTGTCTAGGTTGGTCATAGCTTTTCTTCCAAGGAGCAAGCATCTTTTAATTTCATGGCTATAGTCACCATCTGCAGTGATTTTGGAGACCAAAAAAATAAAGTCTGACACTGTTTCCACTGTTTCCCCATCTATTTGCCATGAAGTGATGGGACCAGATGCCATGATCTTAGTTTTCTGAATGTTGAGTTTTAAGCCAAGTTTTTCACTCTCCTTTTTCACTTTCATCAAGAGGCTCTTTAGTTCTTCTTCACTTTCTGCCATAAGGGTGGTGTCATCTGCATATCTGAGGTTATTAATATTTCTCCTGGAAATCTTGATTCCAGCTTGTGCTTCATCCAGCCCAGCGTTTCTCATGATGTACTCTGCACGCAAGTTAAATAAGCAGGGTGACAATATAGAGCTTTGATGTACTCCTTTCCCATTTTGGAACCAGTCTATTGTTCCATGTCCAGTTCTAACTGTTTCTTCTTGACCTGCATACAGATTTCTCAGGAGGCAGGTCAGATGGTCTGGTATTCCCATCTCTTTCAGAATTTTCCACAGTTTGTTGTAATCTGCACAGTCAAAGATTTTGGCATAGTCAATAAGGCAGAAGTAGATGTTTTTCTGGAACTCTTGCTTTTTCGATGATCCAGCAGATGTTGGCAATTTGATCTCTGGTTCCTCTGCCTTTTCTAAAACCAGCTTGAACATCTGGAAGTTCATGGTTCACATACTGTTGAAACCTGGCTTGGAGAATTTTAAGCATTACTTTACTACCATGTGAGATGAGTGCAATTGTGTGGTAGTTTGAACTTTTTTTGGGATTGGAATGAAAACTGACCTTTTCCAGTGCTGTGGTCACTGCTGAGTTTTCCAAATTTGTTGGCATATTGAGTGCAGCACTTTCACAGCATCATCTTTTAGGATTTGAAATAGCTCAACTGGAATTCCATTACTTCCACTAGCTTTGTTCATAGTGATGCTTCCGAAGGCCCACTTGACTTCACTTTCCAGGATGTCTGGCTCTAGGTGAGTCATCACACCATTGTGATTATCTGGGTCATGAAGATCTTTTGTGTATAGTTCTTCTGTGTATTCTTGCCGCCTCTTCTTAATATCTTTGCTTCTGTTAGGTCCATACCATTTCTGTCCTTTATTGTGCCCATCTTTGCATGAAACGTTACCTTGGTATCTCTAATTTTTTTTGAAGAGATCTCTATTCTTTCCCATTCTGTTATTTTCCTCTATTTCTTTGCACTGATCACGGAGGAAGGCTTTCTTATCTCTCCTTGCTATTCTTTGGAACTCTACATTCAAATGGGTATATCTTTCCTTTTTTCCTTTGCTTTTCACTTCTCTTCTTTTCACAGCTATTTGTAAGGCCTCTTCAGACAACCATTTTGCTTTTTTGCATTTCTTTTTCTTGGGGATGGTCTTGATTCCTGTCTCCTGTACGATGTCACGAACCTGTGTCCATAGTTCATCAGGCACTCTGTCTATCAGATCTAGTCCCTTGAATCTATTTCTCACTTCCACTGTATAATCGTAAGGGATTTGATTTAGGTCACACCAGAATGGTCTAGTGGTTTTCCTACTTTCTTCATTTGTAACAAAGGCTGTAGAGAGTCCTGAAGACATTTGATTCCAGTCGGTTCTTCTTGAGGTCACTCATATAGTGTACCGTCCACACCTCAGCTCAGATCAGGTTGTGGTGTCTTGTAAAACTTCACTGAAGACTTAGAATTAAAAGAAGAATTGCTGAGAGGATTAAGTAAGAAAAGCATCATCAATCCTTTAGCTTTCTATGCCTGGCATGTAATACACTCTAAAATGATAGCTGCAATTATTGCTATTTATTGAGATATTTGTTCTCAATAGCTATATTTATGTCATTACAATTCTTGTCATATAATGTATCTCAGGCTAAGCTCCTAAAAGATCAAAAATAATTTTTCTAGTTTTTGTGAAGAACATGGAAAGCAGCATAGGAATCAATATCTTTAGTCTTCTTTAGTGTTCTTCATCAAGCCATCTGTTCCTAGGCTTTATCACCTTGTACTCAAATCCCTTATCCTGTTTATTCTTCCCCTCCTATTTAAGCTAATGTTCCCTCGTAAGCCTGTGAGATCCTTTATTCCCCAGTGTGTAGAGGCAATAATCAGGGACAAGCTCCTGGCAGAAAAACTGTTACCTCAGACATTATTGTTTGCTACGGTCTCATCCTTGACAACAAAAATGAAAATGGCTCTGTTTGAAGGGACATATAATTTGTGATCTAAAATAGATCATAGGGGCTTAGAAAAACTAAGCAGGGACTAGATTTGACTTGTGGAAAGGAATACTTATTCCATTGCCTTATGCAAATAAATGCTTAGAAAGTATTTTATTGTGTGTTAATTTTATGCTAAGTGTGGCGCTCCATTGAGAAATTATTACCCTTCATGTCCCTAGAACTGATGTAACTGATGTGTTCCAACTAGGAAGGAGGTAGCTCTCGGCTAAAAGTTAAATCCTATCATCAGTCACTGACATCCGTAAGAATACGCAGGAAGTATGGCTGTTACTAGATTAGCTTACTGCATCTTTCTGTATTTCTGTCAATAGTCCCTCCTGATTCTGCTTTTAGACTATACACCAGGTAAGAGGCATCTCTTTGTCTTTTCTAGTGTCTAATTTCCCACTGCCAGCTATCATTTAATTGTGATAAGCCTCTTGCCACAAAAATGGCAAACAATAAAATCTTATTGGAGTCTAATATTCCTTAGCTGAAGGAAAAGACCCTGATGCTGGGAAAGACACTGAAGGCAGGAGAAGGGGAAGGCAGAGGATGAGATGATTGAATGGCATCACCAACTTAATGGACATGAATCTGAGCAAACTCCAATAGACAGTGAAGGACAGGGAAGCCTGGCGTGCTGCAATCCATGGGGTCACAAAGAGTTGGACACGACTTAGCAACTGAACAACAATGAAAATTCCTTAGCTGAGGCTGCTGATCCTGAGGATAATGTTCTGGCCTTTTAGGAAAGAGACTCTTCAAAGTTTATAGTAACTGGGTGCTTTGAGATTTTTTTTTCCTCTTAGGTCTTAAAAACATAGCTACTATTGAACCTAAGATGAATCCAGTGAGATAATAGAGGGCTTAATAAAACTGAAGGTAAACTCTTCACTGACCTGCCCAGGGGATAGACTCCCATGTGTTGTTTGTGATTTACAGAGCCTGTTTTAGAGACATGGTGATAAGATGCCTGTGAAATCTCTCTATGCCCACAGGTCTATTTCCAGTGAATTTCCAGGTCAGACCAGAGTCTGAGAACCACATGAAGTACATGCTCTAGTCACATGAGCACGTGTGGACAGGGACCAAGGGCTGGAGTTGCTCCCTCAGCCAGATCAGCTGCTTTGGAATTAGGCAGGAGATTTTATGGTATTTGTTACAGATGAAGACTGTGGAACTAACCCTGATTCATCACTACTTCCATTTCAAGTTCCAGACGCTTGGGTAGCGAAGCAGGAAGAATAATTTTTTTAAAAAAGAGACAGATATGCTAGATTGTTCTTCATTTTGGAATAAGAAGCTGTTGTTGTTTTTTAACAGTTGAAACTGTTGAAATGCCTGGGTTAGATGCTGCATTTGGTGGCAAGAGATAGTCGAGAGCAGCCACTGGGTCTGCAATGTTAGTGAACTTTAAATGTCCACGTTCATACCTTTTCTTCCCTCCCGCCTCTCTTCAGGAAAGCTACTGACTTATGTAAGAATATTCTCATACATCTTATATATTCTTCATACATATTGTTGACTAATTAATAAGTAATTTCATCATCTGAAAAGTATTCATTGAGTACTAGAGCCTGGATTCCTTTGGGCTGCTGCTCTCATGTCTTTTTCACTAAACCTGACCTGGGCTTAGCCCTTGTTTGCTCATTCCACAACAGGGAGCTCTGGGGCTCAGTCTATTTCATTCTATACTGGACTCTTTCACCTCATACCTGCCTTAATCATGGAACTTAAGTTTACTGAGTTCTTGGTCTCTGACTTCATCTTCTATTTTTGGCTCTCAATTTGCCCCTTGGACTTGATGACAAGGTTTGGCTTCTCCAGATTAATAATTAACCCCTGCCAGACCTCCCTAGTATAGTTTTACACTCACCCTCTGGCTTCATTCCCTCCCAGCTGCTGTGAGTAAATACCTTACTCAAGTCCTCCAAGCCTCTGGGACCTTGCCCAAGGCTGCCTGCCGTCCTCCTTAACCCCACTGGAAAAAAATCAGACATCAAAAGACTTACAGTACATTATTCAATACAGCAAAATAGAGTGCTTCCTACTAAAAGTGTATGACCCAAAGGGGGAAAAATCTGACTCACTTAAAAAAATTGTTAATTATTTTTCTTTTGAGAGAAAGGAATATAAAAGTCTATTCATTTACTATTGACAAAAAGTCTTTTAATCTCGGTACTTTAAAAATATGTGACTTTCGTTTCATTAGGAGGCTGATGGAAGTGGAAGGAGGGGGACTAAGCCCAAGCCGATGAGAAGAAGTGGGAGGGGCTTCCCCAGGAGAGACCCCAGCAGGGCCAGAGGAGGCAGACTAGAGGCCAGGATCCAAGCCCTTGTTTGGAAACTAAGAAATCAGCAAGTGCTCATAATTATTTTGTTACCTCAAACATGTTTAGGGAAAGGGTAATATTTGATACAGACAATTATTTGATAGGGGTCTACTTCACTTTAGAGGAAAATTTCCAGATAAACCAGTCAGTAGCTGTAAATAAAAATCTAGGTTTGTAGCTAAGCTTTTAATCAATAGCAGGGTAGCATATTTTCTCTTAAATACACTGTTCTTCAGTCCCAAGCACTTTATTAAAAATTTTTTTTCTTAATTTTTAATCTTCACTGCCCTGGGTCTTCCCTGCCGCACTTGGGCTTTCTCCAGTTGCAGCAAGCAGGGGCTACTCTCTAGTTTCGGTACACAAGCTTCTCATTGCAGTGGCTTCTCTTGTTGCAGAAAATGGTTTCAATAGTCACAGCTTGCGGGCTCCAGAACGCAGGCTCAGTAGTTGCGGCACCCAGGCTTAGATTCCCTGCAGCATGTGGAATCTTTCAGACCAGGGATCAAACCCATGTCCCCTGCATTAGCAGGCAGATTCTTTACCACTGGACCACCAAGGAAGTCCTAGCTCTGTATTTTAAATAGGGTCACCCTTAACATTTGTAGGCATGGGGCAAGAGTACCAATAGAGGCACATATACAAACAAGTTTTTAGATAAAATATGTTTTATGTTCCTAACTCCACAAATATATTTTCATTATAACTTGGAAGGCCAGGTTCCAATCTGGACAGAGGAGCCTGGTGGGCTACAGTCCATAGGGTCACAAAGAGTTGGACACAACTGAAATGACTTAGTACACATGCAGGAATTCTAAAAGATGGTTCCCAGGTGACAAATCATACCAACCATCAGGCCCATGCAAGGGGTCCAATAATTTTAAATTGGAACCTGGCCTTCCAAGATATAATGAAAATATATTTGTGGAGTTAGGAGCATAAAACATATTTTCTCTAAAAACTTGTCAGTTCTATGCTTTAAATATTTAGACATATAGTACATGGACTATATTTCACTATAGTGAAATGACTTAGTACACACACAGGAATTCTAAAGGATGGTTTCCAGGTGACAAATCACACCAACCATCAGGCCTCTGTCCAAGGGATTCTCCAGGCAAGAATGACCATGGAGTAGCCATGCCCTCCTCCAGGGGATCTTCCTGACCTAGGTATCAAACCCAGGTCTCCAGCATTGCAAGTGGATTCTTTACCATCTGAGCCACCAGGGAAACCCCTTTATAATTTCTACTCTACTACAAAGCCCCTGTCTTTTGCTTCTTCTCTTGTCTACCGTCTTCCCTCCAAACACACAGAAGCTACCGATCGTTCTGCTCAGATCCTTGTTTTACTAAATAGGACACAAGGATGGTATCTTCCATTATTTTTCTCTTTGATTCCAATTCCCTTTACTAATTATCTGGGACCTTTCTTATTAGCAAAATTTACCTGGAGGCCTCTCCAGGAAGAGTGTGGGTGGCAGTAAGTCTGGGGAAGAGGCATGGAGTTTTCTTTTCACTGAGAAGGCCTTAAGAATACCACCGTTTTCAGGATCCGTGGCAGATTTCACCTCTGGGTAGAGGGTCAGTGGCCACAGCAGCACTCACACGGGAGGGAGGGAACCCTTCTTGTGACCACAGATGGAGGAGCAGAAAATGCATGATGGACCAGACCTCTGAGCAAACCATTTTACATGCAAGGACGATGAAACAGAAATGTCAACACTATTATCAGATAGGTCTCTTCAGTACTCATGTGGGCTTCCCTGATGGTTCAGCAGGTAAAGAATCCCCCTGCAATGCAGGAGACACAGAAGACTGGGATTCAATCTTTGGGTCGGGAAGATTCCCTGGATGTGTCAACCCACTCCAGTATTCTTGACTGGGAAATCCTACGGACAGAGGAGGCTGGTGGGCTACAGTCCATGGGGTTACAAAGAGTTGGACACGACTGAGGGACTAAGCACACACGCATGGTGGGCGCTGAGCACCACTGAGCCCCACAGAGAACAGGAGTAAAGCGTAGCACACACTTCTCATTAAATCATAACCCACATTTCTGTGAAGGATCCAGTGCTTTTGTACAGGTACCAGGGAGATTCAGATGAAACTGCCTTGAGCTCATTCTCCTGCACGGTTAGAGCCCTCAGTCTCCCCTGGAATTAAGACCAGGTTATGGGGGGGTGTCTTATGGCTTTCCTGGGTACTGATTGGTTCAATGGATGGATCGGTTCACCATCTCTAGTTGCTGTTGCTGTTTTGTACCCCATTGCCCCAAGATGCACAATGCCCACTTTCATTTTCCAGAAAATATTCCTCACACAGGGTATTTGTGTATGTGTTAAGCTTTGCTGGAGGCAATAAAGAAGTTTTATATTGCTCAGTCCTTTCTCTTCCTTTAAAGACTCCTTATTTTCTTGACCCCCTACCATGGGGCTCCCTTCAGATAATTTTATTTTCTTTGATGAGTTATAGCGAAGGACTCAGTGGGCTTCCCAGGTGGCACTAGTGGTAAAGAATCTGTCTGCCAATGCAGGAGACATAAGAGACTCAGATTTGATCCCTGGGTCAGGAAGATCCCCAACAGAGAGCCTGGTGGCCTACAGTCCACAGTATCACAAAGAGTCAGGCACAACGGAAGCAACTTAGCATGCAAACACACAAGGACTCAGTAACGTGTTGTGTTAATTTGTGAATCACCTATTCCAGTTCCCATCCTGAGAATCAGAAGGACTAACTGAGGCTGGCAAAAGCCCCCACTCCCTTCTTATAATTCTGTGAGGGAAACAGGCAGTGTGAATAAGTTTTTCTTTGCTATATGAATTACATCACTGCCTTTAAAAGGCAGCAGTTGTAGTCAATTTTGGTTTTAAGTAACATTACATATTTTCTTTCTCAGTTTACACATCCCAAAGCAGTCTACAAGCTCTTGGAATTCTTTTAGCCCTTAAGGGATGTATAGTGCCAACCACATTGACCAAAAAAACTTACTCTAAGATAATAATATAATATATGCAATATAGTTATAATATTTAATTTTATATTATAATATACCTATAATCATTATTATTATCATTATTATTATTATTTTCTTTGAGGACAATTGAAGGCTTTTGAACAGGGGAATGATGTGACTAGACCTTAGGTTTAGACAGAGCGTGAAGGATAATAGGAGAAGAGAGATAAAAGACAAGAGACTAGTTGTGGGGTTTTATACAGTAGTTTAGGTCAGAGGTAAGGAGCTAGGATTATGGCAGTGGGAACTGGGAGAAAGGAATAGATTTAATGATTTGATGTAGAGATATTGACAATAGATTCAGACATAAAAGAAAACTCACCTGGGTTTCAGCAGGGACACTAGTGACATAGTCTGTGTATTTCTACAGTAAATCTACAGTAAAAATCACTGTAGATTTTTGTACGTCCAGTGCTAGGGCTATCCCACAGAATAGGCAGAATGACACCAACTCACTGGGCTGTGCCTCAGTGTTAAGAAGTAACCACTATGGGACTTCCCCGGTGGTCCAGTGGCTAAAACTCCCCGCTCCCAATGCAGGGGGCCCGGGTTCAACATCTGGTCAGGGAAGTAGATCCCACGTGCTGCAATGAAGATGGAAACTCCCAGATTCCAAGTACTGCACTAAGACCTGGGGCAGCCAAATAAATAAATAGATAAATGTTAAAAAAAAAAAAAAGAAGAAGTAACTATCATGCTCTGGATATTAGAAGGGGTTTGCTACAAAAGGGCCATATAAATACTATTCTCTAAAAAAGAGGGGAAGAGGAAGCTAAAGATCAAAAGGAAAGTCTTATAGGAAGCAGGTAATAAATGACAGAATGTACTGTATGGGCAGTGAGAATTGGGCCTTTCAGCTTCTTTTAGGAATGGATATCTGTAATCAAAGGCAATATTGTCCTTCTACAGTCTACATCACCTTCCTTTTTTTCTTTTCTTTTTTCTGGATTAGGTGAAGGATATGATTAAACAGAAAAGGATTTGGACTTCCAATGCCTGGTCTTGCTCATGAAATCTCCTTAAGGGCTATGATTGTGTCTTTGCATTCCTTACACACAGTGGATGCCTAAAAATATCAACAGAATTCATGGAGTGGTATTAATTCCCATTTTGCTGCTCCTGTAGGGGATCTAAATAAGGAGGCAAGCATTCTCGTGCTATATTCAGTATCATTTATTGGCCCGTAAGAGCAGAGAGGCCACTTGTGTGTGATCTCCCGCCGGGGGCGGGAGGAGCCCAAGGTCACTGCTTAGGGGAAACTGGCCCATTTAAACATGGTTGCAGGGGCAGCGCCTCTGTTTAGCATTTGTAACCTTCTTTGTTGTTCAGTCGCTGAGTGTCCAACTCTTGTGACCATATGGACTGTAACTCACCAGGCTCCTCTGTCCATGGGATTTCCCAGGCAAAAATACTAGATTGAGTTGTCATTTCCTTCTCACCGGGATCTTCCTGACCCAGGAATCAAACCCACATCTCCTTCATTGGCAGGTGGATTCTTTACCACTGAGCCACCAGGGAAGCCTACCTCCTTCAAGCAGGCCTCAGTTACCAGCCCCTCAGTTTTCTTTCCTTTCTTTTCCCATAGTCAATGCTTTCTCATAGTCAAGGTCCCTCTGGTCTTACACTTTTCTCTTGGGTGTTCCTAGAGTAATTTACTCATCCATGGATCTCCCTAGTTCTTGGTCTTGTTCTAATTTCTTCTCACCTCAGGGTTTGATCTCTTCTAAAACTAGGAAGTTTACCTGACATGCTAGGGGAAGTGTAACCTAAGGCAATCTTGTGATATTTTTTCGGACCCAGATTTTGTTTTTTCCAGCTGGAAGAACTATCATCTGTTTACTTCTCCATGAGGAGTTGCTATGATTGGTAGGCTTGTCTACAGACCACAAGCAACATGGGAACAGACCTAATGCTGATTAGCTCAGTAACCTGGAAAGCGACAGTCAGAGGGCACATCACAAGAGAGATTCTAGTGGATGCCAATTACATATATATAGCTGGATGGTAGCTCTCCAAGCCAGGATAGAAGCACATATTTCTAATTTAGAAAACATTCCTAGTGTGCAGTACCCATAGAGCTCAATGTGGGCCATTTGTCACATTAAAAAAGAGTTTGGTGCGGTCTTGCATCTCCTGTCCCCTGAATGCTCTATCAGTTTCCAGTAGCCTGAATTTGGCCTGCCTCCCAGTGCTGACCTAGTCAGGGGACAGAGTGACTTAGTCATTCCATTCCCTGACCTCTCCTCATTGTGTTGGCCAATGTGTTAGCAGTTGAAATATTTGCTTTTCCTCCAAATATGAGGGTGTGTCACCTGTGAAGTGGAGATGAAGCTGACCGACATGAATGGCATTCCAATCAGGTAAGGTAGCACTTGCTATCTTCAAAGCCTCAGGAACTGGCTTCTCTTTCTTTATCTACCTGTTGCTAGGTCCCTGATGGCCTTAAATGCCCATTCTTTCCTCCTCAGGGGATTTGTCAAGAGCAGAATAGGAACAAGCCCAAATCTTGCCAACAGCCCTGTAGCTAATGTCCTAACATAGCTCTCCTGGGGACCAGCACTTCGAAATAATGGAGAACTGATAAGTCCTATTTACAACATTCCTTCCAGTGATCTTTAGCACTCCTAGGGCCTGGAGGCAGGATTTTCTGTTTAGTAGGTCCCTTAATGGGTTTCCCTGGTGGCTCAGACTATAAAAAAAAATCTGCCTGCACTGCTGGAGACATGAGTTCTATCCCTGGGTCAGGAAGATCCCCCAGAGGAGGGCATGACAACCACTCCAGTATTCTTGCCTGGAGAATACCCATGGACAGAGGAGGTTGGCAGGCTACAGTCCATATAGTCACAAAGAGTCAGACACGACTGAGTGACTTAGCACAGCACAGTTCCCTTAATGCCTAACCTTAGGAACCCTTTAGAAGACGTGGGAAAGTGAATTGTATCAGTGAACTCTTCTCTTTTGCTGTTTTGTTCCTCCTAGGTTCTTTCTCATTTTTATTTTTAAGATTTATTCATTTAATTTTTTGGCTGTGGTGCGTCTTCGCTGCTGCACTTAGGCTTTCTCTAGTTGCGGTGAGCAGGGGCTATTCTTTGTTGTGGTGCACAGGCTTCTCATTGCTGTGACCTCTCTTGTGGAGCACAGGCTCTAGATACGTGGGTTTCAGTAGTTGCGGCACATAGGCTCAGTAGTTTCGGCTCATGGGGCTCTAGAGAGCTGACTCAATAGTTGTGATGCACGGGCTTAGTTGCTCTGCAGCATATGGGGTCCTCCTGGACTAGGGATCAAACTGGTGTCCCTTGTATTGCAAATTCTTAACCACTGAACCACCAGGGAAGCCCACTCCTAGGGTCTTAAATTAATTGACTAAATAGTTGACAGATGAGCAAATGCTTATGAAGACTAACAGTTCAAGGCAATTATTGGATTCCAATTGACCGGTGTTGACTGGTGAAGACATTTATAGTTTAAGATTTTATAGAATGTCTTTAAAAGGGCATGATACAGGTTAAGTCTTGAACTCCAGTGAGAAAACTTATAGACAGAGGAGAGGAAGGTGGGTAGTAGCGTCATAGAGCGCTCTTACTGGTTTGCTAGTTGGCTAGTTGGTTGCATGTCTCTCCCCAGGTCTGTGTTCAGTGACATCACATTAGCAGCATGAAGTTAATCAGCAGGAATATTTATACCATGGAAATTCGTAAATGCTATAAATCAGGGCCTTTTCCATCTGGATAGCTGGTTGTTAATATTTACCACTGGTGGTAAAGAAAGCAGAACACAAATGGAGAGATGGAAGTTAACAAGCCACATTCTGGAGTTAGTACTAGACTGGGATCAGGTTATATAGGATCTTACAGAGCAGACTGAGGAACTCTGGCTTCATTTTATAGATACCGAGGAGTTGCTGATGGCTGTATTAGCTGAGATGCTTTTCATTGCAAGCAATAGAAAAACTAAGTTCAATGTGGCTTAAACAATAAGGAGGATGTATTCTTACATAATAAGAATTTCAAGGAGGATGGCTGAGGGTTGGCTAATTCAGCAGTTCATCCAAGACCCAGATTCTTTGCATTTTTTTGCTCTGCCATCCTTAGTATGTCACCTTGTCCTCCAAACAGAACAGCAGTTCCAAATCCAGCCACACTCAGCAGCAGAAGAGAATCATTTCTTATTCCTCTTTGTCTCTTTGTAAGAGCAAGGAAGTCTAGTCGACTTCCTCAGATCTCACATTGGAGAGAATTTTATCATATTCCTAAGCCAGGCACTGGCAAGGGCAATGGAACCCCGTGATTGGTTTAGATCCATCAGTGTTTCACCCATCTCCCTCCCACTCAGTCCCCACCCTCCACTGGAGCCAATCTCCCTGAAGCCCATGGCCACACTGAGAAGGATGGCTGCTTAAACGTGATCAGGATTCTATAAGCAAAGAGAGAGAAGGGGATGGACACTGGTTAAGTGGCCAACATGTTGCTACAGCTTTTGAAAAGAAAGGAAAATAGCAATGAAATATTTTAGGAAGCATAATCTAGCAAAGGTATGCTAGCAGATAGAAGGCCTGGAAATAGACCCAGTTATATATATGTATGTATGTATATATATATAAAAGTTATTCTAAGTCTAGATGTGACCCTAGTATAAATAGAGTCTGATATTTGCTACCAAAGCAATGGGTCTCAGCTATCAGTTTCTTCATTCATTCATTCACTCACTAGAAATCTAATGAATGACTGCCATGGGTAAAGCAGTATGCCAGGTACTATAATTAAAAAACGGTGAACATTTGCAATCTAATGAATGGAAAAAATGTAAATTTATAATTTAATTAAGTGTTATGAAGAAACCCAAGATTTTTTTCTATTTTTTTAAATTGAGGTAAGGTTCACACTATGAAATGTGCAGATCTTCAGTACACAATTTGACATACATGTGTAACAGCTATCACTGTCAAGATACAGAACATGTCTATCACCTCAAAAATTTCCCTTGTGCCCCCTTTCTATTCAATCCCTACCTCCACCAATGTGCAACTATAGCTCTGAATTTCATATAAATGGCTTCTTTTTCCTCAACAAATGATTTTGAGATTTATCCATTTGGTTGTGTTTAAATGGGGTTCATTTTTAAAGACTGTATTCCATTTTTTGACTAGTGTATTTGTCATTTTTCCATTGGTAGACATCTGAAATGTTTCCAATTTGGACCTGTTACGAATAATGCTATTGTGAATATTTACATAAAAGCTTTTTGTGAACATGTTTTCATTTCTATTGGGTAAATATCTAGGAGTGGAATTGCTTGGTCATTTGTTTTCCTGGTGGCTCAGTGGTAAAGAATCTGCCTGTAATGCAGGTACACATGGGTTTGACACCTAGTTTGGGAAGACCCCCTGGAGAAGGAAAGGGCAACCTACTCCAGTATTCTTGCCTGGGAAATCCCATGGACAGAGGAGCATGGTGGGCTATACTCCATGGGGTCACAAGAGTTGGACACGATTTAGTGACTAAACCAACAGTCACTGCAGGGTAGGAAAACATTTCACTTCATAAGAACCGTGGATATTTTTTAAAAATATAGATTCATGGTCCTCAGTCCCAAGAATTCTGAGTTAGTCCTCTGAGGTTCCCAGGCACAAACAATATATAGTTTTTAAAACTCCACATAACCACTGGCTAAATTATAGTGATAGTAGTGAAAAGGAAGTTATTTTGGTTTGGTTTTCTTTTCTACCACAAAACCATATAAATGCAAACAATTGCTGTTTTTTTTTTTTTTCCTGGTTAGCTGCAAAATAGCTTTCTCTGAACATTTCCCTCTAGTCTATCCATTAGCCCCAGTGTTGAAATAATCTCTCCTTTTAGTTCCTCTGCAGAAAAGGCAATGCTCTTTTTTTCTGTTTCTGCATAAAGTGAAGTGAAAGCTCTGGGAACTCCTCAGAGCAGCCCTTAGAATCACTAAAATGAGTAAACAGAAACAAGCCTTTAGGGAGGAAAAGAACTTTGTACTGAATGGCAGATAAGGGTGTGTGGCCCTGGGTACACAGGTAGGGCCTTCTCTGCTTTTTTTTTTACTTTCTTTCCTTACTATTCTGTCAGAAAAAATAACCACCTGTGTTCTGGCTGCTGACAATGACACGGGACAGCTGCTTCGGAGAGTTTAGCATAGTGACAGCCTGAGTGACCACGAATCACTACAAAAGAGGTCCCCTGATCCTAGGCAGAGAAACTGACACGTAGGAATAGGGAGTCACTTAATGGATCAGGGGCTGGCTGAGCTGGGACCAGAACCCAGGTGGCCTGGCTCCCAGCCCAGCTGACCACACTGCTACCCACACAGCCTGGGCTAACCCAAAACAAGCAGTCCATTGAGCAACTGCACAAACAACAGTGAGTGATGGATGGTCAGAGCAAGAAACAGGCACAAAGCAACTGCAACTCCATCACTTCCTGGCCCCTAAATTTCCAGACAAGCCTGTAAAGTATGGTCACTTAAATGAGTTTGACCAGCAACTTGGCCCAGCTTTCAAGTTTGGAAACTTTTCATAGTCACTGCCAAAAGTAAAATTCGGCCTTGTACTGAGGGTGGAGCGTGCCTTTGAACCTCATACTTGGTCCTAATAAGTCTGTAGTACTGGAGTCAAGACTAGAAAGACGTAGTTAACAGATGGGCATAACCTGGTCCTGGGAGGGCCTTAGTGAAACAAGACAGCTTTAGATTTTTGAGACTCCTCATCTGTGGATCTTTCCTCCTACTTCAGATCTAGCTGGCAAAGGGAGTGGCTGTGACCTTAGTTTGGTCCCAGGCTCAAAATCTTCAACTCTAAACCCAGGGTATTACCAGGAGATATAGCTGTCTAGAAAGTTTCCTGTTTCAAGTGTCAATTTTCTGGTCTTGAGTTGGATAATTCTCAAGTGTCTATGCTCCTCTCCTTCCCTTTAGAATCTGAGGACCTCAGAAAGTAGTCAGGGGATAGAAAAGTCGACTGTTTGTTTTTAAATAGGCCTAAAGTCTATTCTAAAGGAGATCAGTCCTGGGTGTTCTTTGGAAGGAATGATGCTAAAGCTGAAACTCCAGTACTTTGGCCACCTCATGCGAAGAGTTGACTCATTGGAAAAGACTCTGATACTGGGAGGGATTGGGGGCAGGAGGAAAAGGGGGCAACAGAGGATGAGATGGCTGGATGGCATCATTGACTTGATGGACGTGAGTGTGAGAGAACTCCGGGAGATGGTGATGGACAGGGAGGCCTGGTGTGCTGCGATTCATGGGGTCGCAAAGAGTCTGACACGACTGAGCGACTGAACTGAACTGAACTGAAATGGGCACAGCATTTTGAAAATGCAAACCAGTTGCCACAATGTTAGGAATCTGAATTAAAATTCAGCATTTCTTTGGTCAGATTATAGCAGGGGGTGGCCCTATTTTGTGTTTGTCATAAAGAGGTTGTTATTAAATGGCTCTTCTTAAAACAGTCAACGTTTATCTAATATTTTATTCAATTAACAATATGAAAAGTCTGCTCTGTGCCAGGCAAGGCTTATGGTTCTCATAGCCACAGGTCCTCCTACCTCACACAGCACTTAACCTGAGTTCTGCTTTATATAATATGGGCTTCTCTGGTGACTCAGATGGTAAAGAATCTGCCTGCAACGCGGTTCGATCCCTGGGTGGAGAAGATTCCCCTGGAGGAGGGAATGGCTACTCACTTGCCTGGAGCATTCCATGGACAGAGGGACCTGGTGAGCTAGTCCATGGCATTGCAAAGAGCTGGACATCACTGAGCAACTAACACTTTCACTTTATGTGTTTTACTAAAGTGTAAGGCCTTTGATGCCTGGAATTATGTCTTGTACATTTTTGTGATCCCAATATCAATGAGCACAATGCGTTGTACACAGTGAAGTGAAGTGAAGTGAAGTCGCTCAGTTGTGTCCGACTCTGCGGCTCCACCAGGCTTCTCAGTCCATGGGATTTTCCAGGCAAGAGTAGTGAGTTGCCATTTCCTGCTCCAGGGGATCTTCCCGACCTAGGGATCGAACCTGGGCCTCCCGCATTGGAGGCGGACGCTTTACCCACTGAGCCACCAGGGAAGCCCATACAGTACACAGTAGGGACTCAATATTTGTGAATGAACTATGCGATAGCATAGTTGTTGTTAAAAGGCGTTACCAAAAAAGCACAACATAACTTGTTTTGATTGCGCTATCTAAAGTAGATATGTCAAGAGGGTATAATTGTTATGCAAGTAAACAAATATTGAGTGTTAATAGAGAAAAGCATGTTCACTACAGGAGTGAAGGAGAGAGAGTGCATAACTGGGTGGAGACTGATCTGGAAGAAGCGTTGTTAATTTTCCTCCGGTCAGTCCAGAATGATCGTGTAGGGTAACTAGAATTTCAGTCTTCTGGTTCTCTGAAAATTTTCATCTCTCTCACCTTTCTAGAACTACCCCGCCTCTTTCTGCTTCTTCCCAAAGGGCTGTGTCCAACTCACTACACCTTAAAGTCTCAAGAGTCCACCCAGTACCCATCTAACTCCGGCTCAAGAACTCTCCAGACCAGGGACTTTAGGAACACCCGCCAGGAAAACACGGGTTCAGGAGCGGGGCAAGCGCCAAACTGGTCGTAGCCTGGGGAGCGGCGCTCAGGGCGGGGCTGTTACGGGGCGGGGCCGGGCCGGGCCGGGCCGGGCGGGGCGGGGCGGGAGGAGGCTCGGGGGCCGCTTGAGTGTCACCACCAACCAGCTCCGGCCGGAAACTGGCGCTTGTTTCCGGCCGGACGGCCGAAAACCACCGATCCTGAACCAGCAGCCCGGAGTCCGAGTGGCGACCGAGTGTGGAGCAGGCAAAAAGCCACTGGGGAAGCCAGTCCAGATCAGTCCTGTCTGGCTCCAGCTCCTGATCCTGTGCGGAGCAGCAGCCGCGGTCTCAGTCTCAGCCAACGCCTCCGCCTCCATCGTCGACGGGGGAGGGGCCGGCCGGACCCCTGGGTCACAGCCGAGGAATGAGGAGAGGCAGCCGGGCCCCGCGCTCCGCCCCGGCCTAGGGCCTTGCCCAAGGAGCCGCGAGGGTAACGGAGCCCCCGCATTGTCACCCTCCCCCGTCTGTTCCCGCCCCTCCCGCCTCTTCAGACTCCCAAACTCTGACCCTCTGATCGCCACTGTCCCTCTTCTCCTTTCTGATTGTATTTCACCCGGAGCCGTGTCCTCTCGGCACCCGCTCCTCTCCCTGACTGTTCCTTGCTTGGTCCCAACCTTTCTCCCGTTACTCCTCCCTTTCACCTGAGTCCCACCTTCCCAGTCCCCCTTCCCGGTTCGTGGCCTCCCTTAGCTGTGCTGGGCAGTTTGGACGGTTCTCCTTGTCAGCTAGACTTTCGGGGAGGGATGGTGGAATTTTAAGGTGGCTAGGAGTGCCGGCTACTACTCTCATAGTACGATAAAGTTCATTTTAAAGTCTCAAAATGAGCAGAAACCAAACTGTTCTGCCATATCGATAGTTAAACTGAGGTGCGTCCAGTAATGGAGGAAGGGAGCGAAAAAGAAGTGTGTATATGAGAAAGAGAGTGATAGAAAGATAGATTGATTCTATGGCAGGCTTATGAACTTTGGGGGAAAAAAAAGTTGCCATGAGCCGATGGAAACTTTAGAAGCTGATGATGAGTAAGCCGGGGGCTGCGTGATCTCACTCCTCTTCTCATAATTACTAGGTTAACGGTGTGGCTCCGGTCGGGATGGAATGGGATTTGTTTACTGGGCCGGCGTATTTTTAGCTTGTCAGCTCACAAGGACCAGCGCTCTGAGTCTCTCTCTCCCCCTCTCTGTCTCTCTTCCTCTCTCTTTTTCTCACCCTTCTCTACCTCTGTGTTTAGTCTCTGGAACCTAGGTGGCTTCTCTGGGCACAATAAATATAAAAATTAAACTAAAATAGGTTTTATATAAGAGATTCTCCCCAACTCTTTAGGGAGTTTTCGTGAATGCAAAGGCAAAAATTAGTTGACTTGTAATTCATATATGTATAAAATACTTTCTATAAAATCAGAAACAGGTAATTGTTTAGTCTTTGACTTATCGTACTGTATATTTAGATGTTAGAGGACGCTGGAACCCTTTGTCTTTCAACCTATTTCTCAAGTGAAAAAGGACAGAGGGAAGAAGTAGTAGGAAGGTGGGTCCATAAGGGTAGCTAGTCTTAAATCTTTTAAAAACATTTTCTATACTACTTAACTTTAAAAGAGAGAAAATTTCCTTCCTAATAAATGAGGTTGCATTCTTGATGGAGAAGACAGTAGGGACTTATGCTGGGTGGCTAGGGAGAATCAGACTTGTAATTAAACATTTGCTGTGCATAATTTACAAATGAATACATTATGGGCAAACAATTATACTCTTTGTCCTCATTGTTTTTCCCAGCCTTTCTTTTAAAGGTTAATAACCAACCTGCTGTGCTAGTCTATTGATATTTTGAAGGCTGGACAGGACTGTAAAATAAATTGATGTTGTTCACGGGGAAGCCGAATACCAGTCTGTTCTAATTTCCACTAGCTACTCGGCATGCCTCGGAGCACCTCCCTAAGTTGGTGGCCAGTTACTTTGTACTTAGAGATTACAAATGAATACACATATTAGGTCATGCCAGGAGTAATTGAGAAGTTAAACGTACTGAAAAGATTTTCCAAAACTGAAATAGATTATTTTTCGATTTTTTCTGTTTTGGATTATCAGTACCTTTCTACCGATAATCATCCATTAACATGAATGAATAATTTAGAATTGAACAGATACCCACTTTGGACAGTATGCGTTGAAGCAGAAAGGAAAGAAGGAAAATAGTTTTCAAACTACTGTCATTTTTGTTGTTGTTTTTGCCTACTTTGACTTATCCCTTTCATTTAATGCCAAAGACTTCCTTGTGAAAAAAAAGTAAACCTTTGCCAAAGAAAGGTCTGTATACTGACTTGTATAAGGCAGGCTGACCAGTAATGGATGTTAATTATTGGTTGGACTTTGATGTAGTTATGTTGCCAGTAACTTGGAAATTTTCCTGATGCTTTTTTCCCTTAATCTCTTTCTTTGGGGCTCCTATTGAAAATGATTTAATTTGGAGGGTACTATCTAATTTTTCAAAATTACACACACTGTTCCAGAGTCTGTTGACTACCAATAATTGTTTTAATTTGTGAGTTAGTTGGTGCCATTATTAGTGATGATATCTGGCAAATTCAGCTTATATCTGTATTTAGCAACTTGCCCTAGTTGAACTACCTGTATTATTCCCAGGGTTGGGGTTAGGGGTGGAGATTGAAGGGGTGAATAAAATCCTATAAGTGTAGGGCAACCCAATAGCCCATCACTGTTTTTAGTTGTCAGAGGCTTTGTTTGGAATTTTGAGTTTCAATATACGTTACTAAGTGAATTATGATGGAATAACTCAGTATTAAAAATAAGTTTTCAGATTGTTATGGGGCCATTTGTTAAAGTTTTAGAGCTCCTGAATGTCTCAAGCATGCTAAGTATGCTGGAAGAGGACATTGTAAGGGAGCACTTTTTCTCCTTACCCCAGACACCCATCCCATCAGGGAAAAAATCCTGAAACAATGCTTTGAAGTGTGACTTCAGCAGTATCTTTCCTATGCAAGCTTAGGAGCTGTGGAATGGCAGCCTGGAATCCACTCAGCAGCCCCTGATAAGTGAGATAATTAAAATCTGTGTAACTAGAATGTAGATGGTATAACTAGAATATAGGTGCAGAACAGTTTTTTCATGAATGCCTGAAATTAGTTGATTTTTCAGTATGATACAAGAAGGAAGTTGATTTTTTTTAAAGTAATAAATCCTTACTGAATAATGATTGAACACTCCTGTGGATAAGACAGTCTCCAAGCTCCAGTGACAGGCTTTGGGGAGATACGAAAGATGTAAAAAACAGATGTTCTTGCCCTTGGGAGCAGGGTGATGTTGGGGAAGGCAGTACATAAATGAGAAAGCAGACTGTTATTATAAGATTTAACATTTAGGAAAAAGCATGTAAACAAAACCACGTTTAATGTGCTACAAATGGGATACGTGAAGACGAATGAGGTAAATTAGAGAAGATTTGAATCAGGAAAATTTGAAATGGACTTGGGAGGTTATGGATTAGAGTCATAATGATGCATGGTGTATGGAGTTAGGTGGATCTTGATTCAAATCGTGGCTCTACTGTGACCTTGGACAGTTTACTTCTCCATCTTTATTTATATAATATATGTGAGTAAGTAAGTGAAATAGTTATTTTGTGTTGGGAGTAAAAGGAAATAGATCTTCTGGGCAGAAAGTATAGAATGTACAGTGTGCAGTTATGGTATGAATGACTAAGTTGTGTTTGTGGGGAGAATAAATAAGAATGACTAGAGAAAATGTGGGTTGCTCAAGTCATGGGTAGAGCAGGCAAGAGGGTGGAGGGGACTCAGAGGCCAGACTCTGTTGGGTGTTGATGAAAGGGTCAATAGAGTCATTGTAGGTCCTTGAACAAAGGATGGATTTAGTGAGAAGTAGTGAGCCCTCTGGTCCAGGAACTCAAGGACAAGGAGGCAAGCGCCAATACACTGTGACTCCTTCTTTTCTGGAATATCCAGGCCTAAAGAGATCAGCCAGGAGATGTAAGATTCCTTGTAGAAGTCTTTGTATTCACACACCTTACTCACTCTATTGAACTCTGCTTGTTACTGTCTCACATTGTACCAGCCTGTGAGGCAGTCGTGCGTCTATGGTTGGATTCTCTTCAAGCTTATGGTAAGGACAGTATTGTGTTTCAAGTGCATTTGACTTTCAGTTATCTCTGCTATTGTAGGGAGCACTAGTTTAGGTAATTCAGAGCTTAAGAAATTTCTTGTTTTAAAAATCATACTTATTTTAGTGTTTGGGGATCATACTGATGGAATGAATTTGCATTTCTATTTCTAAACCTGAATTACCTGATAGGAAAATATACTGATAGTCAAGAACCATCAATCTTGAATTAAAAATTTTGCCTCAGAAATCCATAAAATGAACAGTCCATATGAGGATAATTAAGACTGGGCTACACTGAGTCTGTTAATGAAGACCGATTTCTTTTCAAATATCTGTGTGGGTCCAATGTGGCCTCTCAGCTGTCTGCTTTATTCCTAAGAGCGATTGGTAGAAGATGCCTATGTTGCATTCTGAATAAGTCTTTACTCACAATATCTGGAGAAGTCCTGTTGTATCAGACTGCATTGTTGAAGATTAAGCTGGCCTTTTCAAAGGATTTGAGCTTTGTATAGGCTCTGCCGGTATTAGCTCCTTTGAAATCTATTAGATTTTTTCCTCCTGAAGTAAACTTGTTGAAAATATGGCCAATTTAAGAAAAAAAGAGAAAAAGGAAGGCGACATGTCCATGCTTAAGAAGTAAACCAAAAAAAAAAAAAAAAAAAAAATCACACAGCTGTTCTTCCATCTTTGTTCTTTCATTTGACTTGTTTTCCTTCATCCTTGCCTACCCCAGCCTTCTCATAATCATTACCAAACTATGTGCTTGTGATGTCATGGGCAGAGGATTATTATTTACCACTGAAGTCAGGAGATTGTATTTCTAAGCTAAAATTCAGAGGTGGAAAAATCAGGCATTTTCATTTATGCAGTTTAGTTCAGGATTATTTGTAACTGTGTTTTTTAGAATTATGTCTTATACCTTAGACTATAAGAAATAGTTTTGCTTAGGAGAGACCACTAAACTATTATTTTTTGTGACTTGCTGTGAATTTGGTTCTATTAGGTGGTATGAAGGATCAGAAAAAATGACAGTTTTGTGCCCTTGAGGAATTTACAGTCCAGTTGGGAGTAAGGGGAATAGGAAGAGGTGAATACCTACTGAGCCTCTTTATGCCAGAGAAAATTTTAAAATATGAAAGTATATTACCAATTGGATAATACAGATCTCAAACCATAAGTATTTGGGGAGAAGAATACTCAGGTAATTATGAGTGATTTCACAGAGGAATTGTAGTTTACTCCAGATCTTTAGAAAATTGTATTAGGTGCAGGAAATGAAGATGAAGCAAATAACAAAAAAATTATTTCATTTTGGAGCTTGGAGAGATCAAGCAAAAACTTGGAAACAGGAATGTACTTGGGGTGTTCTTGGGGTGGTAATGAGACTGACCTGAGTTGCAGTGAATAGTCATAAAACAAAGATGGTTAGGTTGATTTGGAGCTGTGTTTATAGAGGGTCTTAAAAGTCAGGCTTATAAGTTTAGATTTTAAATAATGGAAAACAGCTAACCACTGAGAATTTTTTATAGGATCATAGTATGATGATAACAAAATTTGGCTTGGAGGGAAGGGAGGTGAGCACCTGGGGTGTATGAGGTGATGAGATCTGAACTAGGGTTGTGGAGGGGAAAGAGTGAAAAAAAGATTGTGAAGGGAAAATTGAAATCAGTGAGGACTGGATGTGGAAGATGAAGGAGAGTGATCCGTCAAACGTGACTATGGCGTTTTAAGCCTGGGTTTCTGAGATATTGACTGGAGTAAAGAAGTTGGGGAGGTTTCCTCATTTCTTAGGGAAATATGATGAGCTCAATTGGAAACGTTTTGAACTTAAAAAGTGGCAATGAAATGTCCAAATGAAAGCTGTTCCAGTTGTTAGAGATGAGCCTTAGCTTGTGGAGAGATGGGGGTAAATAATGCTTGAAAGTGTGGTTTTGGAGTTCATTAACATTGCTGTGATAGCTGTAGCCAAGAAAATGAATAAGCTCTCTGAAGACTAGAGTTTAGGGAAAGAGCAGAAGGCCACAGATTGTGGTACTGATAAGCACTACTGTTCTCTATTCTTCAGGCCATCTTAATCGAGTTTTTCCTTCTCCTTTCGTCTTTTCCATTCCTGTCTTCCCTACTCCATCAGTCCTTTGAATGTGTCTTACCTTGTGAGCACTGTCTTAGGCACTGAGGAAATAGATAAGTCAGACAAGTTCTCTGCCTACAGGGAGTTCGTGGGTCTAGTGGAAGACAGATGTGTCAATATATAGATGAAGTGAAGTGTGATTGATGTTGTGATAAAGGTATGTAGGGGGCAGTTCTGCCTTGGACGTTCAGAGGGTTGGAAAGTGCCTCCCAGAGGAGATGATATTTGAGCTGAGTCTTGAAAGATGAGTTAAGGATGTACCCTACAGATTAGAGAGAGAAGTACACTCAAGGCTGAGAAAACAGCATGAATAAATGCTTAAAGGAACGAAACAGCCAGACTTCTTCAGGTAACTTTTAAGTAGTTATTAATATTATAGTTGGAGGACAGGGTTGGAGGTCAGGGATGAGGCTGGAGAATTAGGTAAGGCTGATCATGGACAGTTTTATCTTGCGCTGCATGAAATGATAAGCCATTTAAGGGTTTTTAAACATTAAGTGATAAAGTTTCATGTTCTAGAAAGATTATTTTGTCAGTGGTATAGAGAGAGTAGATTGGAGAGGAACAGAGCAAAAGACTTTTGAAATAACTTACTAATACATTTTTTGTTGAGTGATCATGTTTGTAGAAATAGAATCAGAGAACAAGAGGGACTATTCCCCTTTCTTAGTCTCCCTCATTGATTTTCAGATGGAATACCTGAGATTTACTCCGGATCACAAAAGTAGTGAAGTGATGGCTTAGTCTGAAATTCAGTATTCATGGCTGTAATGTAGTGGGTGACTAATAAATATTAGCTCACCTCTCTAATTCCCTCACAAGTCCTGTTGCAGTGTTTGTTCCATTCTGCCACGCTGCATTGTGCTTGAAGACAGAAGGACTTCTGTCATTTCATTCCATCGTCCTTTATTCTAGTCGAGAGTGAGCAGTGGTATCTTCCCGGGTCTGACTGAGGAATATCTGCCCTAAGAGTGCCATGGGGATTTGGGGCTTTGGCCTGGGGCAGTTGGACGCCCTGGAGCGGAGTGACTAGGATGTTAGAATTCTTCAGTGATTCAAGTGATTCAGATGTGGAGGGATGTCAAGGTATTTGTTTTATTGTGTGTGCAGATGTATTTATCTCTCCTACTAAGTTCCCTTCTAGTTTTCTTTTAAACTTAGTTTTAAGCTGTATCAGTGAAACTTTGGTAAAAGAAATAAGTTATGATAAATTGGGTACCAGCAAAAAGTATATCTAAAAAAAAAAGATTTGTCATTATTCTTGGATTCTACCTCTTTCTTCCCCATGTTTTTAAAGTCATTGGGTTTTTGTGAAGGTAAATTGTTTGGGTTTAAAGTGCAATGTAAGAATTTGGATTTTGTGTTTTAAGTCTTTTTTTTGCTGGAGAAGAACAGAATAGGATAGAGGACATCTTAGCGGTCCTTAGGTTCCCCTGGGGAAAGCTGGAACATGAGGGGGATGTGGAAGGATGGATATCTTCCATTGACAAGCCTTCATCAAAACTGATTTATGAGTTCCTTACTCCTTCCTCTGGGCTCTGTCAACATCTTCTCTAGAGAAAGGCCTTGGATTGGAGACTGTCCACTTCAGCAGAGCTGCCAATTCTTAATTCTTTCTCAAGTGGGCAAGGGTACATTTTGTTTTTGTTTGTGAGTGTTTGGGGGAGGGGTGGAGAGAGAGGAGGCACAGAATAGCCACTCATAGTGAGTCTTTATCTGAATTCCTATGTAACTGGAAGTTTCCTTGGCTTTGTTTTAGGGGAGATGACTTGGTTACGCAGGCATTTAAGTTACGTGGGAAGGTGGTTCTCATTCCCTTCAGTTATCTGATCTAGGATGGCAATAAATACTTCTTTCTTGTCCATATTTGTCAGCCTCCGCCCACTGCCCCCCCCCCGCCCCCCACTATGCTCTCAGTGCTTTTTGTGCACACTGGGTGAGGGATATGAAGGATCCTCTTCAGTCTAAAACGGAGCTTGTCAAGTGTTCTCTGGAAGTTTAGGGGAACCTAAACCAGCTCCTGATTACTCTTGTGTTAATGACTCCCCTATTCTTCCAGTCTCCGGGCCCTTTCTTAATTTAAACACTTTGAATAATAAGATATTTTAAATATTTTGGAAAGTTCAGGGGGAAAAACCCTGACATAATTTTGAGCCCACAACCCAGATTTAGTGGATATTAACATTTTGTCAGGTTTATTTTAGATTTCTTGCTGTTTTTTAAGATATAAACTGTTAAGTATTAGATATAGCCAAAGTCCTACTCTGCATCCTTATCCCCTTCCTCTTTCCTGGGAAATGAATACTGGCCTAAATTGGTATGTATCATTGCATTTTATGTTTTATACTTTAAAAAAAATGTGTAATGTAGGCACAAGCAACATATAGTTTTATTTTGAAATCATAAATAAAAATCAGAATCAGGTATTTTTTGCAACCCTCTCTCTCAGTGCTGTTTTTCAGAACTATTTACATGTAGATCTAGTTCATTTAATCACCTGATCTTTAAGCCTGTTTCCTCCACTGCCCTCCCCACTTGTCTTGTGAAATAGTCTTACCATCAAAGTCCCAGTTTAAACCCTATCTTCCATGAAAACTTTCCTGATTTTTCTCCTCCTGCAAGCTGTAATCTTTCCTATTTCTAAAGCCGCCTATCATTTTATTGATGCTGATCTGGTCGTAGTTGTGTATTTTTGTATTTTAGTTTATTTATGCCCTTGGCTTGCCTCTTTTATACTGTGAGCTCCTTGAAAGGAGATAAGTAGTTTCTTTTATCTTTGTATCCCTCATATTTACTTGCCACAGAAACATAAACATATTAGGCATTTAGTCACTTAGTGACTAAATGGTTAATTAATGAATAAAACAATAAAAACAGTCCTCTGAGTTGGTGAGCTGTGTAATTATGAGCAATATAATGTGGCCTTTATGAAAAATAAAGCTTATAAAGAAACATCCAGCACTGTAAATTATATAAAAATGTACATAAATGTTGAGTGCATTTAAGACTGACTTCCTATAGAAGATGAGAGCAAACATTCCTGAGAAATGAAATGAAAATTGATTGGTGATATCATCCCAATGAGGAAACTCCTGGGAATTGATCCTGATGGCATTTGAGGCAGTGTACTTCTGTGGCCAGACTCATTTCACTAGCTATCAAATTCTGCTATTGTCATCAAGGCCTTGACACCTTCCCTGGAGATTTACATTGGTGGTGAGAAAAAGCAGCCTATCTGTTCACTTAATAAATACTGCTGAGAAACAGGAATTCTTTGGTCTCTGAAAAAGAAGGCCTAATAAATGTACACATTTGTGTGTATATGTACATATACTTTTAACAGCACCATTTTTATCGATGAGACCAGATTGTATCTCGGCAAAATATTCTTAAGCTTTTAATTCTGGAATGTGTAGTACCAACATAACATTGTTTAGGCCTCACCAAAACCCTTCCCTCCCCTGCCAGGAAGAAATTAAATGTTAAGTTGAACTATAATGAAATTGCAATTTTATAGATAAAATAAGTCATACATCACCAATGGTTATTCTTTAAACTTATGTTTAGGTTGTTATGTTTAATGGTTATTGTGTTAAATGGTTATTGCTTAATCTTGTATTTAATGGTCATTGCTTAAACTGTGGTTAAACTTAATAGGTCAGGTCTTGATTTCCTGTTGGGGTTCTGAAGAACATTATCACAGACCTTTTTGAAGTGAATAATTCCAACTCTATTTATAATTCTAAAATGCACTTTTGAACTTTACAACAGATTTTCTTTTTGTAGTTATCTTTAGCTCCGATTTTGGATAAAATGTTCTTATTTCTCAGCAGACATTTAGTATATTGAGGAAGGTTGTGGGCGAGTGTGTGAATGTTTTAGGGCATACAACCTCACCTCAGGAAAATGAGCCTGAGATGAAAACTCTTGCCGTCAGTAGCTGTAATACATGTAATTGATTGAATTGATTTTAATGAGCTTACAATCTTTGAGTAAATGATTCCCCCACTATCATTTCCTGCCACCCTCTCATGTCTCTTCTCTAGTCTTGATAAGGGAGATCTGGGGTGGTGGGGAAAACCATGGAAGAAAAAACTTCTTGTCACCATTGACTTTATCTGGAGACTTAAAAGGGAAGAGTGTAAGAGCCCTAACTCCTAGCACCAGATTCCTACCTGTGGTTCCCCCAACAGTTCTTAGGTTAAAAGGGAAGAGGAATGCGGATGTCAGGGGAAAGAGCAAAGAAACAGTGTAGATAGCGGGAGTTAACAGATATCATAGAATAGGACTGAGGAACAGAAATGGGGGGAAAGGGATATGCATACAGATTTAACAGGTTCTGTTTCCTCCTGTCATCCCAAACCTGGCTTAGAATTCTTTATAAACCTTGTACCTTAACTATACCAAAGGTATATTGAGGAGGCCACATCAGCTTTGAAAGTATCATCTTTGTGTTCTAAAATCATTCTTTGAAAAGTCAGGTCATTTTAAATGAGGTGGTCTACTAGTGCCTTTTGAATCATTAATAACTGACTTCAAAGGAAAAGAATTCATCTGAGGCTTTAGAACTTTGTCTTGATATTTACATGAAGATAGTCCCATGTGAGGAACTGAGGCAAGATAATGGGAACATATAATAATGCTAACAAAAATATTTTAGGTAGTATGCTCTCATTTCTTTTAAAAACTTTCCTGCTCTTTTGAGTTCCTTTGTGAGTATTTGGTTTCATCATTGAACTGGGAGCTCACCTGGCTGAGTGTGTAGACTCTTCATTTTCTGAAAATTTCCCTTAGTACTAGGGGCAAGATTATCTAATATGAGGAATACTTGGTCCCTGTTTACTGACCGGGGATAAAGACTTCCCAGACTCCTCAGAATTCTGAAAATAGAATTTGAGAGTTAGACTTAAGATTTGCTGCACCCTAACTACTTTGGCTGCCTGAAGTAAATTCTAGCTATTTGACACGAGGTAACCTCTCATTTTAACATTAAGGTCCTTCTGTCACACTTGTAATTTTTTGTAGTATTCTAGTTCATTATGGAAATTAAGATTGAAAAAAGTCATCTGTGCAGACTTTCCTTGATGTTTGCTTCCTGGCTGAGATGATAAATTCCTTTTTACTGAACACGTGTTGTGTACTGGAATTTGGACAAGATGCTCTAAGGAGATGCCAAGGTTTTGTTACCTACTAAATAAACTAAACAAGTATTAGGAGAATTGGCTCCTTGGGAATTTATATTCTGGGTTAAAATAGGATGCAAACACAGAGACACATTTTTAGAAAAAAGAAAAACAGACTGTGTAGTATTATGTATAATCTCACATAGTATTTTAGAATGGAAAAGGAATTTACATATTGTCATTTTCTGGGTGAGGAAAATGAGGCCCAGAATATTTAAATGACTTGTTCAAGGTAGTTACCATCACCAACAAACATTTTATTGGCTATCTGCCCTCTGAAATGGAGAAGGCAATGGCACCCCACTCCAGTACTCTTGCCTGGAAAATCCCACGGACAGAGGAGGCTCGTAGGCTGCAGTCCATGGGGTTGCTGGGAGTCGGACACGAGTCAGCGACTTCACTTTCACTTTTCACTTTCATGCATTGGAGAAGGAAATGGCAACCCACTCCAGTGTTCTTGCCTGGAGAATCCCAGGATGGGGGAGTCTGGTGGGCTGCAGTCTATGGGGTCACACAGAGTTGGACACGACTGAAGCGACTTAGCAGCAGCAGCAGCCCTTTGAAAAGTTAGGCCTCAGGTATAGAAAAATTAAAGTCATCAAGAACTTAATAATTAGTTATGAAGACTGAATGTTTGCATAAAAAGAAAACTAGTAATACAAAGTCATGGGTATTAAGTCTCAATACCCATGACGTTACATATGTTCTCCAACCCATGGTTTTGAAGATAAAATAGTCCTTCCCCCTGCTTGTAGGTAGGTTGCTTTGGTTACAAACTGTAGGTGAAGTAGGCTCAAAGGCTGCATTAGTCTTTCTGGGGTAAAGGGATAGAGATATATAGTTATACAGAAGTTTAGAGAGAGTGGATAAGGGAACATTTGTACCCTTAGTATAATCTAGGCCTTGGAGAAGAGAGAAGACTGGGTAAGTGGAGAGGGGAACATTCAAGGAATGAGAACAGGGAGCTGAGCCTGTCTTGTTTGAGGGGCAGAACAAGTAGACTCAGTGTTTCATCTAGGAGAGCAATGAGATTAATAAAGTTGGAGAGTTAGATGAATTGGAGAGGACCTTAAATCCCATGTAGAGGATTTCAGTTTATCTTTACAATGAAAAATCCTTGAGCAGGGAATTATATATGTAAATTAGTATTTTTGGGAAATTGTTTCAGCCATGTGGTGTGAAATGGAAGGAGAGAGAGCAGTTAGAAGACTGTTCAATTCTGGGAAAGGAGTCTTTACAGGGATGATGGGAATGGAGAAAAAGGAGAGATTCAAGTGATTTGAAGAAAACTAAACACCATTTGGTAACTGCTTTTATAGGAAAGAGGTAGATAAGAACAATGCACATGTTTTTAATCTGGGTTATAGCAGTAGGGGAGCTGGGTTTGTGTGGTTTCTAATACATTTATTCTCCAAAGGAATGCCTTGGTGGAAAAAAGCACTGAGTCTAGCCCAACATTCAGATCGTACTGAGTACAGAGTTTAAGTAACTGGTTTGCATGCCTTGTAAGTAGTGGAACTTGGTGTAGAGCCCATGCTTTTGACTGTTGTCCAGTGCTATTTCTATTATATACAGCTTACGAGGAGGTGGGTCAAGTGGTTAAATCACAGAGCCTGGAAGTGAAATGGGAAGTTGAAGACCACATTATGATGAGGTTTAACCACAAGCTGTTTCAGTTCCACATACGTTTTCCTTGTATTTAGGCTCTAAATGTGTATAGTTCTCTCAGGCTCACAGTGTTACAATGACCTGGGTTTCTTAGAACTATCTTCTGAGTTTCACTTCCTCACAGTCAAGGAAATAAATTTCCTTTAGATTTTGGACTTAATTGCATATACTCTCTGACCCCCAATGTTTGAAGATAAAATAGTCCTTTCCCGTGCTTATAGGTAGGTTGCTTTGCTTACAAACTATAGATGAAATAACCTCAAAGGCCACCTTAGTCTTTTTGGAGTAATGGGAGGAGGAGAGTTTTGGACCTGGATCTTTCAAGCTTATTTACTCTGTCAGCAGTTACGAACAGTTTCCTCACACAGATCTTATTACTAAAAAAGGGCTGTAAATTGTATGGATCAATATGGTATTTTTGCTAATGGTATGTTTTTAGAGAATCAAATGGCCTTGTGAAAAATCATTTATATTTTGTTTTTAAATATGTAGTCAGGTATATTTAAGGTGTGACTCTTTCTTATACTTTTTTTCCTTTCCTTTGCTTTCCCCCTTCTACCAGGCTTTTACCCAATGTGGTAACAGATACCTGCAGACTCAAAATAGCATTTTCTGGATCAGCTAACACATACTATATATCTATTGTAAGGGTCTGGCACTGTTAGATAATTTCATTAGCCAAGATTGAATATTTCTAGATTTTATGCTAAGTCCCTGCTAGCCACTGTATTCCAACGTTTGGCTTCTACAATTCTTATCCTATCTTAATCTTTGCCATGACTCTTCTTTTATAACTTTTTTTCTTATGTCATTTTATTTATTTATTATTTAGGCTGTGCTGGGTCTTCGTTGCTGCTTTCCTCCAGTTGCAGAGAGCAGGGTCTCCTCTTTAGCTGCAGTGCGCAGGCTTCTCAGTGCGGTAGCTTCTCAATGCAGTGGCTTCTCTTGTTGCAGAGCATGGGCTCTAGGGCATGCAGGCTTCAGTAGTTGTGGCACGTGGCCTCAGTACTTGTGGCTCCCAGGCTCTAGAGCACAGGCTCAGTAGTTGTGGTGCATGGGCTTGGTTGCTCCACAGTACGTGGGATTTTCCCGGATCGGGATCTGTCTTGTATTCTACATTGGCAGGCAGATTACTGACCCCTTCTTTTTTTTAAAAAAAAAAAAAAAAAAAAAAGGAAGCCCTCCTTTTATAACTTTTGCCCTGGCTAGGGAATAAAGGGGAGAAAACTTTCCTGTTTAATAGTGAAGACCCTAGGCTGAGTTATACTAAGGGTTTTGTATAATCACCTCATTTATTACTAATAACAACTCCATAGGTTAGATATTCTTATACCTGCTTGCAGATAATTCATCCAGAGTATTTATTACTACGTTAATATTAATTCACCAGGATATTTTGGCACAGTTTAAGGTGCTGAGGGATATCACAGTGAATATCAGGTAAGGTTCCTGCTAAGACATAGAGAAGTTAAATAGCTTGTGCAAGGTGCCATAGCAAGAAAGTGGCAGAGCTAGGATTTAAATATAGATCTGATGGATTCCAAAGGGAATGTCTGCAACAGTTTTTATAATGTGTTTCCATTTACATATACTATATGTTGTCTGTAATTGCACATATCAAGTTGTAAAAATAGGTAAGTTCCCCCAGTATTTCTTTTTTAAAGGGTTCTTGATGAGTCCAAGAGAGAAATCTGCGTGGGGCTGGCAGGCACAGCTGCACAATTATTTTCCTGTCTTCTCCCCTCTTCTCCCCAGTCTGTCTGAACCCACTCATACCTGGGTGTAAACTGGACAGCTTGACCTGCTTTGGCATTTGGATGTGTTTGTGCTTTGAGGACTGGGAGAGTTGTTTCTTTGACTTCCTTGCCCACTTGCAAGTTCTTTCTTGTAGCACAATGATGAGTAATATGTTGTTAACATTGTAATGTGGTCATGCCAGTTGGAATTTTTTTTTTCTTTTTCCCTTGGTTCTTTCTGATGAGTGTGTGACTCTTGGGTCAAACTTGCTTTCCACAGCTCATTCAAACAGAGAAGACTTTCTGTATTCAGAGGACTAGAAAATAGTCTCGAGGTTGGGAAGACTATTAAAATTCAATGTCTTCTGCCTAGCTGAAATTCAGTTTTGTTGGCATTTTGGGTTTATTCTTTAGCAAGTGTGATCCAAGAGAGTACTTGTTAGATTAAGGCCATTATTACTATGTGCCATATTTGGAATGAGCAGTGTTCTGGAGTTAGCAGCTTAAAAATAGGCACAGGGTTTTTTTCCATGGGCATTACATAGTAGAAAGCATTAAAAGATGCTTAAATCTGTGAGAGTGATGTGCTGAATTCCAGTAGGAACTGAATTCTAAGAACTAATCAGGTGGGATCAAGGTTGTAAGTGTTAAAACTAGTATTGGGGGTCCAGTCAGTTTAGCATTTTGATTCCAGAATTTCTGGGCATGGCTCATGAGGTTAATGAGGTGATTTATATGGGTGTGTCTAGCCTAGTGCTTGGTACTTGATTGGTGCACAATAAATGTTAGTTAAATCTTTAAAAAGATACTTGAATAGAGAGTGTTGTCAGTTTGTCTTTCTAGAGCAGCAGCTTCATCATTAAGTATTCCTTCTTTTGAAGAATATTTGTTGAGTCTTTAACTGTGGGTAAAACATTTGGGACAGATTTATAATAGCAGATTCTTAGACTGTGATCTTAACATTTATAAATTGAATCAGTTAGGCCTAGTGTTTAATGGGGAATTTGTGATTTTACTTTGCTAGAGTCAGCTCTTTGCTTTTTTGATAGAAATAACTTCTTGACTCTTTGGTGGAATTAAAAATGCTTGCTTTTTAATTCCAGTTAAACTGGGTTTGATTTTTTTGATATTTGAAATAGTTGCCTATGATGTTTCCTTTTATCTTCTCTTCATTTTTTCAGTAAATAAGACAATATATTTGAAAAATGTATTGTGAACTGCAAAGCTAGCGGTTGTTATCTCCACCACCACCAGTACTAATATTATGGGTTAGTAATAAATAGGATTCATTCTCACAGGGGTTAGTTTCCATGATTAATTTCAAGGAGAAAAACTCAGGGGACAATGGGATATTTGCCATATGATTTGTGTACTGATTGATACCTTTTGTACTTTTTGTGGAAGGGAGAAGGAAAAGCAGAGACTTGTCACCCTGAAAACTTGGCCTTGTGCTATGTCGTTGGGAAGGTTGCCTTATACTACTTTGCTGTGCTCTGTAGTGGCAAGAAAATTAAGCAGGATTTATTATCTGTTAGAGGCTTATAGTACATTTTACTGGAAGCATCTGTCTACACAGAAAACAGTTCATCCCAGTTTGTTGGTAAGATCAACCACATTCCTACATTATGGACCTTATAATAAATAACAAAATTATATTGGTCGGTCCAGGGTAGTATCTGCCTGGCCTCCTAATGTAGGAAGATTGAGGAAACAGTGCCATTGACCAAAATATTTGGTTAGCTGTTATCATCAAAAGGCTTTGCAGTCAACTTCTGATGACTCGTATTTTTGGAGAAGAACATGTGATTTTTATAATCCAAAATAAGTTATTCGGTGAACTTTGAAAAGACTACTTACTTTTCAAAATTTCCTTTTCATCTTTTTCTGTCTCTTGTCCCTGTCCCTTGGTCAATCTTTGTCCAATAAAGGAATTTAGCTGATACCCGTCTGGCATTTTCTGTGGAACCAGCCCATTAGATGAACATCTAGAAAGCAGGGATACTGTCTCATACCTCAGTTGGTAAAGAATCTGCCTGCAGTGCAGGAGATCCTGGTTCGATTCCTGGGTTGGGAAGATCCACTGGAGAAGAGATAGGCTACCCACTCCTGTATTCCTGGGCTTCCCTTGTGGCTCAGCTGATAAAGAATCACCTGCAATGTGGGAGACCTGGGTTCGATCCCTGGGTTGGGAAGATCTCCTTGACAAGGGAAAGAGTACCCATTCCAGTATTCTGGCCTGGAGAATTCCATGGACTATATAGTCCATGGGGTCGCAAAGAGTTGGACACGACTGAGCGACTTTTACTTTCAGTTGATGTATGGTATGTCCTCTTCACTCAGACTGCCTGGCATTGAGTGGGTCCTTAATAAGTGCTTACTGAATGGCTGAGTCAGGAGGTTAAGGTTTTCATTAGGGGAGAACTGTGTGACTCTCGGTGCTACTGTGCTGATCAGATCATGGCCCTTTCTAAGAGGACGAAGCAATGTAGCTTTCTCAAAAATAAATGTGAATGCAAGGAAAGTTTTTGCTTTGATATTTGCAGGCATTTTACATTTTAGGACAAGGAGAAGTAATATGTTAAAGGTTTGTGCTTTCTTGATTTTTGTGTTTTGTTCTGTTCAAAGTTTAATTATTGCTATGATATCTTAATAATGTACGAGAAGCATAGCTTCATACTATCAATAGAAAAGAAAAAGGAAAATCTCTGTGTATGTCACACGTAATTTAATAAAACTTCAGACCTAAGGGATATAAGTCTAGAAGAATACAGTATCTCAAATCCAATTTATATTTTTAGTGTTGTTGAGCAAAACAAAAATGATGATTTAATTTGAATGTGTCTTTGTGATTTTCTTTATAGATGGATGACTTCCTTTTTTTAATATGGTTTGCTTAAGTAACTAAATTTCCCAGGTACACATTTTTTTCTTTGATATATATCTGTAGAAGTAAGAGATTTAGCTGGGTGGCAGGAGAAGATGGAATTTTCATAGATAAATCCACAAAGTGGATTACATGGAGAATTGAAAATTATCAGTATATGTGAAGTCAAGTGAAGATTTCTGGAACAGGAGTTAACCAACTTATGTTCTACACACTGTTTTCTCACTGGTTAGCTTTGGGCAAGTCACTAAATCTCACTCACCTGGTTCTCAGTGTTCTCATCTGTCACTTGAGGGTATGGAATGAAATGATCTATGATATCCTGGTTCTAAAGTCCATAATTCTAAAGGGCCAAATAAAGAAAATAGACTGACTTTTGGTCCCTTACCACCAGCCTGTTCCACATAAGAGCTGAATGTGACGTGTTGATTATGTAAATAATAGAAGTGTTTAACCTATATTCCCAGGTCGACTAGACTTGTCAGATTGTGTTATATGCTCATAATTGATTTTATGTGCATAAATATAAGAGGCTTGCTTGCTTTTAAAAGAGCAGTTATTACCACAAAAGGTACAACCTAGGAGGCACTAGTGGTCAAGAACCCACCTGCCAATGCAGGAGACATAAGGGCTGCGCGTTTGATCCCTGAGTTGGGAAGATCCCCTGGAGAAGGAAATAGCAACCCACTCCAGTATTCTTCCCTGGAAAATCCCATGGACAGAGGAGCCTGGCAGGCTACAGTCCATGGGGTCACAAAGAATTGAACATAGCTGAAGCGACTTAGCACACACTTTCATACAAATGAAAGGGACCCAAATAATGCTCAAGATACCCGGGGTTGGAGTTTCTGCTTCTTACCTGTAACCTGGAAATAGGAATATGTATGTGTTGGCAGGCTTGGTGGGGGTGGAGAGGGTTGTGGTGGCTAGTAGACAGTGTGGGTGAATGTGGATAGTAGTTAACAGCAAAATATTCAAGAGCTCTCCAACCTGTGGACTTTGCATGGCTAAACTGATTTGACTGTGCTATAAATCCCTGGGGAACTGATATGAACCCTGTGTTGTATTCAAATTCAAAATACGTAGGTCCAAGCTCCTTGCTATCTGGGTATCACTTAAGTTTGTAAGCTTCTCTGTGTGTGTGTGTTTTCCATTAGAAAATAGGGGATAAAAAAGTCTCAATGGGTATTTAATTTTTAAAATTTTTATTAAATGAGGCCATATTTGTGAAAGTGCTTTTAAAACAAATAAATTATAGCAAAAGAGAAGCTATTCTTAGTGAACAGATAGCTGTACAAATACATCTATTCTTATAGAGCTTGATTATACATATCTATGGGTTGAATGGTGACATTTAATAATTCAGAAGACTGTTTTAGGTATTTTTTTAGGTATAGATTAGCTCTTGATTATCCACACACATGTACTAGCATGAATAATTTAGAACCACAAATATTTGTTAGGCATCTGCTATGTGCCAGGCAGTTCATTAGGCCTGTTTAGAATTTTTTAAAGTATAAAATAAAGGTGCCAGCCTCAGGGATCTTAGTCCTACCTAGAATGCATCTTGTCTTTCAGTCTCATGAGCTCTTACCCATCCTAAAGCCTCAGTTTGAGAAACTTCCCTAACCCATCCAGGTAAACTAGTTGCTTCTTATACTTCTTACCCCACTGGGCACTAGAAACGTGTTGAGATTTCTCACACCAGACTGGAGTCCCTTGAAGGTAGGACTGTGGCTTCACCCTTTGTATCCTCAGGTTGTGGTGGACCCAGCTTGGTAAATTTTGAATGAATGACTGATAGTCAGATTGGTGAGATAAGAAGGCCAACTAATATGACAAGGTGGTATATGGTATCAGCAAGTGCCAGTGGATAGTAGTTACTATCCACACACTGTACCTATGGGAGTTCAAATGAGGTTTAGATATAGCCAGGAAAGGTGGTACCGTGGAACTGCATTTGAAGAATTAAAAAAAATAATAGTGATAAAAATATCTTTCTTTGAACTGAATTATATAATTAAAAAAAAGACATTTCTTTTTCCATTTGTTTGAGGCTTTTATAAAAATTAGTAATAGTATGGTGAAGGAAGTTAATTTATCAGAAGAAATTTATAAAGTGAATTAATTTCCTGTGGGTAACTAATTGCAGATGGGATAGTCATTGTAATTTTTTTTTTCCTTCTGCTATTTCTTCCCTTAAACGGAAGTTCTGTAATTGACAGTGAAATGGCCATTAGTTAGGAATCAAGAAGGGGAGAGAAGGTTGTCAACTACTGAATATTTGAGGGTTGATTCTAGAGAGATGGTGTGTTTTGTTATTAAACTAGCCTGTGTGGTTTCGTAATATTTATTTTTCTCTGATGTCAAAAGTTCAGTAATCAGAATATTTTTAAGGGCTTGTAGAACTGTTGTTTGTTTGTTTGTTTTACAGGTTATTCTTCTAAAAGTTGAACTTACTGGGAGTTGAACCTTGGACTACCCTTCACCCTAGCTGAAAGGAAAAAAAAAAACCATTGTGTGGGCAAATAGGCATAGTGGTCTGGATCTAAAAAAGTAAACACTAACGTGGTTTCTGTTCCTATTCAAGTTACTCTTGTTGTGCCAATAATATAATAATAGACTTTCGTTGTGACTCTCTCTGCCCTTATTTTTCCAAAGGTCACTTCCATTGTACAAGCCTTCCAAATTATTAAATTTCCCAAATAACTATAACCCAGGGAGCCTTTTATCAGTAGCACTGAATAGAGAAATGCCAGTTCATAAGGAGTTCTCTGTAAGCTTCTCCCTCATTTGTATATTAGTATTTGGCTGTTGATGGGATTTGTCCTTTAGGAACAAATTTTGCTGTTTGTAGCCTGATTTAAAAATAAACAAAACTAGAAACTTTTGAAAAAAAAATAGTTAAATCTTGTTCTGACACATACCAGTGGTAATGATAAAGCCAGAGGTCCAATTCTTGAATCTTTACTGGTGTGTTTCCACAATAGCCTATGGTATACTGATAAATTGTTTTGGGAGTGGTAAATTATATGATCGGATTCAGTTTTTTCCTCTTACGTTTGTTTTTGGGGGAGAAAATAGACATCTGGAATGAGTAGGGTAGTAAGGGTTAAGGGTGGGGAGGTAGGGCTGGTAGATTAAGGCATGAGAATTTTGGTCAATATGTGGGAAATTGCTGTTCCTGGAGGTCTGGGGATAAATGAACTATTTAATTCTCCTGCTGGTGCAGGAGACACAATAGGCATGGGTTTGATGCTTAGGTTGGGAAGATCCTCTGGAGGAGGAAATGGCAACCTACTCTAGAATTCTTGCCTGGAAAATTCCATGGACAGAGGAGCCTGGCGGCCTACCGTCCATGGGGTCGTAAAGAGTCGAACACCATTGAGAGGCCGAGCACACGCACAGTGAGCTCGGTCTGTACCTCTAGGAGAGGACAGACTTTGTTTTTTGCTCTTTTTTTGAGGGACTATCTGGGAGAAGATACAACTAAGGGAATCTCTTTATGACATTTTCTTGAGGACTTAAAAGACACTGGAATGGGAGTGATAGAACAGGTACTGTGTGTATGTGTTAAGACTGGGCCAAGAAATGGCTGTAGGACTGGAGGGTTTGTTTGTAAGAGTAGAGGGAGCTTCTGAAGGAGAGACAAAGGCTGGGCACCAGCGGAGTGAGGCAGAGCTTGTGGGAGGGAATTAGGTGCAAAGAAGGCAATTGACATGTTTTGAGGACTTACTGAACACTAGGCACTGTCCTAAAAGCTTTTTATATCTTACATTATTTAATCCTAACAGGAAGTCTGAAGTGTAGATAATTCCCCCAGTTTATACCTGAAGGAACAGAGGCGCTAAACAGTCATATTGCTTACCATGATTGCACAGCTGTTAGTAGTTGATAAGGGATTGGAGCCTAGATCTGTCTGAATCCAGAGCCTATTCTGTCTCTCCAGGTGGAGGTGAAAGGAGTTGAGGCAGCGAGGATGGACTTGCACGCGGCAGATGCCCATGTCTCCTCAGTCTTCCTCCCTGGACTTAGTGGAGTTTAGTACTTGGGAGTCAGATTGGCTGGATTTATAAAAATCCTGGTCCTACCACTTTTTACTGTGGATTATAACATTTAGTGATACATCAGGCTTCCCTAGTGGCTCAGAGGGCAAAGAACCACCTGCCAGTGCAGGAAACATAAGGGATGCAGGTTTGGTCCCTGGGTCGGGAAGATCCCCTGGAGAAGGAAGTGACTACCCACTCCACTATTCTTGCCTGGAGAAGCCCATGGACAGAGAAGCCTGGTGATTTATAGTCCATGGAGTTGCAAACAGTCAGACTTAACTGAGTGACTAACACTATAACATTTAGTGGTACATAGGTCTTTTTACGGAGAAGGCAATGGCACCCCACTCCAGTACTCTCGGCTGGAAAATCCCATGGATGGACGGAGGAGCCTGGTGGGCTGCAGTCCATGGGGTTGCGAAGAGTCGGACACGACTGAGCGACTTCACTTTCACTTTTCCCTTTCCTGCATTGGAGAAGGAAATGGCAACCCACTCCAGTGTTCTTGCCTGGAGAATCCCAGGGACGGGGGAGCCTGGTGGGCTGCCGTCTCTGGGGTCACACAGAGTGGGACACGACTGAAGCGACTTAGCAGCAGCAGCAGCAGCAGCAGCAGATCTTTTTAGTATGGAATTTAGTCAAATCTTCCTTTGTTTCTAAGAAGGTAATATTTTGTTTTTTTCACTTGGAAGGGCACATATTAACTAAAAAAAATCTGCCAGGATAGTCTTTCATTTCTCCCACCCTCCTAGTCAACAATTGTGTGAAATTCTAAGGGTTTCTGTCCTTTCTCTTTCTCCTTGTCTGGATTCCTTGGAACTGACATCACAGACATGGAGGAGTCACTGACCTTTGAAAATTCTTGACGGTCTTGAATGTTGTGGTTTTCCAGTGAGTTTGGGGAGGAGTTGGAGAGTATTCAGATACAGCTGTAATGCATCAGTGGACCAGGAGAGTGGATATAGTGTGAGAATGTGGACACTTTGGGGGATATTTTAGATGAGAGAATGTAGGGTCAGTAGTTTCTCACACATTTTAACATAACTGTATTATCTACAGCTATGTATTATCTATAGCTATGTTAAATATCAGTATTTAATTTTGAGTCACTTTTCTCTGTTACTAAACAGTTGGGCACTCACCATGAAGACTGATTTTAGTATTAGTCTGAGCTAAACAACGTTTAGGGAGAGAAATCTGTTGCAAATAAGATCATATAACAATCTTAAGCAAATGTATTTGAGATGCCCACTGTTTACAACATGGTGAACACTATGAGATGCCCGGTTTAACACTGATTATCTGGTTATTGTCAATACTAGGGCGGTGGGGAGGGTGTAGTGGGATACCGTACAAATAGAATTCAGTTTATCTGAATGAAAACTAAGTACTTACCAGGTGCTAGGATGCTAGGAATACAGGATGAACAAGACAAGATTCCTTCCCTCAAATTGCTCATGGTTTAGTGGGGAGACAGACATGTAAATAAACACAAGTACTGTGCAGTATGATATGCTGGAGGGAGAGTACAAGATGAAACACCAAGGAGGAAGTGGGCACTTTAACTTGGGAAGCCAGGGAAGGTTTTGCAGATGAGGTGGTACTTACAGTAGCCTTAAAGAAGAAATAGGAATTCACCTGCTAGACCAGGAGCCAGAAGGAACAACATTCACAAGGGAACTGAAATTTGAAGCATGTAATATACTCGTGGAACTATCAAGTACAAGAGGGGGAAAGGTGGGATGTAGATACGGCCGGAGGATTAGGTAGAGCTGGATCATGAAGGGCCTTATTTGTCTTGAGTAGGAATTTGGATGTTAAGCTTTAGTCACTGAGGATCCATTGAGCAGTGGGATATAATACTGTCATATTTGCATTTTAGACTGATCAGCCTCTACAAGCAACCACTGTGAAAAATGGCTGGAGAAAGGAAGAGGGAGAAATTAGAAAGCTATTTCCTGGGGTCCAGGTTTTGAACACCTGAGAAAAGATAAAAGAGATGTAGCCTGCAGAAGATGTTGGATGGATCTGAGAATTCTTTAAGATCAAAATTACTAAACTTTAGTAAAGGACGATTTGTGAGTGAGGATAAGGCCAGAGAGAAATCCAGGGTGGCTCCCAGGCTTGTGACTTAAGTGATAGGAGGGATGATGGTGCTACTTGCTAGAAAAGGCAATTCTGGAAGAAAAATAGCTTGAACAGGTGGAGGGATAGTGCTGAGTCTGAAGTGCCTGTGGGATTCCTGGTTGAATTAGAAAGAGTTGGGGACAGCAGATGCCTTTGAAGTCATCGACATTTGGGTGCTCAGGGGCATGAATGAAGTTCTTCAAGGGGATGATATAAAATGAGAAAATGGAAGGCTTGAGGTTAGAACTGTGGGTGAAGTAACCTTTGGTGCAGGCACAGAAAGAAAAATTCACAAAGGTGACCAAGGCACAGAAAGAGAGGCAGGAAGAGTGGTCTGTGTGTCTCAAATGCTACAAAGAGACACTTTAGATAAGCAGTAAGGAGGATGGTGATGGTCTTCTGTATAAGACAGCAGTGTCCTTGTCTTTCTATTGAAGCCAGTTTTAGTTGGTCGAGGACTGACCATCAGGTGAGAAAGTACCATCAGTGAGTGTAGTCTAATTTAAAGAGTTTTGCAGGGAAGACGAAAATAACAGCCAGCAGATAAGGCAGGAGGAAAATCTGAAGGAACACCCCTTGCTTTGTTTCATACTTTTTTCTGTGAAGTCGGAAGAAAGGTCATCTACTGGGAGTAAGGGAGGTGATAAGGATTTGGTGGGAGGCTCAGGGAGAATGGTGAAAGGATAGGATAGTAGCCGAGAAGACTGGTTAGGTACTAAAGCAAAAGAAAGCAGTGTCTCATTGAAAGGAATGAGAACACGATATATCTGTAGTCATATTACTCCGTATTATTGTGGGCTCTTGTCTTGTACAATAGCCTCATTTAGTAGTGGAGAAGTTGAATGTGAGATCTATCCAGATTGTGCAGATGAAAGGATAAGGGAACTAGGTTTTTATGGGAGAATAAAGTGATCACTCATTATGTTTATGTTTAGATAGGCAAGAAAGGACAAAGTGGAATCGAACCATTTTTCTCATCTTCTCTGCTCTCATCCTAGTCTAGCTCACTGTCATCTCATTTTACCATAGTTTTCTAAACAGTTCTCCCTAAATCCACTTGTATTCCTTATAAAGCATTCTTCCCACTGCAACTGGAGTGATCTTTTAATATTTTAAATCTGATTCTGTCCTGTCCCTGCCTATCACTCTTCAAAGGCTTCTCCTTACTTTTAGGATATTAATAAGATCTCAGTCTTCAGTAGGGTCCACTGGGCCCCCCTTTGTTCTCATTTTTCACTGTTTTCACCTCTCTGTACCTCCTTGCCACAGAACATTGATATGTTTCCTCCACTCAGAGCATTCTTTCTTTCCCAATTTGTCTCCAGTTCCTACTTATTTTTCAGTTCTTAGATATAATATCACTTCCTTGGGAAAGCTTTTCTTGATTCCCTATATGCTATAATGCCCCTCCCCCAGTGTTTCTCCCTATTATAATCACAGTTGTTTGTGAAATTTTGTGTGTTTTTCCTCTATACTAGAAGCTTTGTGAAGATAGAGATTACATCTAGTTCATGGTTATGTTCCTAATCCTGACCATAGTGCCTAGCCCAGAGTAGGCACTCCATTAATTTTTGTTGAATTAATGAATAAGATGAATTGAAGAATTGGATGGTTTAGTCTTGAGGCAAAGATGTTCTGAGGTGAGATAGCAGGTTTAGTAGTAGAGAGAAACAGCTGGAGGGGAATGAGGTTGTAGCCAGAGTAAGATGTTGGGAGTTGAAGATTTAGAGGTAGAATGGTTTCAGGGCATGGTGGGTCTGAATTGCTGAGGTACAGATGAAGATCTTGGCATTTGATGAGTTTATGAAACTTTAAGGCAGAAATGCTGGATAGATTTTGCAGGTGGGTATTGAAATTGTTCAGGAGGGTGATAGGATTTGAACTGAGGAGAATATAAGGCAGAGTCATGAGTCATTAATAAACATGAGAGATGGGCACAGCACTTTCCTGTGGTGAAAGAATATAATGGCTAAAAATCAGTGCAGTTCTGGGAACCAGTAATGACTGTCCCTAAAGGTGGCACTAGTGGTAAAGAACCCACTTACCAAAGCAGGAGACATAAGAGACAGGGGTTTGATCCCTGGGTTGGGAAGGTCCCCTGGAGGAGGAAATGGCAACCCACTCCAGTATTCTTGCCTGAAAAATCCCATGGAGAGAAGAGCTTGGTGGGCTACAGCCTGTAGAGTCACAGAGTCAGACACGACTGAAGTGACTTAGCAGACACACTTGGAAGCAGTATGGTACAGTAGAGAGAGCATGTGTTCAAAATGTCTGGGTTCAGATTTTGGGTAACCCACCTGACTTTTCAAGCCTTATTCCTTTCTGTGTAAACTGGGAATAATAAGCCTGCTGCAGGAGTTTTGTTGTTAATGAATAAGAAGTGTTTTTGAAAGTGCTTAATATTAACTTGTTATTCTTTTTAAATTATCTATTTATTTTTAGCTACATGCAGGCTTCTCTCTCTAGTTGCATCAAGTTGGGGCTGCTCTCTGGTTTTGTTGCACGGGCTTCTCATTGTGGTGACTTCTGTGGTTGCAAAGCACAGGCTTCAGTAGTTGCGGCTTGCGGATTCTAGAGCTCGGGCTCAGTAGTTGTGGCACACAAGCCTAGTTGCTCCAGAGCATGTGGGATCTTCCCTGGTCAGGGATTAAACCCATGTCCCCTGCACTGACAGGTAAATTCTTAACCGCTAGACCACCAGGGAAGCCCTGACTTATTTTCTTGGTTACTATCCTCACTTCAAGAGAGCATGGAAGTGGAAGTAGGGATGAGAAGCAAAGATAGTAGCAGAAGTGAACTTTGAACAAGGTACGTGTCTTCATTTATTCTACTTGTTGAGTTTGTAATATAGGGTTGGCATAATCGTTTATGCATGAATACAGGTAATAGCAAGTACTGATATAAGGAAGAATTTTGTAAAAGAAAAAAAAGAGGCCACTGGTTGGCTCATGATAACATTCTAGTGTTGACCTACAACAAATTTTTATGGAAAGAAATGCTTTATATAATCATTTTCCATGAAAATTCCATCATTTCTGGAAGTAGATTTTACTGTTCTGGAGAAGAGATCAAGCACCATTATGTTAAAGAGAGAGGAAGGCTGGTGATTTAGTTAAGAAAAGCATTTTCTAACAATTAGAGCTGTCCAACAATAAAATGGACATTGTAGCAAAGAAATGAGTCTCCATCAGAACTTGTACTCTTGTGGAGATAGGATGATTTATCTGTCAAAGATGCAGTAGAAGGATTCTTGCGTGGAGGCTGACATTGGATTACATTATTGCTTCAGTCCCTTTTTGCTGAAGAAGTTCAGCTTCATGTTTCAACTTGAAAACTTCCTTTAACTTGTAGTAAATGTTAGTGATTTCTCCACTAACTGGGAAAGTTAGAAGAGTTGCTTACCAGTCCAGATCAATAATTTTAAAACTATGGGCGATTCATCCAAGAATTGGCTTCACAGGTGGCACAGTGGTAACGAATCTGCCTGCCAATGCAGGAGATGAAAGAGACGCAGGTTTGATCTTTGGGTCAGGAAGATTCCCTGGAGTAGGAAATGGCAACCTGCTCCAGTATTCTTGCCTGAAAAATTCCATGGACAGAGGAACCTAGCGGGCTACAGACCATGAGGTCATAAAGATTGGACATGACTGAGTGAGCACTAACGAGCACACAGAGTCCTTCTGATTGGAAGACTGGAGGATTTGACTCTGATTTAGATTTGTCAAAACACCATTCAATCAACAAATATTTGAGTGCCTCTTCTGTTTCATTTGAGAGTTTGAAAGCCAGCGTTTTCTTTTTTTCCTTTCTGTGTGCCGAGAGCCAAGGACTGTGAGTCTTCGTCATCACCTAGTCCCATTTGGAATTTGAGAAGTCCCATTTGGATAGTCCCATTTGGAATTTGAGAAGCTCAAGCCAGGTGTTGGAAATGGTGAAAAAAAGGCTGCAGTCCTCACCTGTTGGGTAGGGTGAGGGTGGAGTCCATGGCATGTACCTTGGAGACATCAAATGTAAGAATGTGCTGCCAAGAAGTTTGGTTTAGTGCTTTGAATCTTTGAGCAAGTCATTCTAGATAATGTTGGACCTTGAAATTATTTTTAAAAACTGTATTTGGAAAAGACTGACCTGCTGTGTTGGCATGTGAGGTCTAAGATGCCATGATGTTGATGGTTTTCATTGGCTTCTCTCACTCAGAAGCCTCTGTTGGCTTGGAAATTGCCTATGAACCTGTGGCTTAATCAGCTTCACTCTTCTGTTGGGCACCTTTTTGTTGATTGTTAAGGAAATAGCATCTCACTCCAGTATGCTTGCCTGGAGAATCCCATGAGCAGAGAAGCCTGGCAGGCTACTGTCTAGAGGATTGCAAGAGTCGAACACGACTTAGTGACTAAACCACCACCACCATTTGTGTTGTGTATTTCCTACATTGTTTCAGAAAGTTATTAAAGTGGCTTTACCTAGTTCCTTTACTTTTTTTTTTAAGAGATAAAGTTGAAATTCATTTTGCAGGTATGCTCTTGGTTTTGGATTATTCATGTGTTTTAAGTTATTTGGACTGCTACCATCTCCTGTGACCTAAGATGGTGTGTGTGTAAAATGGGCTTGAGGAAAGAATCTTGTCTGTATTAGAAGAGGGGGAAACCACTCATTCACCTGTGAATTTTGAAGTAATTCAGTTCTTAAGCATTTTATCTAAGGAACTAATTTATTTAGTAACTTAGCATTTTGAATTTGAGGTTCAGTTCAGTTCAGTCACTCAAGTCATATCTGACTCTGACCCCATGGACTGCAGCATGCCAGGCCTCCATGTCCATCACCAACTCCCGGAGTCCACCCAAACTCATGTCCGTTGTGTCAGTGATGCCATCCAACCATCTCATCCTCTGTTGTCCCCTTCTCCTCCTGCCCTCAATCGTTCCCAGCATCAGGGTCTTTTCAAATGAGTCAGCTCTTCGCATCAGCTGGCCAAAGTATTGGAGTTTCAGTTCCAGCATCAGTCCTTCCAATGAACACCCAGGACTGATCTCCTTTAGGATGGACTGGTTGGATCTCCTTGCAGTCCAAGGGACTCTCAAGAGTCTTCTCCAACACCACAGTTCAAAAGCATCAATTCTTCTTCACTCAGCTTTCTTTATAGTCCAACTCTCACATCCATACACAACTACTGGAAAAACCATAGCTTTGACTAGATGGACCTTTGTTGGCAAAGTAACGTCTCTGCTTTCTAATATGCTGTCTAGGTTAGTCATAACTTTTCTTCCAAGGAGTAAGCGTTTTTTTAATTTTATGACTGCAATCACCATCTGCAGTGATTTTGGAGCCCCTAAAAATAAAGTCTCTCACTGTTTGCATTGTTTCGCCATCTATTTGCCATGAAGTGATGGGACCGGATGCCATGATCTTCATTTTCTGAATGTTGAGCTTTAAGCCAATTTTTTAACTCTCCTCTTTCACTTTCATCAAGAGGCTCTTGAGTTCTTCCTCACTTTCTGCGGGTGGTGTCATCTGCATGTCTGAGGTTATTGATATTTCTCCTGGCAATTTTGATTCCACCTTGTGCTTCATCCAGCCCAGCGTTTCTCATGATGTACTCTGCATATAAGTTAAATAAGCAGGGTGACAATATACAGCCTTGACCTATTTGGAACCAGTCTGTTGTTCCACGTCCAGTTCTAACTGTTGCTTCCTGACCTGCATACAGGTTTCTCAGGAGGCAGGTCAGGTGGTCTGGTATTCCCATCTCCTTCAGAATTTTCAACAGTTTATTGTGATCCACAGAGTCAAAGGCTTTGGCATAGTCAATAAAGCATAAATAGATATATTTCTGGAACTCTCTTGCTTTTTTGATGATCCAGCAGATGTTGGCAATTTGATCTCTGGTTCCTCTGCCTTTTCTAAAACCAGCTTGAACACCTGGAAGCTCACGGTTCACGTATTGCTGAAGCCTGGCTTGGAGAATTTTGAGCATTTCTTTACTAGTGTGTGAGATGAGCGCAATTGTGTGGTAGTTTGAGCATTCTTTGGCATTGCCTTTCTTTGGGATTGGAATGAAAACTGATCTTTTCTAGTCCTGTGAGTTTTCCAAATTTTCTGGCCTATTGAGTGCAGCACTTTCACAGCATCATCTTTTAGGATTTGAAATAGCTCAACTGGAATTTCATCACCTCCACTAGCTTTGTTTGTAGTGATGCTTCCTAAGGCCCACTTGACTTCACATTACAGGATGTCTGGCTCTAGGTGAGTGATCACACCATCGTAATTATCTGGGTTGTGAAGCTCTTTTTTGTATAGTTCTTCTGTGTATTCTTGCCACCTCTTTTTAGTATCTTCTGCTTCTGTTAGCTCCATACCATTTCTGTCCTTTATTGATCCTATCTTTGCATGAAATGGTCCCTTGGTATGTCTGATTTTCTTGAAGAGGTCTCTAGTCTTTCCCATTCTATTGTTTTCCTCTATTTCTTTGCACTGATCACTGAAGAATGCTTTCTTATGTCTCCTTGTTATTTGGAAGTCTGCATTCAAATGGGTATATCTTTCCTTTTCTCCTTTGCTTTTTGCTTCTCTTCTTTTCACGGCCAAAAGTTCTTTATGTATTGTCATAATTTCTGACAATTGTGATATTGAAATGGAAGTAAATTAGACATTGATAATAAGCAGAGCAAAAGAGAATGTAAGGATCATAATTTATGAAGCTTTAGGGAACTGAAGTTATTTTTTTTAAACCCAGAAATGATCTTAGAAGTCATCAAATCCAAGTCTAGGATATACAAGAGGCAACTGAGACCCTGTAAGTTATTTGACCAAAGTCACCTAGCTAATATATATAGGTGTAAGTAAAAGTCATATGATATGAGGGTGGTAGAAATAATGACAGTATGTTAACGTCTCTTTAGAAAGGAGAGTTTGTAAAACTTTGAGAGATGGATTGAGACTGGGACAGACCATTAGAGAGGGGTGATGTGAAAGGTGAAGTACCCTTGACTTTCTGATCTGAATTTTAAACCTGGAATTGATTGGTTTGGTGGTGGCTGATGCAGAGGTTCAGTTAGTCATTTAATCATTTATTCATCAGGCATTTATTGACTGTCTACAATATTTACAATATTGTAGATTCTGAGCTAGATGTTGGGGCTACAGATATGAATTAAACATTTCTTTCTACTCCTGGACTTCTTGGCCTCTTGGAACAGAACCAGAAAGAATACTTTCTATTTTGTCATGTCTCTCCCTCTCAAAAAAAAAAAAAATCCTGTGTGAAGTTATTAAATTAGTGGCCTACTGGTTTTATGACCTACAAATCACTGCTGTTTCTTTGCCTTACTGTTTCTATGGAATGCAGAAAATTAGGATCTGATCACACCAATAAGTAAGCTGTTCCTTGGGGTCTGGGGAGGTGTGATGAGAAAGTACCTGAGAATCATCCTTAGCGTTTAGGTTGTTTAGAAGGAGATGTTTCTGGAGAGACAGTCACCTGAGCCACCCTGCTACCCTTGGGAACTCCACTTTTGGCATTTCCCCTAGAGCAGGGGATTGCTGGGTGTGGTGGGGCAGGTATGTGCCTGGTGGCTTTATGAACAAGCCCTCTTCTGCAGAGAACTGTAAACCTGTCTGAAGCGGCAAATTTTGGTGAGAAGTTGTTCTTCTCTTGGTTATTGCTTCCTCAGCTGGGACTGCTAACTTCAGAGGAATGTGGATTGGTGCCAGGCTGATGGGTCAGGGACATAGTTCCTGCCAAAGTCAAGTCTGAAGAAGAGACCTTTTTCAGGTGAACTTACTTGGCAGTCATTTGTCCTGATTGGAGAAAAAGCATGTTTCCTGGGTTCATGAAATTAGTGGACAAAGATTGACCTTTGTTAGGAACTCTTGGCATCTCTACCCTGCTTTGCGTAATTGCAGAGTGCTTTATTTTGAGTAGTTTCAGATATCCGTTTGCTCCTCCCATTTCCTCAGCTAGCATGAGAATACTAGTCAACTTGAAAGTTATTCAGTGTGTAGTATCATTGATTCAGCAAATATTTACTGAGGGCTGGGTGCCAAGGGGTACATGCTGGGGATATGTTAATGAATAAGACACACAAGCTCTGTACTTTCAAGAAACTTGTGTATTGGAGGAGGCGGCTAGACAGCAGCTAATTAAAATAATTTCAAAATATATTGAGTGCCTGAAAAGAAATAAACCAAGTGCTATGTTAGGGGATAGCACAGGTGGGAAGTTCTTCAGGATGTGAGTCCGCTGCTGCCTTCCATTAGTTTGCACAAGCAAACTGAGGAATAGAAATGGCATACTCTAGAATGGCAGAGGAGGAGCGTTATATAGGGGAAATGGTGAACTGTATGTAATGAATGGATGATAACTAGACTTGTGATGGTGATCACTGTAGTGTTTATGGATGTTGAACTATATTGCTGGGCACCTGAAATTTATGTAATAAAAGGGAAAACAACTAACGTTAATAAGGAGTTAGGAAACCATATTACTCTTTATAGTAAATTCAGCTGAAATGAATGAGCTGGAATAGTTTCCCCATTTGGTTAGGAAGCTTCTGATACTGGGCTGTGATCATCCCATTCCACTGTGCGTCAGGCCTTATGTGTTTATTTCCTCCTCAGGTGGAGGCTTGACTTTTGATCTATGTCCTCCCTACATCAGCTGCTTGAAAGTACTGAATGATCACATGACCCTGGACATGGATGCTGTCCTGTCGGATTTTGTCCGTTCCACAGGAGCAGAACCAGGATTGGCCCGAGATCTTCTGGAAGGTAAGGAGTCTTTGGGGGAGAATGAGAAGAGAGACAGTAAAACGTGCTATTTATTGTTAGGATAATTTGGAATGTAAGGTGACCAGAAAGATACTTCATGTATGGTAGGCCTTACATTTAAGTTACTTCTAATAATCTAGTTTGTGTGTGACCCCCCATAATTTTAAAATGTAAAATTCCTTTTTCACCTTGAATTTTTGGGTAGCTTTTCACCACTGTCAATTTATGCTTAGGTAATACAAGTGAAATTTGAGATTAGTCCACTAAAAGCATAATTTTAGGTCTGTAAGACTTCCTTTTTATATATAAATGGCTTGGATTTTCATATTTGGGATCATCCATATTTGTTTTTTTCTTTCCTTTCCTAACTTATATGGATCATTCTGTATAGAGTGGATTAATTTAATGTTTTCGTTTTGCTGCTTTTGTTTACTTATATCTGTATATACACACGGAAGTGTGAATATTCTAAATTTTAAGATCATTTAGGCTTGGCATCATTTCAGCAGGATTCTTTGTTTGGAGTCATAGTTAACAGATGCTTTTTGATGATGAAAATACATAATGACACAGTTAGGAAAAAAAAAATGACAAAGTTAGGTAAACATGTTGGGGGATGGGCCAGTTCTTAGTATACACAGGTAATTTTTTAGATTGTCAGTCCTTAGTAAGGTGTGGCAGTTTGACATTTACTTAGCTACCTGTGAGACTAGTGTTGATTTAGAAATGGAAGATCAGGGTTTAAATGGCTTTGCCTTTAATTTACATTTGCAGTTTCATCTACTACTGTTTGCCACAGTGCCTGTGCTCCAGCCAGGCCTGACTTGTCACCTTTTCCTGATGATATTAAATTGTCTCGTAAGTCTGCGTGTCCCTTCGTTCATTATTCTCCTGAAATTCTCATCCTTCTAGATTCAACTCATATGCCTTCGCTTCCACTTGTAGCATGTGTTGAACACTTCTATGTGTTTAGGATGTGTGAGCTACTTGAAACATTTTATTCTAACAACCATTCTGCAAAATAGGTTTTATTTTTCCAGTATTCCAGTTTTAAAAAACCTGAGGTCCAAGAAGTGAAGGAGAGTTTGAACCTATGTGATCTGGTTTCAGAGTTGGGCTCTTAACAAGTATGTTACAAGTTAATGTTTGCATGCTGTCTCTCTGTTGCACACACATCCATGTACACACACATTCATGCTATGAAAGAAAAGTTGAGGGTGCTGTGGAAGTTTAAGAGAGAAACCTAATTTAGATATAGAGTGCAGAAAGGCTTTTTCTGAAGAAGTGACATGTGAACTGAACCCAAAAGGGTGCATAGGAATAGCAAGACAAAGTAGCTTATACAGGGGCCCTAAAGTGAAAGAGTTTGGCACTGATATTGATTGAGATAGGAAGAGTAGTACAAGAAAGTGGTAGGTAGCTGGTTAGGTAAGTGGGAAGCGGGATACAGAGAGCCTTTGTAGGCTATGGTAAGGGTTGTGCATTTCAGGGTATGTTCAGTGGGAAGCTGGTGAAGAATTTTGATCAGGGGAGTGAAATGACTGGATTTAAGTCTTTGAACAGGATACTGATTAAAGATACTGGAACTGACTGGAAGGTGGCCAAAAATGAAGTGGTAAAGTCAGTTAAGAATATTGTCATAGTTCAGGTGAGTGATGATGGTGACTTGGATTACAACAAAGTGAGAAGTGGGTGGATTTAAGACGTAATTTAGAAAGGGAACCAAAGGACCTGATCCTCATTTTCTGTCTCTTCCTGTCTCTCGCTTTTTCCTTTGAAAGTTAACTCTGGTTATAGTGTAAAGAACAATTTATAGGGGGTAGGGACTAGCAGTAAAGAGACCAGAGAGCCACCTCCCGGGAGGCCAAAGACCGGGTGACAATATGAGGACTTGAATTGGGGCAGTGATGATAAAAATGGACAAGAAAGAATAGATTTGAGAGAGATTTTAGGGGTACAAACAACCCTGAGAATTGAAGAGTGAGGGAAGAGGAAAAGTAGGGACTGAGGAATGGTGAAGAGCTAAAACGACTATAGTTTCTGGCCTGGAGGGGTTGAGATGCCATTCTTGATTCAGGGAATACAGAAGAAGGAAAAGAATTAAGCTTTAGGAGGGAAGATGATGGACATTCAGTTTTAGTCATATTGACTGTTAGGAGGACTTGATTTTAAGCAGTTTATTTTTTGTTTGTTTGTTTTTTTTTTTTTTATTTTAAGCAGTTTAGCAGGCAGTTGGAAATAATGATCCAGTGCTCAAGACAGATCATTTATTCATTCATTGGTGCAGGACAAAAGTCCTCCATTCTCCAACAGATATTTATTGAGTACCTATTATGTGCCAAGTTCTAGATGCTTGAACAAAACAAAACAAACAAAAATCTCGGCCTTTACATTCTAGAATAAGAGTCAATAAACATGATAACCAAGTAAATTGTAAAGTACTATATTATAAAGCGTTAGGTGCTACAAAAAATGATCTCGAATAGTGAGGCAGGTTGTGATTTTTAATTGGGTAGTCAGGGTAGGCCTTATTAAGTTATTAAGAGTGTGACATTTGAGCAAATACCTGAAGGAGTTAAGGAATTGACTGTGTAGACATAATGGAGATAGAGCCTTCTAGACAGTGGGACTAGTTGGTGAAAGGCTGTAAGTGGGAGCAGTCTTAGCAAGTTTCTGGGACCAGCAAAGAGGCCAGTATGACTGATGCAGAGTGAGCAAAAGGAGTTAGAGCAAATGGTGAGTCTGATGGTTCAGAAGTAAATTCATCCAGCATGGATGATTAATACGGCTTAACTGGAGAATTATAATTACAACAAGAAGCGTAACAGCAATGGCAGTAAATACATGTATAATGCTTTCTGTGGCCAAGCTATGCCAAGCTGTGTTTTAAGTGCTTTCAATTAATTTAATCTTCATAACAGCTCTATGTGGAATCATCTCTACTTTCATAGCCAGGGAGCTTGAAGCACAGAGGAAAGATTAGAAAAGTAGGCCAGGTCATAGAAAGCCTTGAATGTCAAACAAAAGAGCCTAAGCTTTATTCCGTAGGCAGTGGTGTATGCCACTAAAAAAAAATTTGATTATGGAACTAAAACGATCAGAATTGTTCTATAGAGAGATTAATCTCATGGGACCCTTCAGAATAGATTGGAGGTGGGCACTAGGTGATACAGGAATTGAATTAAGGTGGTGACGAATGAAACAGAGCAGAAGGAAGTGTGAACAGTTATGCAACATGTTATTTATTGGCTAGTTTAACTGGAGAAAGCAATTTAAAAAGTCTGTGGTAGCAGATCTATCATTTGAGTCTACTGTTAGTCCCTCCCCTCTATAATTTGTTCTTTACACTACAACCAGAGTTAACTTTGAAAGGAAAAAGTGTAGTGATTCTTAAGTTTGAGGGAATTAACAATTCCCTTGGATAGCCTGATGGCAGCTATCAGCTCTTTCTTTAGAAAAATGCACATACCTATAACTTTGTGTACAACTTCAGGTGACTTAGGACACCCCAGAGCACATCTAGGCCCAGAACTCTCTGGATCTCAGAACTAGGAGACCTGGCTTGTGTCCTGCTGAGGCCCTGGTGCAAACTAGCTGTGACTTTGGGCAAGTAACTCTACTTCTTAAGACTTCCTTTGTCTGTAAAATGACATTACTAGGTCTCCAAGGGCCTTTTCAGTTTAGAGAGACCAGTGTTCTGTGCTCATGGAGCTTTCTTAGAAAACAAACAGCAAATAAATAAAGAAGTTGTGGTATTCCAGACTGAAATGTGTTGAAGGAAATTAGAGTAGGGGAAGGAAAAGGAAGACTGGAGTGTACATGAATATATGCTTGCTAGTTTTGGTAAGATGCTTAGAATGATGGTTCTGTGTCTTTCCTCAATTTTCCTGTACTCTCAGCACCCAATTCACTTTTTGTTTTGTATCCTGACAGGAAAGAATTGGGATGTGAGTGCCGCCCTCAGTGATTTCGAGCAGCTACGTCAGGTCCATGCTGGGAACCTGCCCCAACCCTTTAGTGAAGGGGGTGGTGGCTCCAGGACCCCTGAGAAAGGGTTTTCTGATCGAGAGTCTACTCGTCCTCCCCGGCCCATTCTACAGCGGCAGGATGACATCATTCAAGGTACTGGGGTGCTGAGGGCCGTTTCTGTATATGAAATAGAAAGGAAGTGAGATGGCTGCTAACCAGAGAATTTCGTGATTCTTTGGAAATGATTCCTTTCTTCTCCCACCTCCCCAGTCAAATGATCAGAGGTGAACTCAGTCCTCCAGCTGCTGGAACCCCTCATTGTTTGTATCTGGAGTACTGTCCAGATTAAAAGCCTTCTTCAGATACTATGAGAGAGAAGAAGGGTAACAATCTCATTGTCAAGATAAAGTACACAGAAAGAATTCAAAGGATCACTATCACCTACTCTTTTGGAGGGCATTTTGTTAATGTTTATTACTATCTGTCAAATTTTTCTAATGCATGTATACTCTGTCTCAGCAATTTTGTTTCTGGGAAGATTTTATCATGTGTATGTGTGTGTATCTGTGTGTGTGTATCCTTTTAAATAAATACATACATAATTCATAAGTAGACAGACAGGTAGTGTAAAGCTTGAAAGTTAAAGCTTGAAAACAACTTTTAATACCCATTAGTAAAGGAGTGGTTAAATAAATGGTAATCATCCATATTGTGGAATACTTTGCAGCCATTAGAAAGAATTAAGTAGAATGTGATGGAACTTGTTTAGAAAAATCTCTTTACTGAGAAAGGTAAGATGCAAAACAGTATAATATATCCCTGTTTATGTTTTAAAAATTATTATAAAAGCTATGTGCACATCTATGTGCATAAAAAAATTGTACAAGGATACAGAAAGTCCCCTTTAGGGAGGGGATCAGGAATTTTGAATGACAGGGAGATTTCTTTTTAACACTTGAAACCTTTTGGTAGTATTTTTTATTTTTTACATGGGCATGTGGTACTTTTAAAACACCTTAAAAAAGAACTTAAAAAACAACATCACTATAGAATAGTGTTAGACTGACTCTTTACTTACTTTGTGCATCATCCCTGGCAAATATTGGATTAAAATCTGCTACTCAATATGATTTTTAGGTCTTTTGATAGTCTTTATATAACTTAGGCCATGCAAATGAATTGTAATACTATACTGAGTAAGTTACGATCACAATGGAATATCTGCTGGAGAATTATAAGTGCCATGTATTCAAAACAGATTACATAATTTGGGGGGGGGCACTGTCTATATTACTGCCTTCCTCTGTTAAGTAAGAATTGACTATATTGTAAATTCCTGATAAATATATCAAGAAAAATTGTAGTAAATTGTGTAAATAAATGTTATTGATGGTAGATAAGAAAGTTCCTGAATGTGTAAGATTTGTCATTAATTCTTTTTTAAAAAATTTGTTTAATTTTTTAAATAAATTTTATTTTTAAAATTTTTTTGTTTATTTTTAATTGGAGGATAATTGCTTTACAATGTTGTGTTGGGTTTTGCTGTACAATGTGAATCAGCTATAAGTATACATATGTCATTAGTTTTCTATAATGGAAATCCTTTTTCTACATTCTCCAAGACCCTGAAAATTATCAGCAAGATTTTTTGACTCAGTCTGTTGATAGCCAAATGGAATTCTGTTTCCCTTATTCCCTCTTCCTCTCACCAAACAATGACCAAGTTGCCAAATGAATAGGTCCCTATTATGTTGTGAAATGGAAGCAGAAGACAGTGTCATGGGGAGAAGAAGTTCAGGCAAATTCCAAAAAGGGTAGAAAGAGGAATGTATATTTGGTGCTAATGTGAGTGCCTGAGAAAATGCCACTTTCTATATTTCACAATTATATTTGGCATGAGAAAGAGGGTCGTGAAATTTGGTAGCCAGTTCGACTTACAGTTTTTCCCTGAGTGGAAACCTTGTCAAGAGGTAACCATCACCACATGAATGGAAAGTTCTTTGAGTGGGTTTTGTATGTTCTAAGGTGACTCCATTTCTCATTGCAGAAAAACGCCTGTCTAGGGGCATCTCCCACGCCAGCTCCAGCATTGTTTCCCTGGCCCGGTCCCATGTCTCCTCCAATGGTGGGGGTGGGGGGAGCAGTGAGCACCCCCTGGAAATGCCCATCTGTGCCTTCCAGCTTCCAGATCTCACTGTGTACAATGAAGACTTTCGCAGCTTCATAGAGAGAGACCTCATCGAGCAGTCCATGCTGGTTGCCTTGGAGCAGGCAGGTCAGTGAGCGCGTCCTTCCCGCTGTACCTCCACCCCTCTGCCGAGGGGCCAGGCTTGACCAGCAGCTTCCAGTCTAAGCCTGTGATCTGATTGATGGCAGTCAAACTCAGTGGTCAGTCAGAGAGACGTGTACTGAGCTACGCGTCTTCAAGTTAAAGAAAGGACACAAACAGGACACTTGGCTCTGGAAATTTCCTGTTTGATGGAAGGGAAACTGGATACACATGTGAAAGGCCTAGGAATCAATACCTAAAAATCAGTACATAAAAAAAAATACAGGTGAATTATAATTGGCTCTGAAGCACCTTGTGAACAGAAAGAACCAATGTTGTAGATGATACATAGTGGTGATTAACTAAGTCACATTTATTTATATAAACTTTTCCCCAAAGATTTATTTACCTTTACAATTATGTTTGTCTTAAATTATTGTTAAAATTAGTTGGTATAATGGATGAGGCAGCTGGGATTTCTGGGAAACCTAGTCGGGTATTAACTCCCATGGCAGGTCTGGGGGATGGGAGTTGGCATGGAAAGGAAACCCTTATTTTTCATTTTGTACCCTTCCATACTAATCATGCACATCTATTTATAATTTTTAAGTAGTTAGTCATTTGTCTGGTATGATTATAGGCCAGTTTTTCTTTCAGTAGACTTTTCAGTAATTGAAGAACATTTTTAAGCATCATTCATACAATATTTTCTTTATGTAAGTAACAGGTCAACAATTGTAGGATGACTACAGAACTGAGACTCATTTTCTTAGGTGTTTAAGTACTTTATTTTATTGCTCATGTCTTTAAAATCATACCACATGCATGCTGACTTGCTTACTGTCATATATGATACTTGCATGACACTTGGAGTATATGTGTTGGGTTGATTTTCTTTTACTGATGATCTATTTGTGCTGATCTTTATTGCAGTCTATGACCTTGGCCCCATCATCCATCCCAGAGTTGTTCAGTCTTAGCACTACTGACATCTAAGACCAGATTATTCTTTGTTGTGTGAGCTGCCTTGTGTATTGTGTTTAGCAGCCTTCCTGGCCTCTACTTACTCGATGCCAGTAACATCCCGCTCACCATTTGGGACAACCAAACATTTCAGGATGTTGCCATATGTCCCTTTGGGGACAAAATTGGCCCCACTTAAGAACCTCTAATGTAACCAGTTATACTCACCAGATTTTGATGAATCAGATATAAGTGAAGAAGATACACAGAGTAATAGAGTGGTGGTTTGATTCTAGGTAGGCTTTCTAGAAGAGGCAAGCTTGGAGTCTTGTATTAGAAGTAAAAAAGTAGAGAGCTTAATGGATAATCTGCTCATCTCCCTTTCCTCGTGTTTCTGTAGGGCGTTTGAACTGGTGGGTGAGTGTGGACCCCACCTGTCAAAGGCTCCTTCCTTTGGCAACTACTGGAGATGGAAACTGCCTCCTGCACGCAGCCTCTCTTGGTGAGTCATGAGAATGGCCCTTCATTCCCTCACAGATAGGAAGCAATAGTTAAATCTCATGTGAAGGACTTGAGCCAACCAACCTTGATCTTAGAAGTGATGGCTCAGAGCAAGGTGTATGTATGTGTGTGTGCTGGTGCAGGAGAAGATAAAAGAACCTTGTCCTGGTTGTTCACTTTTGTTGAGAAATTGTATGGAGAGCACGGGATTTAGCACAAGTCCCACTCTGAGAATTGACCCCTAAAAGTAATGAATAGCAGAAAGCAAGTAGTATACTGTTTGTGTATATATATAATTCTACTTAATATTCATTCTTTTGGTATATAAAAAAGATATGTTTTCATCAGACCCCTATGAGACTTGTTTATTTTGATATTAATTTTTAATGAACCTTTATTTAATGTACCTTTTTAATTTTTACTTAGAGGATAATTGCTTTACAATATTGTATTGGTTTCTGCCATACATCAACATGAATCAGTCATAGGTATATGTATGTCTCCTCCCTCTTGAACCTCCCTCCCACCTGCCACCCCGTCCCAGCCCTCTAGGTTATGTATGTCTAATCTGGAATAATGTATTTTTCTTTCTTTTTTTTTCACTTCCAGTTGTACTGATATAATTGAAATACAGCACTGTATGTTTTAAGATATACAGTATAGTGATTTGACCTGCATACATTATGAGATGATTACAGTAAATTTAGTGAACATCCATCATCTCATACAAAATTAAAGAAATAGAAAAAAAAATTATTTTTTCCTCATGATGATAACTTCTAGGATTTACTGTCTTAACTTTCATGTATAATGTACAGCAGTGTTAATTATATGTATCATGTTGTACATTACATCCTAAGTGCTCAGTAGTCTTAGTCTTGTATATATGGAACTTTGTACCTTTTAACTACCTTCATCCAGTTCTCCCTGCTCCCACCCCCTGCCCTTGGTAACCACAAATCTGATGTCTTTTTCTGTGAGTTTGTTTTTGAAGTATAATTGACCCTATGCTGCTGCTGCTGCTAAGTCACTTCAGTCATGTCCGACTCTGTGCGACCCCATAGACAGCAGCCCACCAGGCTCCCCCGTCCCTGGGATTCTCCAGGCAAGAACACTGGAGTGGGTTGCCATTTCCTTCTCCAGTGCATGAAAGTGAAAAGTGAAAGTGAAGTCACTCAGTCATGTCCGACTCTTAGCGACCTCATGGACTGCAGCCCACCAGGCTGCTCCATCCATGGGACTTTCCAGTCAGGAGTCCTGGAGTGGGGTGCCACTGCCTTCTCCATAATTGACCTATAACACTGTTATACCCTGGCACACAGTGTGGTGATTCAAATATTTCTGTATATTTCAAAATAATCACTGTGTTAAGTCTGGTTACTGTCTGTCACCATACAAAGATATTAATTATTGACTTGTTTACTTTAAATTGTTATGTCTATTTAAAATTCAGTATATTATTTGCCTTAGTTTTTTAAAAAAAGTCCCCATTTTCCAACCATTCCTCAAACTTTGATGCTGATTGCCATGTGCCAGACCCATCTTGTCTGCTGCTACTCTGTGTTTTATTTACTTTTTAGCTTTAAAAAAAAATTGAGCCATGTAGCTTACAGGATTTTAGTTCCCCAGCAAGGAATTGAAGCCAGGCTCTCAGCAATGAGAGTCTGGGGCAGTGAAAATATGGAGTTCTTAACCACTGGACTGCCAGCAAATTTCTACTCTGTATTTTAATTTGTTAGACTTGGTATCAAGAGTAAAGGCTTTCTGGGACTTCCCTGTTTGCCCAGTGGTTAAAGACTTCCTCCCAATGCAGGGGGTACAGGTTTGATCCCTGGATGGGGAGCTAAGATCCCACATGCATCATGGCCAAAAAACCAAAACAAAACAGAAGCAATGTTGTAAGGAGTTCAATAAAGACTTAAAAAAGTCTTCTTGTCAGGAGTTTGTAGGATGTGGTCTATTCTCTGCTTTTAGGCTCTCAAAAGTTTCTGAGCCTCTACAGTAGGAACATCTTTTCTTTCCTGATTACCTTTCTGCTGAATTATAGCAGGAGTTTCTTTGAACCGGGGCTTCAGGCCTGATATCCTTCATGCCAGAATCTGTGTATCATAATTAATAAGTGGAGTTGAGTCAAGGTAAGGTGTCTTGAAAGTGAAAGTGTTAGTCACTCAATCATGTCTGACTCTTTATGACCACATGGACTATAGCCCACCAGGCTCTTCTGTCCATGGAATTCTCCAGGCAAGAATGCTGGAGTGGGTTGCCATTTCCTTTTCCAGGGGATCTTCCCGACTCAGGGATTGAACCCAGGTCTCCCGCATTGCAGGCAGACTCTTTACCAACTGAGCTACCAGGGAAGTAATACAAAAGGTGTCTTAACCATTATCTTTTCTTGCCATAGGGATGTGGGGTTTCCACGATCGGGACTTGGTGTTGCGGAAAGCTTTGTATGCACTGATGGATAAGGGAGCCGAGAAGGAAGCATTAAAACGGCGCTGGAGGTGGCAGCAAACTCAGCAGAATAAAGAGGTGAGGAAGCCGGGTGGGAGCACCTTGTTTCCCAGAGTTACGTAAGGGATTGCTCAGTGCCCACTATAGGAAGCGTCTCCTACTTAGGTGCTCTTAGGTCAGTGTTACTCTTAACAATCCTATTGAAATTCAGATACCACCAGAGGGTACATGCCTTCCGATAGAGTTATGAGAACTGGTGTGGGGAAGTGTGGACCTGTAGACGAGGTATCTAATGCTGTGCTTTTCCTGATAAGGCACTCAGTAAGCCTTTAGTGACTGTCTTTTGCAAAATGAAATACAACAAGCTTGTAGGATTTTTTTGTTGTTTTGGTATTTTACTTATAATAAGCCTAGACCAATTTTTAAGGACTTATGTTTTCAACGCTTATTAATGTAAATGTGTAAAAAAAAATTGGGGCCGTATATACCATTTGTTTTTCGTAAATTCAGTTTACTTGTTAAAAAACTGTAAAAGCATGAGTTTGAATGTTTTATTATTATTAGAATTTTATGTTCTGAAGATTTAAAACATGGAAATAGAATGTCTTATGTTTCTTTCTCAAAAATAGCTCAATTGTTAAAATTAGGATGATATTAAGATCAGAATCTGGTCTTTGATCAGCCAGTCTGCCCCAGAAGATTCCTGAGGGAAATGAATGCACAGGGTCAAGACCAAGTAAACAGCATTCTTTATTGACACCAAACCCCCTGCCTTTCTGGTGAGCTGAGTTGGACTTTGTGGAGTTTTTTTTTGTCTGAGCTAGAGCCAGCCTAGAGTTTGTCTTCTTCACTGTTGAATTCACACTATACCTGAACCTCTAATCCCAAAGAAACATAATGCCAAAGAATGCTCAAACTACCACACAATTGCTAGTAAAGTAATGCTCAAAATTCCCCAAGCCAAGCTTCAGCAATATGTGAACCGTGAACTTCCAGATGTTCAAGCTGGTTTTACAAAAGGCAGAGGAACCAGAGATCAAATTGCCAACATCTGCTGGATCATCGAAAAAGCAAGAGGGTTCCAGAAAAACATCTATTTCTGCTTTATTGACTATGCCAAAGCCTTTGACTGTGTGGATCACAATAAACTGTGGAAAATTCTTCAAGAAATGGAAATACCAGACCACCTGACCTGCTGCTTAAGAAACCTATATACAGGTCAGGAAGCAACAGTTAGAAATGGACATGGAAAAACAGACTGGTTCCAAATGGGAAAAGGGGTATGCCAAGGCTGTATATTGTCACCCTGCTTATTTAACTTATATGCAGAGTACATCATCAGAAAAGGCAATGGCAACCCACGCCAGTACTCTTGCCTGGAAAATCCCATGGATGGAGAAGCCTGGCAGGCTGCAGTCCATGAGGTCGCTAAGAGTCGGACACGACTGAGCGACTTCGCTTTCACTTTTCACTTTCATGCACTGGAGAAGGAAATGGCAACCCACTCCAGTGTTCTTGCCTGGAGAATCCCAGGGACGGAGGAGCCTGGTGGGCTGCTGTCTATGGGGTCGCACAGAGTCGGACACAACTGAAGCGACTTAGCAGCAGCAGAGTACCTCATGAGAGATGCTGGGCTGGATGAAGCACAAGCTGGAATCCAGATTGCCGGGAGAAATAACAATAACCTCAGATATGCAGATGACACCACCCTTATGGCAGAAAATGAAGAAGAACTAAAGAGCCTTTTGATAAAAGTGAGAGAAGAGAGTGAAAAAGTTGGCTTAAAGCTCAACATTAGAAAACTAAGATCATGGCATCTGGTCCCATCACTTCATGACAAATAGATGGGGAAACAGTAGAAACAGTGGCTGACTTTATTTTTCTGGGCTCCAGAATTACTGCAGATGGTTATTGCAGCCATGAAATTAAAAGATGTTTGCTCCTTGGAAGGAAAGTTATGACCAACCTACATATTAAAAAGCAGAGACATTACTTTGCCAACAAAGGTCCATCTAGTCAAAGCTATGGTTTTTCCAGTAGTCATGTATGGATGTGAGAGTTGGACTATAAAGAAAGCTGAGTGAAGAAGAATTGATGCTTTTGAACTGTGGTGTTGGAGAAGACTCTTGAGAGTCCCTTGGACAGCAAGGAGATCCAACTAGTCCACCCTAAAGGAGATCAGTCCTGGGTGTTCATTGGAGGGACTGATGTTGAAGCTGAAACTCCAATACTTTGGCCACATGATGCGGAGAGCTGACCCATTTGAAAAGACCCTGATGCTGGGAAAGATTGAGGGCAGGAGGAGAAGGGGCTGACAGAAGATGAGATGGTTGGATGGCATCACCGACACAATTGACATGGGTGGACTCTGGGAGTTGGTGATGGACAGGGAGGCCTGGCGTGCTGTGGTTCATGGGGTCGCAAAGAATCAGACACGACTGAGCGACTGAACTGAACTAATACCTGAACCTTAGATTTGATCACTTCAGACAGGAAAAGGCCAAACCAGATCATGCCATTAGTTAAGCAGACATGACAGCCACAGTCAGAGGATAGATACCAATTCCAGCTATATTAAACTATTTATAGTTATTATTTTAAAGGTGGGGATAGGAGCTTCCCTGGTGGCTCAGTGGCAAAGAATCTGACTGCCAGTACAGGAGACATGGGATTGATCCCTGCTCCGGGAAGAGTCCACATGCCTCAGAGCAACTGAGTTCCTGAGCCACAACTACTGAGCCAGAGCTCTAGAGCCCAGGAGCAGCAACTGTTGAAGCCCACGTGCCCGAGTCAGTGCTTTGCAACAAGAGAAGCCACCACCATGAGAAACCTGTGCACCACGACTAGAGGGTAGCCCCCCATCGCTGCAACTAGAGAAGGCCCACGCAGCATCAAAGACCCAGTACAGCCAAAAAAATAAACGGGGGTTAGATGATGGGAGTTAGCCAGGAGACTCAGAAATTCCGAAATTCTATTCTTGGTCAGCCACCTTTTCCCTCTCAGAGTCCCCAAATGGAAATACATGCCTCATGAATAGTAGATATTGAAAGAGTAGTCTTTTTACTCCTTTCGCTCAACACGTTGAAAGTTCCATATGGAAATGAGGTAATTCTTTTAGCTCAGACGATGTATAGCACTATAGTGGGGGTGGGGAAAGGGAGATGGACTGGGGAGCTACTTTTAGCCAGTGCCAAAAACCAAACAAATTAAATTGGTTTTGATTTCCTAGGCCTCCCTGTTTTGTTGTTGAAAATGGTAAAACCCAGTAAGAACATTTTCAGCCTAGAAGGGTACACCACCTAGTGGCTGTGTGTATAAAAACAGCACGAAAATAGGTGAGAGGAAGAGGGAGACAGAGCCTCATGAATGTGTATCAGGGACCATTTATCAGAGTGAACAGAGTGCCCCATATACAAACTGTGCATTCTTCTTACTTTGAGTTGAAAGAAAAAGTTATGGAATTATACAAGTTGAAAATAGCTTTGTTGTGTTTTTGTTGTTGTTTTTATTAAAGTAAAATATGCTCACAATAGCTCTTTAATTCCTTTTACGTTTGTTCTGATACTTCTCATGTTTCTAATGTGATTCTTTCTACTGTCAGTGTGTGTTTAAAGTATAAACTTGGGGCTTCCCTGGGGTCCAGTGGCTAAGACTTGGAGCTCACAATGCAGGGCCCCAGGTTTGATGCCAGGTCAGGGATCTAGATCCCATGTGCTACAACAAAGAATCTGCATGCTGCAGTGAAGATCAAAGATCTTGAGTGCTGCAGCTAAGACCCAGTGTAGCCAAATATAAATAAATAAATATTCAGAAAAAAAGTATAAACTTTTTTAAACACTTATGTAGGCCAAATACAATTAACAAGATAGCCTTTCTTCCAAACCATCATATACATCCTAAAGCCAATATAGTATTTTAAGATTATTTGTACTATTTCTTCCACTCCTGGGATAAAAATTATAGTTTTACTGAGCATGTATTTATTGATTACTGATCACATGGTAAGCACTAAGCATATTGCTTAAAACATGGTCCCGGCTTTTAAGAGTGGTAGTAGGAGATGGACGTGTGAGTATACGATTACAGCAGAGTAACCAGTTATGACTTCTGTGATAGAAGTCTGTATAGCAGTTCAGCAGGGAGGGCACAAAGGAAGCAGTGAGTGGCTGATGCACCAGGGAGATTTAGGAAAGGCTTCATAGAGGAGTGATACTTGAGTTTTTTGCTGACAGTTGAGAGATTATTCACCAGGTGGATATGGAGTGGGCTGTCTCAGGCAGAAGGCTGTCGAGGCAAAACCTAGACAAAAGCTCAGAAGTATAAAAGGACATGGTGCATTCAAGGAGGTATGACTAATTAAATGATATTAGAGGGGTAGGTCAGAGCCCAGGAAGTGGAGTCTTTATGCTGTGCTTAAAGAGTTTGCATTATTATCTAATAGATAATAACAATTCTTAAAAGAATTTGTAGCAGGAAGCAAACATCATCAGATTTTAATTTTAGAAAAATCTTTCTGGTAGTATTGTAGAAAATGGATCATAACAATGTATGACTAGAAGTAGTGAAACCAGCATCTATTACAGTAGCTCATGCTTAATAGTTATTGACTAAAGGGATCCAGGTATGGGATAGGTGAAAGGAGTCATCAATAACTCCCTGGTAGTTCTAACTGGGTGTTTGAGTGATAGTTAGTGTTGCTTACAAAGGTTAGAAAACAGGAAGAGGAAGTTTTAAAAGAGGCAGAAGTTCCGTTTTGACAGAGCAGAGTGTAAGGTAGTCATGGGCAGGTGACAGCCTTCAGTAGGCTGCTGGATGTGAACATAGAGATGAAGAGGAAGTCTGGGCTGGAGAGGAGGATATCTGAGTCCTGAGCATGTAGATAGCAGTAGATGAGATTATAATAGTAGAAGAGATAACCCGGATAGAACCAAGGCTAAAATTATTTGACACATTATCAATATTTTAAGATAGAGTTCAGAGAGGTTGGAGAAAGTAGTGTTTTGTGAGCTGAAGGAAAACAAAGTTTAAGGGGGAGATCAAATGCCACATGAATGCTGAGAAAGATGAGAACTGAAGAGTTCACTGAATTTGGCCAATTAGAAGGTCACTGTCTTTAGCCAGTCAGTTAGGGGAAGTAGTGTGTAGGGGTAAGGGACATAGGCTGGAGGGCAGAAACAAGCTGGATTACAGTGGGCTGGAAAAGAATGGAAGAAGTGTGAGCGTGATCATAGACTATTCTTTCATGGATCTTGACTATAAAAGGGAGAAGAGACTGGACTTTGTAGTATAAATTGTAAGACAAGTGCTTACAAATTATAAGACAGGAGCATAGAGTGGAATAACATGAGTGAGTTGGAGTGGCTATTTCCTTTTGAACTTAGCCTCTAACTGCTTAATATACCTTGCTGTCTTTCACACAGTCAGGGCTGGTATACACAGAGGACGAGTGGCAGAAGGAATGGAATGAACTGATCAAGCTAGCCTCAAGTGAACCCCGCATGCATCTGGGTACCAATGGAGCCAGCTGTGGTGGGTAAGTATATCTAACTGGAGGAGCAGAAAGTAATCTTTGCTGAGTCCTCAGTGTCCAAAGAGTTCTATCCTAAGAGGGTGTTGGACAGAAAGACAGGAGAGAAGCCATGACAAGGGCACAGAAGGGTGTAACAGCATGGTATGTTCTAGGAACCACAGGTGGTTCAGTATTGCCAGAATACAGAATATGTGATGCTGAATGATAGACGAAGCTAGGCAGTCCAGATTTTTGTGTGCCATACTAAGGAATTGAAATTGTGTTCTATCCAGACTTTGGGAAACTGCAGGACAAGTGATTTGGTTTCCTCAATAAATAAAGGCAAAGAAAAGAGAAAGAACCTAAGTTTAAAGACACCTAAGAGATGCATCAACCAGTTAGAATGTATGGACATGTATAAGACAATTGGGGAAATGTGAATAATGTCTACATTACTATTTTTAAAGTGTGATATTGATGGAATTATGGTAGTTTTTAAATTGCGATATTGATGGTATTGTGGACATCTTTAAAAATAGTCTTTATTTTTTAGAGATTGAAGCTGAAATATTCATGGATGAAATTATATGATATCTAGGATTTGCTCCAGAATAATCTGGTGGGGTGGAGTCGGTGTGGGGGCTGATCCCTAGGGTAATATATCAAGGTCTAGGTGGAAGAAGATTGACCATGTATTTATGATTATTGAGGTTGAATGATGGATATATGAGAGTTTAGTGTACTATTCCTTCTAGTTTGAGTATGTTTAAAATTAAAAATTTTTCTAAAGTAAAAAGTTAAAAAATATAACCTATCCAAACTTTATTGTGTATAAGAATAATTCGGGCGGTCTATTTAAAATGCAGAATTTTGGACCTCCACCCTAGGGAAGTACAGTTGCGTTGCCCAGAAATCTGCATTTGTAGCAAGCACTCAATGTTGAATAAGATTGGTTTAGGGGGCAGGATTGGAGAAGGAAATGGCAACCCAGTCCAGTGTTCTTGCCTGGAGAATCCCAGGGACAGGGGAGCCTCGTGGGCTGCCATCTATGGGGTCGCACAGAGTTAGACATGATTGAAGCGACTTAGCAGCAGTAGCAGCAGCAGGGGGCAGGAAGCCACTCAATTGTGAGTATGTGAGTAACAGGAACAAATTGATGAATTTGAGCACAGTGACAGCCAAATGGATGATGAACTGGAGGGGAGTAATAGTAATCCAGGAAAGAGGGGGACACGGGTATGAAGTGGTGGCTGCAGATATGCCAGAGGAGACACTTAAAAGATGGAATTGGTCAGGCCAGGTGATTAACTGAAGATGCGATATAAAGAACAGTAAATATTTCTCAGATTTCTGATTAAGCTACTAAGTATTAGCCAAGAGATGGGCGAGGCTATTCTTCTTCAAGTAAGGGAACATGAAGAAGGGATTTTTGTTTTCTTTCCTTTTTTGTTTTTCTTTTTTGATAGGACATGATGAATGTGATATGTGGGTGGTTGTGGTGGGTAAGGTAATAAGCAGAATGAGGCTACACAGTTGTATGTTGAGCTACTGGATAAAAAGAGTAGGGGAAGGCTGTTGAACCAGATAGGTATTAAGAGGGATTACTTCCCAATTCTGAGCACTACTTTAACCCTCAGACCTTCACATTTCTTTTCTTGAATTTCTCCATCTGTGAAATGGAGGTAGAAATAGCCATGCTAGCATAAAATAATCATCTCTGTGTATGGCAGCCTTCAGAATGGAAAAAAGGAAATGGACATTTTTTTTTTCCTCTGTGTAGAACTGGTCTTCAGAGGTCTCTTGATTTGTTTTCTTCCCTCTCCCTTGCACTGCATCTCTTCCATTCTCTCCCCTCCTACAACTCTAGGGTGGAGAGTTCAGAAGAGCCCGTGTATGAGAGTCTAGAAGAATTCCACGTCTTCGTCCTTGCCCACGTGCTTCGGAGGCCCATAGTCGTTGTGGCAGACACCATGCTGAGGGACTCTGGGGGGGAAGGTGAGTCAAGCAGTCCTCACTCTACCCTGAGCAGCCCTGTCTGCAAGGGGGATATATGACCCTTGGGGAAAAACACGGTGTAAATTAGAACAATGCACAATTCTCACAGAGTCAGAGTAAAGCAGTTGAGGTTAATTGATGAAACTTCTTAGGAAAGAATTATTAAACACCGGTTGGACTGAAAGGGGGGCTCAATTGACATAGTTGGGTGGAGAGATTTCCCACCAGGCAAGAATATAGCCTTAATAATAATCTTTGTGATTTCCTGCAGCATTCGCCCCTATTCCCTTTGGGGGAATATATCTGCCCTTGGAGGTTCCAGCCAGCCAGTGTCACCGCTCCCCTCTGGTGCTTGCCTATGATCAGGCCCACTTTTCTGCACTTGTGTCCATGGAGCAGAAGGAGAATGCCAAGGAACAAGGTGTGGAATGCAGTGTCTGGGTCTCTGGTGTCTTTTGTTCTGCTTTATTTTCACTTAGAAGAACTGAAATGAGAGAGGATGTAGGAGGAAAGAACTGAGTGACATGCAAGCCCAGACAGAGCGTGCTGATGCTGTTTTCTTAAGCTCTAAGATAAACAGTTTTGTTTTGTTTAAAAAAAAAAAAAAAAAGGTTTTGGGGAAAACTCAGCCTGTGTTCCCTGATCTGGAGTAAAGAAGCTTATACATTAAGGTCTAGAACTTTCCAAATGATGCTTTGCTCTATTTGCCTTAATAATGACTTTGAATTCCCTGAATTCACTTTAATTGGCAGGAACATCATGGGTGCTAGCTGACTGGTGGAATTCATGGAGATAAGTTGCCTAAATTGTGTTCTGAGTAATAAGGGAAAACCTGCCTGTTATTTTTTTCTGCTAAGACAATTCGTCATTAAGAACTGAGATGTGACTATAGTTAGAGACCTTGGGTATGATTCAGCTGCCTTTTTACTGGAGTCAGTCTGTGTTCAGCTGCCTTCCTCTTTCCTCAGGAAGACTCCTTGATCATATGTGTTTTTCCTCCCCAGCTGTGATCCCACTTACAGATTCAGAGCATAAGCTGCTGCCTTTGCACTTTGCTGTGGACCCTGGAAAGGGCTGGGAGTGGGGCAAAGATGATAATGACAATGTCCGATTGGCAAGGTGAGGCACGTCCAGCCTTTCCATCTGCTTTGTAGCTGCAATCTCTTCCACATGCAGTGTCTGTCTCCCGGGGACTTTTCCTCAGCTCAGGGGCGAAGATGGTCACATCCTAGTTCTAGTGTCTTTGGGAAGATGGAGGGGTGGGAGACAGATTGGGCACCTGGACTCTTGCCACTGCTTTTTCTCCCCATGAAACAGAAGGGAATCCTGGGATGTGTTTATAGCATGAGGAGTGTTCTTACAGAATCCCCAGAACAGTGGTCGAAGAATCAAGATGATCAGGTCACATTTCTCCCAGCCCAAACGAGAAGGGTTTTAAATAGCTGACCAAAATCATTTGCTCTAGACTTTTGCATTTTTTTTGGAACTTAAATGGCAAGAAAAATATGTTCTCTCCACCCCTACCCCCATTTCCCTGAAGTTGGCTTCCTCCTGCTTCCACAGCTTTCTGTGAAGAGCTTAGGAGTGTAAAAGTTCCTTCCTCACCTCTTATCCAGTGCTGCCTTCTTTGGGCTCCTGAAACTGGAGCCAACTGAGAAGATTGGGTTAAAAAATAAGAAAAGAGTTTATGACTTTTTAAGTAAGTTCTCACCTAATTATCAAAAGCGTCTTCTAAGTAATATACTGTTTCGTAAGTATTTCCTATTTTCCAGGCCCTGAGCTGGGCCCTTTCTCAATACTATTTTAATCTTCACAACAGCCCTACAGGATAGATATTATTCTCTATACTCATTATCAACCCCTACTGAGTTTCAGGGAGGTTGAAGTGACTTGCTCAAGGTTATAAAGCTTAGTTGGTGCAGCCATAATTCAAATCAGCCCTGAGCTCCCAGCCATGTAGTCTTCTCCCACCCTGCCTCCCAACTGGATCGCACTGCTTTGCTTTTTAAAGGCCACAGTTCTTTGAAATTCTTTTTTTTCTCCATTTCACAGTGTAATCCTATCCCTAGAGGTCAAATTGCATTTGCTGCATGGCTACATGAACGTGAAGTGGATCGCAGTGTCCTCTGATGCGCAGGTGAGGCTTCTCCCACTCCGCCCTGGCATGGCCTCCTTCCCACGTCAGGGAGAACAAGGACACCTGGTGGTGGTGTCCTTCCGAGTCTCTTCTGGATAGTGGCTTATGCTTCAATATTAGGAGTAACTGGAAAATACCAGATAAATTCCCAAAGAGACTTTTTCCTGCCTTTCTGTTAGTGGCCTTTGTTTTCTACATCTTCTCACCAACCAGGCTCTGCTTTCTGATACTAAACACATTCTTCAGAAAAAGTTTTCTTGAACTTGAGATTGTTATTACTTTGTTCTAAGCCCTCCGTACATAGACCTCTGTGTTGGGCACTAGAAGAGACAGAATAGCTTAAAAAGCTCCTGATCTAGTAGGTTCTGAGGATATCATTATCCATAGAACAGGAACCCAGGAGCAAGGGGCAACTGATGGACTCTGGTGCTGAATGTCTGAAAGCGGATGCAGAATGGTTAAGACTTGGGTGGTTATTCAGAACTTCCTTGAGAGTAACTTTGGGCAGAATCTGGCATAGAGAAATTTATAATAAATGCCATTCTACTGTCTACAGAATATTCTCCCACCTTACCCAGAGGTTATGTATTTGTATAGTTGCACATTGTTCTAGAAGAGCAAAATCCAGTCTTCATTTTGCTATCTTCTTATTACAGAAGGGCATCAGATTATAGGAGGTGAGATAAAGGCTAGACATTAGATACATTTTCTCCTGGTTCATGGGAGAGCTGATGAGCTGGGGAAGGACAGTGCCCTCCTGGGTGACCCTTCCCCTCATGACAGCAGCGCTCCTCTGGAATCTGGCAGTCATTTCAAGGAAGGAGTTCGTAGGGGTGTTACCACCCCTCTCCACATGGTTAATTCCTATAGCAACAGCTGCAGGAGGCCCCTTGAGCCAGGTGGATGGGCTGGAGGTTCCTGGGGGCTTCCTTCAACCTAGGCCAGTGGAATAACGGTCAGCCATTTTTTTTTTTAATTTAATTTTTTGTTGTTGATTTGCAATGTTGTGCCAATCTCCGCTGTACAGCAAAGTGACTAAGTTATACATATACAGAAATTCTTTTTTTAGATATTCTTTTCCATTATGGTTTATCACAGGATATTGAATATAGTTCCCTGTGCCATACAGAAAGACCTTGTTGTTTATCCATTCTGTATCTGCCAACCATCTTCTTGTCTCTTCCAGGCTCCACTGGCCCAGCCTGAGTCCCCGACAGCCTCAGCTGGAGATGAGCCCCGGTCCACTCCTGAGTCTGGGGAATCAGACAAGGAGTCAGTTGGCAGCAGCTCTGCCAGCAACGAGGGCAGCAAGCGGAAAGAGAAGTCAAAGCGAGATCGGGAAAAGGACAAGAAGAGAGCAGATTCTGTGGCTAACAAACTGGGCAGCTTTGGCAAAACCTTGGGCAGCAAGCTCAAGAAGAACATGGGAGGCCTGATGCACAGCAAGGGTTCTAAGCCTGGAGGGGTGGGGACAGGTTCGGGGGTAAGCGGTGGCACTGAGACCCTGGAGAAGAAGAAGAAAAACTCACTGAAGAGTTGGAAGGGTGGCAAGGAGGAGGCAGCTGGGGATGGGCCTGTATCTGAGAAGCCCACATCTGAGTCTGTTGGTAATGGAGGGAGCAGGTATAGCCAGGAGGTGTTGCAAAGCCTGAGCATTATGAGGATTGCAATGCAAGGGGAGGGGAAGTTTATTTTTGTTGGCACCCTGAAGATGGGTCACCGCCACCAGTATCAGGAGGAGATGATCCAGCGCTACCTCACTGATGCTGAGGAGAGATTCCTGGCAGAGCAGAAGCAGAAGGAGACAGAGAGGAAGATCATGAATGGAGGGGTAGGGAGTGGGCCTCCTCCAGCCAAAAAGCCAGAGCCAGATGGCGGGGAGGAGCTGCTGACTGCCCCTCCAGCAGAATCCAAGGCAGTGGCATTCTCTGCTGGCTACCCTGGTGGCTTTACTGTCCCTCGGCCTTCTGGGGGTGGAGTCCACTGCCAGGAACCCCGGAGGCAGTTGGCGGGGGGGCCGTGTGGGGGGGGCCTACCACCATATGCCACCTTCCCCAGACAGTGCCCTCCTGGGCGACCCTACCCCCACCAGGACAGCATCTCTTCTCTGGAGCCAGGCAGTCACTCCAAGGATGGAGCTCACAGGGGTGCACCGTTACCACCCCACTTCCGCGTGGCTGATTCCTATAGCAACGGCTACAGAGAGCCCCCTGAGCCAGATGGATGGGCTGGAGGTCCCCGGGGACTTCCCCCAACCCAGACCAAATGCAAACAACCGAACTGCAGCTTCTATGGACACCCTGAGACAAACAACTTCTGCTCCTGCTGTTACAGAGAAGAACTGAGGAGAAGGGAACGTGAACCGGGTGGGGAGCTGCTGGTGCACAGGTTCTGAACGGGAAACCTTGGAGGGCAAGGGGGCTAAACAAAGAAAGTTAAGCTCAATTAATTGGCTCATAAGACCCAGCTCCCATGTTGATGGGGCGAATGCAGTAATGTTGGTGTGAGCCTGGCTAGAAACTCTTAAGTGTGTATACTCTGAAGAGCTGCCAGGCTGGCAAGAGCAGGTCAGGGCTGGATGGTGCCTCGAGGCTATACTGGTCCTTTGCCGATCTTGACTTGATGGTACTGAGGAGGTACAAGGGGAGAAAGATGGTAATTGTGTGTCATAACCCCTTGGGTCCATCCCAGGCCTAAGGGAAAGTGTAAGGGAAGATTCGGGGTGTGGGGGTGGGTAGGTGGGCAGAAGTCTGGGGGAGGAACTGGCAAAGGAGGTTCTCAGTCAATAAAAGAAAAAACAGACCAAAGTTCTTTTAGGTTGGAAAAAAAGCACACGGTGGTGGAGTTGGGAGTGTGGAGGGAAATTGGGAAATTAGATTTGTTATTGACTTGAATTAAGGTAGATGTTTAGTGTTGGATAAATTTTTCCTTCTGAAGGATCTGGAAAGACAAGGCAGAAATGTGTGCTTCTCGGTGCTTATTAGGAGGGGGATGGCTTAAATGGGTTTAGTGAGATGACAAAGGCAAGAACTTAAAGGGGGAATCTTTTTCCTCTGAAGTTTGATTTCCTTCTAAACAGCCGTCTGTCATCCCTTCTAGTTCGAGAGGAGATTGCCGATTGCCCCCTATCTTTTCCTCATCCTTTTTGAGGACTGAGCTCAGCTAAGTTAAGAAGGTTGTGATTTTTTTTAAGACTTTAATTTTATTAAAAAAAAAAAAACAACAAAAAACACAAAAGAAGTTCCCTCTGGGGAAGGCAAGAGAATGATAAGAGCAGCTGTGTGTGTTGAATTTTTTCTAGGTGAATTGGTGCAGAGGTGATCTTTTTTTAACTACTAGCAATAACCACACATTTGAGTGCGCCTTGGGAGGGGGTGGGAGGAGGACAGACTTTTGGCCAGACTGTTTCAAACAAAACCAAAAACCTAAATAGAGCACTACCATCCTCTGCTGCTGCATATCTGTAGAAAGCAACTTATTTTTTGGATTTTTTTTTTTTTAAGAAAAGAAACAAAAAGACCCTAGCAAGCAAAAAAAACATTTTAAAAAATGAGTTTTTTCCCTCCTATTTAAGTCATTCTTTCTCCTTGCTCTCTACTTTTGGAGAATGAACTTAACATCCCGGCTTCTTTTGTTAAGCCATAGCTGACCTTAATCTGTGGTTAGTTTATTAAAATAATTAAAAAAATACTTTGTAAGAAGAGATATTTTTGATAATAGGACTGATGTTGAAACTTGGGGTAGGGATTAGGGGCAATTTATAAAGAGGTAGCTAGAGAAATATATATTTTAGTGAACTATAACCACAGATCACAGATTACTCCCAATGAGCTGATCTGTCATTGGCTCTCCCGCCTCTCCCCAAACCATCCTTTTCCCCAGAGGGTGGGAGTGTGTCTGTGGACACAGTAGTTGGGGGAGCTCCTTTGCATTTTGCACAAAGCACAAGTCTGGACAGCCTATGCTCTGGCCAGCACCATTTCTAAGAGCTTTAAACTGGAGGACCTATCCTGGGCCAATCTTCCCTTTTCTTTAAATTATTTCTTTCTGGGGGGAAAAAAAAATCAACTATGCAATTGTATACACTCCTGGGTGCATATGAAGAAGGGGAATAAGTGTACTTAATGTGTCTAGAGTGTTAATTGGGGCTATTTTTCTGTATTTGGATTTCTCTTTTGAGGTGTGTACTCTTAAACCATCCTGTGGAATGTAATCTTTACATTTGATCCAAGGCTGACATGGGCTGGGAGTGTGCGTTGGGGGGACTTGTGTTTGCCATATGTTGCTTCTGCCCAATCAGGAAAGTTGTCATCCCACCGCCCCCTTGATAACAAAGTCAGCCAAGACTGTCCTCTTCATTGGAACTGCTCACAATTTAGGAAGTTTCCTTTCTCAACAAACTCAAAAAGCCACTTATTTTCTAAATCTGATTGTTGATTTAATAATTTCCATGGCTATTAATTCTTAGGCTTTTATTTGGAAATGGATGTGTTAAGGAAGCAATGAGGTCAAAGGAGATAGGTTCCAAAGGAGGGTATGTTTGTATTTCCAGGCAGGACTGGGGCTGGTGTGAGAGGAGCATTCCCTTCAGGGTCAAAACTTAAGGAGATGCCAAAAGCTCACTAGTCAAGATAAATAGTGTTTTAATGCAGCATTTTTAAAAAATTAATGCAAAAAATCCATCATGGGCAAAATATCAAAATCTTTAAAACAGGATCCAGCAGGACTGGGGTTAGAGTGAGGGAAGAAAAGCTGAATTGAGCAAGGAGGAGTTGAATCTTGTCTTTATTTAAAATTTCGATACTTTATTCATTGTGGCTCTTTTTATATTAATTTTGATTTTCAGACTATATTGTGTTAAAATAGCATCTTGGTCACTGGCTTTTGAGGCATCCTTAAATTTTGTGCCCAAAGTGAGTGCCTTGCTCACCTCACCCCGTGTCTGGGCTTAGAACACTGGTGGGACCACCACCATACGAACTTCTGTCGCCTGACATGCACCCAAACAACAGGTGACTCGAACTCACACCTAGAATTTGCACAGCTCACGTACCTTTCCCGTAGGCATCCATCTATATCATAGGATTTTGGCCTGGACCAATAGGAATGGAAACAGACCAGGGATTTTCCCAGAGAATAAAACCAGGAAACTTTTAATTCGCCACTGGACTGCTGTGTTTGGATTTGATCTGTTACTAGAGTCTAGTTAATACTTTTGTTTTTAAAAACTGAGGACAAATGAACATAAACGGAAACCTTGTGTCATGTTTGCTTTTGTTTTGATTTATAAATTGACCAACCCCAATCCCTTTTGACTTCTTTTCAAATAAAAAGGTGGAAATTCTGAGGGGTGCCCAAGGGGGTGAAAATGGTAAAAAAAAAAAAGCGGGGGGTGGTGGTGGTTAGGTTATTTAGGCCCTATAGCTTTTTCATTAAGAATTTTTTGTTTTTAATTTGGGAAGGTAACTTTATTGAGGCATTAAAAAAAAAAATAACCTCTGCATTCTAAAGATGAGGGACCCTGAGTCAATGGATATTTTTCTGTAGGGATAAGTAAAGTCTGTCCTGCTTTATTTTTTGAGACGGCTGTAGGATGGGAAGGAAGGTGGTGAAAAATTGCCTGGGAAATGACAGTATTTGGGGAGGGAGTAGAAGAGGCAGCCTCGTGCAATTACTGTGTTGGGGGGAAGGGAGGAGAGGGGTGACATGCACTCAGAAGGAGCCAGATTCCTTAGTTGAGGGTGTGGTTGAAGGGGGGAGGCAGGCCCCCCAATCCTAATTGAGGGATATCATCTCTCAGGCTTAAATAAGTGCATTTAGTTATTGTAACCCCAGGCACTGGGGTACCTACTGAGGCTGTTGTTGGAGAGGGGAGATTTTCAGGGCTTTTATTTTTCCCTTTTTGATTTCAGACAGTGCTACCCCCTCTACTCACCCTAGATTCTCCATCTCAGCCCTGAAGGAGCAAATAGGTCTATAGGACACGCCTCCAGGTTCCTTTTAATTTATGCTGGTTTGATTGAGAGTTACAAGATTTAACCAAACATTTTTCCCTCACACTGGATTCTACAGCAAAATAAAATGATGATATTAAAAGGTTTTTTTTTTTTTTTTTTTTAAAGATTCAGTCTCTTCATGGAGTGGTATGGTGTTCAACTCAGTGCTCTGTGGGGCCTGGAGGGAAGTTCCTTCCCTCTGCTGTTGGCTGTTTCTTCTCAAGTGAAACTAAAGCTCACAGACCAACTAAACAAAAATCAGCAATGACTTTTTAGTGTATGTTTGGGAGTGATAATGAACTGGAAAGGATGGAGCTGGTTCTGAATGACTTCTGAGAACCTAGCTTTTGCTATTCTTACCACTCTCTAAACAGCCACATGTCCAAAGTTCCAGTCACATTTTATCTTTCCCAATAAAGGAGTTTCAAAGATAATTGTCCCCAAGTTACTCCGACACCTCTGGACTCTGCATTGTCTTCTTTCTCCAAGGAGTCAGTGCCCCAGACCCACCACCACAGGTGAGAAGACAGAATTAGTAGTCCTCGTCCTGGAATCACCTGCACCACAGATTTTTCTAATTTCCTTTTCCCTCCAGGCCCTTCAACTACAGATTCAGTGACTCATACAGGCAGTCTGTTTCTTTCATTTTATAGAAATCACGGGCTGTTTTGCCCCCTGAACTTAAGTGGATTAACAGAATATTATACCCTCCATGGAGACTTTCTCCACAACCCCTCCTTTTACTGGCCACTTGGGTAAGAGGTGCTAGAAAAGAGGAAGGGAAGCTGGCTGCCAGGAGCGAAGAGAGGAGCGGGGGTGGGGAGAACCTTGGCCTCTTTCTGTGCTTATAACTGGATCTGTGATTCATCTTGTGAGTCACTCAGCTCCACCTCCTTCCTCTAGCAGCCCCTCCCAGCAGCCTTCACTCCTGGCACAAACCTGCAACCAGACCAGGATTCTGAAAATGGGAAAATCTGATACAGACCCTTGCCTCTCCACCCTTCCTTCCATCCACTAAACCTCCGTTGGGGGTGGTCGGGGGCGGGGCGGGGGGGTGGTGTCCTCCTGTTACTCAACACTCAGCTGCTGTCCCCTTTGCATTCCTGGTTAGGTGCTGATCCAAGTCACCCATCTTTTTTCTGGCTCTGACCTTCCCCATCCCCCCTCATGTTTTCTCTATTCTGCTGTTCCTACACCTCAAGTATTAAAGGATAGAATGAGGCTCTTCACTGAAGGGTGGTGGGGAGAAGGAAAATGGATAATGGATTTTTAAATTGTGGTACACACCTTTTTCTATTGCCACAGAACTTGGGAAATATTTTCTTCCCGTGAGGGATTGAGGCTGATGGAATGCAGGTGGGTGTGGGGAATGTCGCAGCTTTTAGGACTTCTAGAATCAGGCTTCTGGGACGCCTTCCTAGCAGGTGTATGCCTCTTTGTTCCAGATGGACTCCCTGTCTCACAATATCTTCACTATTTCCACAGTTGCAGCCAAGACAGGGAACTTTTCAAAACTGAGGCCGGAAGGGTGTGTGTGCCGGGGGAGGAGAGTTGAGTGTCACTCTGGAAAACTCGGGACCCCACCTAAGGACTGCTGCCTTTGTACAAACTCAAAATCAATAAAACAGCAGCTCTGCAATTCCTTACTTTGTAGCTTCTTTTGTCTTTTTCATATCTAAAGGTAGATTTTTGCATACCTACCCTAGTTACTGTTCCTTTACTTCCCTCCTACAGCCCTCCCCACCCATCTTTGCCTCTTGGGTTTCAAGGGGGAGTGTTGGGGGATGGGACTGTTGCACTGAACAGAGGGTTCCAGCCCTCAGCTTTCAAAGTCCTTAACATGAATCATTAATTTGGAGATCTGATGTCTGGGCTGGAGGGAGGGCTCCTGTACCTGGAATGGGCTCTAGTTTCCAATTGTCTGGATGGTGTGTGTGTGTGTGTGATTAAGTGTTAAGATCTTTTCTTTGGGCCTCCCACCCCCAGCCACGGAACTTGCATGTACCTGTACCTGTGTCAGCATCCTGCAGATATTTCAGTTTCTCTCCCTACTCTTCCACTGCACCCTTCACATGAGACACGTTTCACACTCTCTGGAGAAGGATATACAAAAACACTTCCACTCGCCCCCACCCCAGTTCTTGGGCTTCCCCAGGCAAAAATCCCGAGGGCCAATTTCCATTTATTTCTTCTCAACTACTTTAGTTCAGACTGTCAGGAGAGGTTGTAAGGAGGCCTGAAGTACTTTTAATCATTCCTCACATCCCCTTAAAGAAGACAAAAACAGCTTCCCAGGGAAACCATCAGTGAGAGTCCAGGGAAGTGGCCCAAATGATTCCAGTTTAATACTTGTCATCACTGCTTCCCTCAAATAGTCTCCAAAGCTCAGGAACAGAAAGAGGATAGGATCTGGGTTTGGAGTAAAGAAGGGAATGTGGTTATTTTCTCAGTTCCCCAATTTTTCCTCACCTTTCTTAGGTTCTTCCACTTTGTCTCCACTTTTCCAAAATTGTGTGTCTTCTCCTTTAAGGGGCTGGGCATCTCTTCCGCCCTCTCCAGAGTCGACTGAAGTTTCCGTGGAGCCTTCTCTAGCTGGACTGGACACACCTTTCAGAAGACCCCACATCGTGCTCCTTGCACCTCAAGTGCTCCTTTCCCTTGAATCTTCCTCCTGCCCCTCTCCCTGACTTCCCTCCAGCTAGCTACAGGATTCAGCCTCTCCCCAAGGGGCTTGAGCATCCTCGAGGTTTTCCACCCTTGACCGCTCCATCCCCGGATGGAGCCAGAGAAATGTGGTGGGGGGGCCGGGGCCAGAGTTTCAACATCGCCCCCCAGAAGGAAGAGCCAGAGATGGGGGTAAGGAGAGGAAAAGGGCTTGGGGGAGGGGTTTGTCATCTAAAGGGTGCAAATGGGGATGATGTGGAGAAAGAAAAGAATCTAGAGGAGGCGGAGGGTATGTCTCATATCAGCCTCTGGTTGACAGTGCTTGGTCTTTTTTGCAGTCTCAAGTTCATTGTCTCATTATCCATTAACCAGCCCCTCCCTCCCTTAACTATCTGCCGACGCCTGTCCTGAGCTCTCCACAGCCACTGATCTCAGTTTCTCCTGAGAGTCTGAGTGTAGGCCTCCAAAGGTGGCTGCTGAAGTAACCCCAGACTCCAGGACCAGAGAAGCTTGGGGATTAACCCTACACCCTTCACAGCTCTCTGGACCGAAGTCTGTCCAGGGGACTGGGATGCCAGAGCCCAGGAGTCGTCAGCTGGGCAGCTGCCTGGCCTCTGGAGGCCTCCCAGGTAATAATGCCTTCCCAATACTTCTGATTTCCAGACTGTTCCAAATTTCACCCTCCTCAAACCCTGTTTCAAACCTCACTAAAGATACCTCTGTATTCCTCTTCCGGCTCAAAGTGCTTTTACCTGAGGTTTGCTCTGTTCTATGCCTAGGGCTGGCTAGGAGCTTGATGGTCCCTCTGTCTTCTTGACCCTGGTACTCCTCCTCTCATTTACTTATTCAAAAATATTTGAGGGCCTAAAATCTCTCCTTCTAAGCTTTCATTCTTGTGGGGTTAGGGAGGAATCTTAGTCTTTCCTCTTTAGATTCTCCTGTCGCCGAAAAACTGGCCTCTGTTCACCTATGCTGAATAGAAAGAGCTTTAAAGGAGACAGAGCTTTAAAGGAGTAGAAGAAAGTAGCTTTTTTACTTTGCCAGGCAAAGGGGGCCACAGCAAGCTAACGCTTTCAAGACTGCGCCCTTCCCCTTCCTGGGAAGTTGGAAGAGGTCTTAATAGTTTTAGGGTGGGAAAATGGGACTGAAGATAAGGATCAGGGTTGATGTAGCTTTGCATTCTTCTCCTCTTAGAGTCACTGGAATCATTAGGGCTGGCTTCGGATCACTCCAGAACAGGTTCTGGTGGTCCTCGAGGTCATTGTCCTATGACATTCTTTCTGGAAAGAAGAATGCTCCCAGAGGAAAGGAGTGTTAGGGAAAGTTGTCTTGGAGGGGTAAACATCAAGTAGCCGAAGGCAATCATTTTCAGAGTGCAATTAAGCAAGAAAGAGAGGGAGAACAAACATGGGTAGGTTGAGTGAGTGGAGAGAATAAAGGCTGCATAAGAGCTAACAATGGAGTGCCTCAACTAGTTTCTGCTACAGAATGTCTGAGAGGAGTGTGTGTATACGAGTGGGGGCAACACTGCGAGTGGGGGCAACACTGCGAACAGGCATAACCTGGCTTCCCTTCTTGCCCTGCAGGGGAGCAGATTCTAGCATGGGCCCCAGGGGTGAGGAAGGGGCTGGAACCTGAAATGCCTGGAACCCTGATCTGCAGCAACTTGAGGGTCACCTTCCAGCCCCATGGATGGCAGCGGAGTCAGGTGAGAAGGTTAGGGCAGTGGAAAGGACAACTAGTGGCAAGTGGAAAGGGAGTCTAGAAGATTTAGACAAACATTATAGAAGTGAGACAGTTATGCTTAAAAGGCTGTCTTCTAAGAGTACCAAGGATTGTCGTTGGGAAGCATCTCTAGGGAGGTTAGGGCTGTCAAGGTAGGACAATGAACGAGACTTCAGATGTCTTTAGCGTCAGTCATGTGCTTCCTCTAGGAGACTCCCCTGAGCAATGAGTATGATTTTTCCCTGGCCAACATTGGGCGATTAGAGGCTGGTAAGTGTGGTGGTTTGGTGAAAGGGCTCACTGTGGGTGCTGGAACCCTTCCTCATCCTTCCTCTATTTTCAGAGGACAGACTGAGTGGATGGAGTGGGATGGGCTAGAAGAGTTCCTCCTAGAGGGACCCTGATCCATGGCTATACCACTCTTTAACTCTTGACTTCAGTGCATGGCCCGTCCCGAGTCCAGCTCCTCCGTCCAGGGTCCCTGCTTAAATTTATCCCTGAGGAGATTCTGATTCATGGCCAAGACTTTCGGCTACTCAGAGTTGGTTTTGAGGCTGGAGGACTAGAGCCTCAGGCCTTTCAGGTAAGAGGTCTCCAACCCAAGAATCCCTCCTCCCCTTAGAATCTTGGGATCCTTTCCTTGGCAATCCCCAATAGTCCCATCTCTCAAGATCCCTCTCATCATTCTCTCTGCTTCTCTCCTCTAGGAAAGACTAAAATTAGAGTATGGTAAAAGTAAAGGCCTGAGTTCTAGCCCAGCGTTGCCAACTATCAGGAGTGTAACTGTGGACGAGTGTCTTCCTTTGAAAAACAGGGAGGGTTGGACAAGATTATTCCCAAGATTCCTCCCAGCACTACCATTCTGTCATTTTGTGGTTCTAAATGTGTTCTCCTGACTCCAGTTCTCATGACCAGTGGAAGCTCCCTTTGTTAGGGACAGTCTTCACTTTTCTTCTCTATTAGTGGCCAAGACGGTGAAACAACATATGAGCCTTATTGCCTCCTTTTTACTTTAGTCTGAGGCAAAGGATGGGCTGTCCTTTCTTCCACAGGTGACCATGGCCATTGTCCAAGCCAGAGCTCAGAACAGTCCAGCCCAACAGTATGCAGGGATAACCCTGAGCCAGGCTGGTGAGTGAGGGTGCTTTGGGGTAAAGAAAGGGTAGAGTCTGAAAAGCAGAAGCTGGCTGGAGACAGAAGAGCTAAGCTGTCTCTGGTTCTTCTTCCTCCTCCTCTTGTGCTGACCTCCTGCCCTAGGCCAGAGTTCTGATTCCAGAAAACCACCTATTCCCCTCTTGGAGACAATAGAAGACTGGGAGACTGAGCGGAAAAAGCAGGCAGCCAGGGGCTGGAGGGTCAGCACTGTCAATGAGAGGTTCGACGTAGCCACCAGGTGATTCCCCAGTCCACCCAACCCCAAGCTGCCCCTTCAGTCTTCCCACACTACTCTGATCTAAAACTTGGGATTTCCCACAAACTCCAGCCTCCAAGGACATCCACAAACCTAGACCCCTTATCTCCTAAATCTCTAAACCTGAGATCCTTCAGAATGATCCCCTCCTAAGCAACTTCCTTATAGTAACAGGTTTGCATTGTATTGAGGTCACTGGGCCATGCTGTGACATAACTCTCAATTTCACAGCCTCCCCCGTTACTTCTGGGTCCCTAACCGAACTCTGGACAGTGAGGTCAGGAGAGCATTTGGCCACTTCCATCAGGGCCGTGGACCGGTCAGTGTGGGGATGATGGTAATATTTGGGGATTAGAGGGTCATGGGAGGTTAGGGGTCATTGTGAAGGGAGGGGATCCCTGAGGTCAGTGTCGGGGCAAGGGTAGGGTGGGGCTAGGAGTTTCTCCCTCAGTGATCCTTCTCTCATCCATGTGAAGCGCCTGTCCTGGCATCACCCTGGGGGCAGTGATCTTCTTCGTTGTGGGGGCTTCTATACAGCCAGTGACCCCAACAAGGAAGATATCAGGTGAGGGGAGGTTTGATAAGCAGAATCAAAGGTTAGATGTGAGGGGCAGACACCTTCCCTTACTTTCTGATCCCTTCCCTCCAGAGCAGTGGAGTCCATGCTTCAGGCTGGGCATTCAGATGTTGTCCTGGTAGACACCATGGATGAACTGCCTAGTCTTGCAGATGTCCAACTTGCCCACCTGAGGCTGAGGGCCCTCTGCCTGCCTGGTGAGAGAAACTTTGACCACTCACCCCACCTCTAGGTCTGTTGACCCTAACTTGGTTTGCCCTTTTGCCTGATATGGATGAGTACTCCTTCAGCCCAATAATCCTTCGTTTTCCACTCAACTCCCATTTCCCACAGACCCATTGATTTCCTGTCTTCCTGATCCCAACATTTTTTTTTTTAGGCAGCTTTATTGAAATATAATTTATGTACCATAAAATTCACCCTTCACCCATCTTGAGAGCACAATTCAATGCATTTCATTGTATTTACAATGTTGTACAACCATCACAACTTAATTGTAGAAACCTCATAGCCATTTATAGTTACTTCTTGTTCCTTTCCCCATAAGCAACAACTACCTAACTTATTACCCCTTAATTCTGGACCCTGAATCCCCAGTTCTCCTCATCTCTTTGCCCTTCTGACTCCTCTGCACTCTCTCAGATTCATCTGTAGCTGAGGATAAATGGTTCTCAGCTTTGGAAGGAACACGATGGTTGGACTACACCAGGTACTCCATCTTTTTCTGGCATGATTTATAATTCAAACTTCTGTCAACTTGGACTCCTCTCCCATTAACTCTTCTCCTTGGTTCCCCAAGAAGACTGTTATTTGTTGCTCCTTAGAAGGTGGGTGGGGGGTGGGGGCAGGAATTGGGAGTCTGCCCCATAGTATCCCATGACCCATCACTCCCTTCCTGTAGGCCTATTGTTCTCTTCTCTTCCTCCCCCACCCCTCCAGGTCTTGTCTTCGAAAGGCCAGTGACATCTCAGTCTTAGTGACATCCAGGGTTCGTTCTGTAGTACTTCAAGGTGAGTTTCTTGGGCCAACCCACTCCATTCCTTGCCCTTTTTCTTTACTCACCTGACTGGACTCTGCTCAGGAAGGGAGGTCTAGAGTTTCCTTGTCCCCTTCCAGTGCTGGCATCCTCCTCTCGTTTTGCTAGGAACTACTCGTGTTTCAGAGCTACTTCTGCTTCCCCATTAAGCTTGTGGTCCCTAACAGAGGGCTTCTCAGCCTTCTGTTCCTGTCCTTCCATCAGTGGATGGGGGCTGGGATTGGGGGCGGGGGAAGGAAAATGAGGAAAACTGGTTTGGCATTTGATTCTGCTTCCTACATGTGAAGCTGGGTGTTTCTATCTTGGAGTGTATGAAGTGAATCACTCAAGGTCTTTGTTTTCTCTTCACTTTTATGTGCCCTCTCAATCCTACCTACCCAAAACTTTCCCCCTATGCCTCTTACTTCCTCTTGCCATGTTTCCTTTTCTCACTCTCTTCTGCCCTAGTTTCTTGGTCTTTCTTTCTTTGTCCCTTATCCCTCTTTATCACCCAGAGCGCGGTGATCGTGATTTCAATGGCCTCCTCTCTTCACTCGTCCAGCTGCTTTCAGCCCCTGAAGCCCGAACACTGCTCGGCTTCCAATCACTAGTGCAACGAGAGTGGGTGGCAGCTGGACATCCTTTCCTGACCCGACTTGGGGGATCTGGGGCCAGTGAAGAGGTGAGAATGTTTGGGGAGGGTATTATTAAGAAGTACAGGGATGAGAAAATGACATACTAAAATCCACTGGAGGTGAATTAGGTCCAAATTAGGGCCTGAGGTTGGGCTGAGCTTGAAAGAAGATCCAGATGAGGGACCATAACCCCCTACCTCAACTGATTTCCACTGCCTGACCTCCTTAGTGTCCCCATTCCCACGTCACTCATCCTCCCCATTTAAGTCCCCACACCCACTTCCAACCTCTTAATTTCCCTCTTCTTAGGCCCCAGTGTTTCTCCTCTTCCTTGATTGCGTCTGGCAGCTCCTCCAGCAGTTTCCAGCTGAGTTTGAATTTTCTGAGTTCTTCCTTCTTGCTCTTCATGACAGTGTCAGAGTTCCTGACACCCTTACATTCTTAAGAGACACTCCCTGGGAGCGTGGAAAGCAGAGTGGACAGGTCAGTGACTTCCATTTTTGCCTTTCCGCTACCCATTAAGTACTCTCTGGAAGTTTCCTGGTGGGCTAGTGGTTAGGATTCTGGGCATTCACTGCCATGGCCCAGGTTCAATTACTGATCGGGGAACTAGGATCCCACAAGCTGTTCAGTATGGCCAACAAAGGAACTACTCTCTGAAGTTTACTCTTGAATATGAAAAGTGGTCTGCGGGTGGGAAAGGGGGAGGAGGTTGGTGCTTTCTTTCAGGACTAGACTTCCATCCTACATCTGATTCTTTTCGTGTGTGGCTGTGCTGGGTCCTCATTGCTGAGTGGGCTCTTCTTTAGTTGCAGCAAATGGGGAGTGGAGGCATAGTCTCCGGTTGTGGTGCACGGAGTTCTCGTTGTGGTGGCTTCTCTTGTTGCGGAGCATGGGCTCTAGGGTGTGCAGGCTTCAGTAGTTGTGGCATGTGGGCTCAGTAGTTGTGACTCCCAAGCTCTAGATCACAGGCTCAATAGTCGTGGTGCTCAGGCTTAGTTGCTCCAAGGTAGATGAGATCTTCGTGAACCGGGGATCGAACCTGTGCCTCTTGCACTGGCAGGTGGATTCTTAGCACTTAGCCACCAGGGAAGCCTTACATCTGATTCTTAGAGTAACAGATGAATTTCACGATTTATCTCTAAACTGGGGAGGATTATATATTTTTGTTTAACCTTCCTCTTCTTGTTTCCTCTATCTAGTTCAACAACTATACACAAGTCTATACCCCTGGGTTCCCAGGGGCTGGGAACTCTATTAACCCACAGCTATCTGTCTGGGACTGGAATTTACGCTACAGCAATAAACAAATACTACAATTCCGTAATCCTGGCTATGACCCAGAACACTGCCCAGATTCCTGGCTCCCTAGACAGCAGGTAAGGTGTCTGAAGTTCCTAAATTCCTTTTTCTCACAGGCTCATCCTAGTAGATGAGAAGTGATAGTGTCTGAGTTCCTCATTCCCCTTCTGTTGTCATTTATAGTCCTAACTGTCCCCAGGAAGACAGAAATCCTAGACATCACAAATGGCATCTTTTTTCGTCCTCCTCATCCTTATTAGTCTTCCTGTCTCATGCACACATTTTTATGTTTCCCTAAAATCAACTTTAATCAGTCCTGAGGCCTAGTTTGAAGTCTAATGAGAGCAGATAAAGTGTTCTCAGGGGGAGTCTTGTAGTTTGATCACTGGTGCAGTGTGCAGTGGGTGACTGCTGGACATTCCTTCATGACCCAGTTTGGGGAAACTGGGGTCATCAGGTGTCTAGGTTGCCAGTTGATTTCCTGTTCCTCCTTAGCCAAGCTTCATGGTTCCTGGGCCCCCCAGTTCCGTGTGGCTCTTCTCTAGAGGGTCCCTGACACCCCTGAATCAACTCTGTCCTTGGCGGGACAGTCCCTCCCTGCTGGCAGTCTCTTCTCGTTGGCTCCCTCGACCTGCTATCTCTTCTGAAAGCCTGGCTGATCAGGAGTGGGGGCTCCCCTCACACTGGGGAGCTTGCCCTTTACCCCCGGGACTGCTGCTGCCTGGATGTCTGGGACCCCAGATCAGGCTCTGGAGACGCTGCTACCTGAGGGGAAGGCCTGAGGTCCAGGTGAGAAGGGAAGACAAAAATTGGGAGTGGGAGAAGGGGTCTGACTGCTGAACCAGATGTTCTAGGAGAAACCAGATGTTTCCAGGAGGCAGAAGGGCAAGGGTTTGGGGGACTGGGAAGTGAGATACCATTCCTATTGGTATCAAAGTGAATAGATTTGGGACTGTGGGAAGACTGCTTCTGGCTTATATCAAGTGGAACCTAGGGCATAGTTGGAGGGGGAAAGGGAACTAAGAGAATTAAGGATCCTCTCTGCCTCTCTTCACCCTCTTCCCAGATGGGCCTCTCAGCTCCCACAATCTCTGGTCTCCAGGAGGAGCTATCCCATCTTCAGGAGTTATTAAGGAAATGGACACCACGAATATCTCCCGAGGATCACTCCAAGAAAAGAAGCCCAAACACCATTCTCTCCCAATCCCGTTGAAATTGCTTTCTCACGGGCAGGGCAGAAGGTGGTCTGGGGGGAGGGAGAGTTTTGTCTAATCCTTCGTTTTTTCTTATCTGGTCTTGCTGCCTCCGCTTTCATAAACAAGATCACTGACCTGAGTTTCTATTTAAGATGAGTGGTGCTAACCGTATCCAACTCTTACCCTGCCTTGTTTGGTTTAAATAGTTCTTGTCATTTGAAGAATTAAGAAACAAAAACAATCCAGAACGACTGCCTCTTTTTTTCAGGGCAATTCCATGTCTTTGGGATGGAAATTTTGTATATCGCGCTGGTAAATTGTGATAATCAGATATACTGTTTATCAGTGCCAACTAGATGGCCTACAGACCTCCTTCTCACCTCCTCTTGCTGCTTCTTTAATTCCAATTTCTATTTCTTCCCTTATAGTTTTCTATGGGTATGAAATATACACGGGACACCCTATCTCTTCCAATTATCTATTTTCGTCGTGACATTTCTATTTAAGGAGTTCATTAAAGCACAATATTTATACACGCCGCTGGCACTGTTTGTGTCTGATTAAAGGAACCTTAGGCAAGGGAGTGAGGGGAGAGGAGGGAAAGGAATGTGACCCATAAAGGGACGGTACCGACCATATTACTGCTAAGGAAGTAAGGGGCTGGGTTGCGTGAGGCGCTGCAGGATTCACAATTTAAGGTCCTCTCTTTCGTGCAAACGGGGCAAAGGCACACTCAGATGTTGCTGGAGTTCAGGGTGTGCTCTGGAGGTCGAGGCCGAGGCCGAGGCCTGTGGGCTTCAGTATCAAACCCCCGTAAGATTCGGTACCACCCCACCTCCGAGCCTCAGGTTCCCCTCACCCTCTATGGAGTGACTAAGCGAGCTCAGACATTCCACAATTCCCTTCCCCGAGGTAAAAGGAAATACCTCAAGCCCAGGCCTTGGCTGTGAGGCCCCATCTGTTCAAGGACTGCGGGTAGGGATGGACGGTTGTCCCCACGCCTTGCGTTGAGGGGTTCCTCTGCACTCCCTTCTAAGGGGGAAAAAAGGCTACAAAACACATGAAAACTAAAGTTTTGTTCTCCCAGCTTCTGAAGTGACATTTTCGGGAGCAGTGTGACCCTTTAACTTCTAACACTGCCTTAAGAGACAGAACGTTTCCTTTTCACGTTCCCCGCCCTGTCCGCTCATCGTAGCACTTCTGCACGGGACCGTGCACTGAAGCGCACCACTGCCTCAGCCGCTTCCAGTCTTAGCGTCTCCTAAGATGGCCGACGCCGCTTCCGGCTCCTCCCCTGCCGCGGCCCCGCCCACCACTCACGTCAGCCTTCGCCTCGGAAGTGGAAGTAGTGACTGAGGTCAGGGGGCGGGATCGCTGCCTGGAGACGGCGGGAGCGGTTTCGCCATGGCGGCCGGGCCGATCTCCGAGCGAAACCAGGGTAACTGGAGGGGACAAACCCAGAATGGACTCTGGGGGTTTGGGGGACCTCGACTAGGCCCAGCAGTGTTTCCGTTGGGGCGGGAGATTTTACCTTTCCGAAGGGCGCGAGACTGGTCCCGATGCCTTATGGGGACGGGATGGACGCGCTTGAGGCCTGTAGTTGTGATGCTGTGTCCAATCCTCTGCTGCCCTCCCACTCAAAAAAAAAAAAGAAAAAGAAAAGTTACAGAGTGAACTTGCACCTCAACTCTAAATTAGATTTAGGATTGTCTATTTTCTGGAAAGGAGGAGTTTCTAAAAGCTTAACTTAACGTCTTTTTTTTTTTTCTTATTCTTTGCTTTTCTACCCCATCTCCACCCCCACTTCCTCCGCCTGGGTTCCATCTTCATGTTCCCGTTACCTCCCTACTTCCCCTCATCTCTGCCCTCACCTCCTAATCCTGTCTTCCAGATGCCACTGTGTACGTGGGGGGCCTCGATGAGAAGGTTAGCGAACCACTGCTGTGGGAACTATTTCTCCAGGCAGGGCCAGTAGTGAACACGCACATGCCAAAAGATAGAGTCACTGGTCAGCACCAAGGTGAGTACACGGCAAAAAGTGCAGTTACGTATGGAGGGGACAGACTGCTCCTGGAGGTCCCTAGAGGTATTAAGCGTTTTGGAGTGAGCAAACTAAAGATTTTGTTTCTGGAACCATTCTCAATTGAAGTTGGGATTATTATTTCTTATCCTTTGTGCTTTAGAAGGCAAATGAGTTATAAACTCGTTTTTAAATCACTTCAGTTGCTAACCTCTTCTTTTCCACTTCCGCAGGCTATGGCTTTGTGGAATTCTTGAGTGAGGAAGATGCTGACTATGCCATTAAGATCATGAACATGATCAAACTCTATGGGAAGCCAATACGGGTGAACAAGGCATCAGCTCACAACAAAAACCTGGATGTGGGGGCCAACATTTTTATTGGGAACCTGGACCCAGAGATTGATGAGAAGTTGCTTTATGATACTTTTAGCGCCTTTGGGGTCATCTTACAAACCCCCAAGATTATGCGGGACCCTGACACAGGCAACTCCAAAGGTTATGCCTTTATTAATTTTGCTTCATTTGATGCTTCGGATGCAGCGATTGAGGCCATGAATGGGCAGTACCTCTGTAACCGCCCAATCACTGTGTCCTACGCATTCAAGAAGGACTCCAAGGGTGAGCGCCATGGCTCAGCCGCTGAAAGACTTCTGGCAGCACAGAACCCACTCTCCCAGGCTGACCGCCCTCATCAGCTGTTTGCAGATGCACCCCCTCCACCATCTGCTCCCAATCCTGTGGTATCATCATTGGGATCTGGGCTTCCTCCACCAGGTAAAGCTTTTGATAAAAAATGTTTGTCTTGGGTTGGGAAGGGTGGGGCCAGGAAGAAGGAAAAAGAACCTGGCAAGGAGGGGACATTGAGTCATTAGGTGAAAGGGGTTGAGGGATGATGATTGTGGTGGGAAGAAAGTTGTTGAGTTTCTCCAGAAGGTTGTTGCTCGAGTCATTTAATGTTGCTTCTGACTTTAGAGAGCTGGGAGGAGGGGAAAAGAGCTCATTCTGCCTGGAGATGCCAGGGTGGAACAGGCTCTCTAAAGGCACTCTCTGCTCACTATCATTAACTGTTTTTCCATTTTTTCTATAGGCATGCCTCCTCCTGGCTCCTTCCCACCTCCAGTACCGCCTCCTGGAGCCCTTCCTCCTGGGATACCCCCAGCCATGCCACCACCACCTATGCCTCCTGGGGCTGGAGGACATGGCCCCCCATCAGCGGGAACCCCAGGGGCTGGACATCCTGGACACGGACACTCACATCCTCACCCATTCCCACCGGGTGGGATGCCCCATCCAGGTGGGTGTTCTTTGCTGGGAAGGAGAGGGATGAGCTTGGTAGAGGAGCTCTATCAGTACTTAATGCTGCTCTTCTTTGTTCTTTAACAATAATAGATAGTGCCCAAGCTCTCCTTTTTTTCAGACATTCGTTTATGAAAAAAATGCAAGATACTTTACTGTTCATTTTAATAAACAACCATCATGCTGTCTATATTCTTGTTTAAGTTTTACCAAAGAGAACAACAGGCTCTTCTGCATTGGTTCTTTACCACTAGCCCTACCTGGGAAGCCTAGGCTCTCCTAGCCTCATTATTTCACACCTAATTTATTTCAGTAATACCCTAACTGACACTTTGACTCTAATTATCTCTACTTTGATTGACTATCTCAGAGTAATTTTTCTTAAATACAGATATTCACACACCTTTGCTCAAAATTCTTCTGCTGCTCCCTTTTACTTACGGAGTGAAACCGAAACACTTTATCATAGCATTCTAGGCTTTGCATGATCTGGCTCCTGCCCGTTACTCCCATGACTGCAAGCTGTTCTCCTGGTTTTCCTTTAACATACTGTGCTGTTGATCACATCCATGCTTTGCACCTGCTGATTTTTTTCTGCCTGGAATGTTCTCTTCCGACTCTGTTGTCCACCTGAAAAATTCATGTTCATCCTTTAGAATTAGATCTTTGCTGTGACAGTGTCTCTGTTATCTTCCCAGATTCTGTTCAGTAGAATAATCACGCCATTCTGCAGCACTGTTACAATGCCTAAATCATGGAAGGAGCGAATGGGCTTCAGGGACTGGGGAGCTGTTGGGTCGTTGGTTGATTTATTCTCTTGGGATGGAGTCAAGGATAAGGGCACTTTTTACCAGCTTTAATTTCTGTATTCTATCTGATGTCACTTTCTTCATTTTCTTCTCTGTCTTGTTTTCTTTGCCCTCCTGTCTAACTTCCTTTTGTCTCATTTCTCATTGTGTCTTGTTTTGTTCTCATAGGGATGTCTCAGATGCAGCTGGCCCACCATGGCCCTCATGGCTTAGGGCACCCCCACGCTGGGCCCCCTGGCTCTGGGGGGCAGCCACCACCCCGACCACCACCTGGAATGCCTCATCCTGGACCTCCTCCAATGGGGATGCCCCCCCGAGGGCCTCCGTTTGGCTCTCCTATGGGTGAGTAGTCTTTAGCCACCTCCCTCATCCTCACATATTGTTCTTGCAGCTTCTTTTGTCACACCTCTTATCTCCTGCACTTTCTTTTCTTTCTTCTTTCTTTTCACTGTCTCCCAGTGTATCCTCTCCCTACATTGTCCCAATATGCACTGTCTCCTATTCTTTGTTTTTACTTAGTTTTCCTTTTCTACCTGCAGGTCACCCAGGTCCTATGCCTCCGCATGGTATGCGTGGACCTCCTCCACTGATGCCTCCTCATGGATACACTGGCCCTCCACGACCTCCACCCTACGGCTACCAGCGGGGGCCCCTCCCTCCACCCAGACCCACTCCCCGACCTCCAGTGCCCCCTCGAGGCCCACTTCGAGGCCCTCTCCCTCAGTGATTTCTCATTGTTTTTCCTCCTGTCGTAGCCTCCCAATATCTATTCACTTCCTTGGACCAATCAGAGCTGCTGTAGCTCCGAGGGGCTAAGGCGCTAATCCCTCTCAGGCCTTTCTTTTGTAAGTGTAATTTTTTCACAGGAGGCTTTATTTTATTTTATTTTTTCCTACGTTGGCCCTAAGTGTTTTACAGATACCCAGAGAAAATTAAACTAAACTGCTTGTTTATCATTTGTGGTGCTTAACTTAGTAACTTCTTTTTCTCTGAGAAGAGATGTCCATATATTGGGAGAACGGTAAGGTAGGAGTGAGGGTGTTTATTCCAAGTTTTAAAGACTTACTCTATAATGTGCTATTGCAAGTGCTGGACTGCTGTGTACTGCAGCACTTGATTCATTACGTCAAAGTTACACATAAGATGAAGACCCAGTATCTATGGCATAGAGTTACTGTGAGTATTAAGTTAGAACAGAAGTAAAGTTCCTGGAAATAAGATGGCAAAAATAGGAAGTAACATGCACAAAGCTATTCATTGCAGCACTATTTGTAATAACAGATTGGAAACAACTCTCAGTCAGTAGGGGACTGGTTGAATAAACTGGTAAATCTACACAATAGAATACTAAGCAGCAGTAAAAAGGAATGAGGGAGACTACACACTGATTGAAGAGATCATGAGACTATATTAAGTGAAGAAAGCAGCATGTAGAACAGAATGTATAATGGCCTTTCTTATCTAAAGGGTGACACATAATATATATTATACATTTGTCTCTATTGTAAAAATGGAAGGATAAGGGCTTCCCTGGAGCTCCAGAGGTTAAGACTCTGCTTCTACTGCAAGGGCCACAGATCCAGTCCCTGGTCGGGGAGCTAAGATCCCACATGCTACATGGCCAGAAAAAGGAAGGATAAACCATAGACTAATGGAAATTGATACCCACTAGGAGAAGGGACGGGGGAGCCTGGTGGGCTGCCGTCTATGGGGTCGCACAGGGTCGGACACGACTGAAGCAACTTAGCAGCAGCAGCAGCAGGGGAAGGGAAGGGATATGGAGGGAAGCTGGACTTCTCAAGCATACTGTTACTGTGGAACCATGTATCTTAAATGGTAGCAAAGTAATTGCAATGGGACTGTAGGAACTCAGTAATCCTTCATTTTCTTTTGTTCTTTATACTGCCAAATATCTTGGGTAAGGGATGTGTATCTTATTCCTGTTTCTTTTCTTCTCAGTCCTTCCAAACCTGATTTCCATCATATTTAAATCTGTGCTCTAGACTAACTAGATCAAATCCAGTGGCCTATTCTTTCCTTTGCCACATTTAATCCTGTTATATCATCCTCTTCTCCAAAGCTCTTTTTGGCTTATGTAACCACGAACTTTCTTAAACTCCAGGCAAGAAAAGGTAAGCCTGGCCCTCTTGTTCTTTTGCATCATTCTCATTCACGTAACGTAGTACACACATGGGCTCTGCTGGTGGCCACTGAAGATACAAAGATGAGCAGGGCAGTTCTGCTGTCTGATCATTACCAGCGGGGTGTGAAAGTGTTAGTTGCTTAGTTGTGTCTGATTCTTTGTGTCCCCATGGATCATAACCCACAGGGCTTCTCCGACCATGGAATTCTCCAGGCAAGAACACTGGAGTGGGTTGCCATTTCCTTCTCCAGGGCATCTTCCCAATCCAGGGATCAAACCTGGGTCTTCCACATTGCCAGCAGTCTCTACCGTCTGAGCCACCAGAGCAGTAGACTGATACATAAGAGATTATTATGAAACAAACTATTTTGAGAGCATAAGGAAGGGTATCCAACCTGGCCTGAAAGTCCAAGAAAACTTCCTGGGAAAATGACAGTTGAATGATCTTGAAGGTTAGAAGCTTCTCAGACAAAGATGAAGGGAAACTCATTCCAGATCTGTGGAATGCTTCTGAGCAGAAGTAAGAGACCAATAAGTAGCATAGTATATAATGTGCTAAAGCTAAGCTGTTCAGTGCTGGAGGCAGGATGAGATCAGAACCAGTCAGGGAGTGCCCAAAGATTAGTTCTCAGCCCTTCTCACATTGTGGCACAGAGAACCATTTCAAACAGCACACAGATAGAATGCTTCAGGCTTTAGACTATTGGCTTAAGAACTCTAGCTATCCCAGGCTCTGCCTAGCAGTCCAAAATGCTGAGGGAATTAACATCATTGTCAAGACACACTGGCTGGGAAGCTGCTATCCCTGATGGGAAGCCACAGGGGATTTAAGCAAGGAGATGACAGATTTGGTGTTTTAGAACCATAGTTGCACTGTAGAGGGTAGATTTGGGGGAGATGAAGACTGTTAAGCTATGCATCTGGCAACAATTCAGGTGAGAGTGTGTGTGTGTGTGTTCAGTTGCTCAGTTGTGTCCGACTTGGCCACCCCATGGTCTGTAGCCCACCAGGTTCCTCTGTCCATAGGATTTCCCAGGCAAGAATACTGGAGTGGGTTGTTCTCCAGGGGATCTTCCCGACCCAGGGATCGAACCAGCATCTCCTGTGTCTCCTGCATTGGCAGGTGGACTCTGCCACTTTACCACTGTGAAGCCTCCAGTGGGGAGATATTTAAAAGGCAAGTTAGGACTTGGTATTAGATTGGGTACAATGAATGAAGGGAAGAGTGGAATCAAAGATGAGAGTAGGCAGCAGGAAGAACTTGGGGAAGCAGGATAAAAATGATAAGCACAATTTTGGATATGTTGACTTTGTAGCGTGTTGGAAGGTGTGCAGGTTGAGTCATCTAGTGGATGTCTGATTACATATGCCAAAAGCTTGGGGGAAGGACTTCTCTGGCGATCCAGTGGTTAACACTTTACTTCCACTGCAGGGTATACAGGTTTCATCCCTGCTTGTGGAACTAAGAGCCTACATGCAGAACTTACATTGGCCAAACTAAAATCTTGGGGGAAGATTAGACATGGTATTTCACATCATGACTGGATACCAGGCTTCTGAGTCACAAGGGGATGAACTGACCACCTTAATTTCAAGCAGAGTTCTGCTATATGTGGTCATAAACTGAGGTCCCAGAAATGCTTGGAACCTGGCATAGCTGGATCCTGGCTCCACACACCAGAGGCCAACACTGGAGCATCCCCAGGTGTTGGGAAGCTTTGTCTCAGTCTCTGTGTGCTTTCTGCCTTCAGTTTATATATCAAATGAATGGATTCTTCTGAGATCTCACTTCCTCGATTGAAGATTGAACCTGGGCTGCGACAGTGAAAGCCTGTAATCCTAACCATTAGGCCACCAGGGAACTCCTCCTATGAGGCAATTCTGGCTGTTTTCTGATATCATGTTGATGAATTCACACTGTCATAGAGCAAATTAGTGCCTTTGCTGAATTCCCTACTGTCTTTATTCAAACCACTGTTTTCTCAGACATTCTCAGAATCTCTGAGCTTTTATTCATTCAGTGATTCCCCGAGTACCTCCTCTAGTTATTAAGTTTGACTTCCTTAAATTCTCCTTTATCTTTCCACCCTCTGGTTCTTTCAGACTCTGCTGCTGCTGCTAAGTCGCTTCAGTCGTGTCCGACTCTGTGTGACCCCATAGACGGCAGCCCACCAGCCTCCCCCGTCCCTGGGATTCTCTAGGCAAGAATACTGGAGTGGGTTGCCATTTCCTTCTCCAATGCATGAAAGTGAAAAGTGAAAGTGAAGTCGCTCAGTCGTGTCTGACTCTTAGCGACCCCATGGACTGCAGCCTACCAGGCTCCTCCATCCATGGGATTTTCCAGGCAAGAGTACTGGAGTGGGGTGCTGTTGCCTTCTCCATTTCAGACTCCGCTGCTGCTGCTGCTAAGTCACTTCAGTCGTGTCGTATTCTGTGTGACCCCATAGACGGCAGCCCACCAGGCTCCCCCGTCCCTGAGATTCTCCAGGCAAGAACACTGGAGTGGGTTGCCATTTCTTCTCAGCAATTCTTTAAACAGAGTACGCCTTGCTACTTCAGTTCACACATCTGTTTGTTTTTTAGTTTTCATGCACCCTCTGACATTTTGTAATCGCCCTCCCCCATGTATGAAATTTTAATATCACTGATATGCTGTTGTATCTGTATATGTACTATGGCCCTTTGGAAGGTCATAAACATAACATCTAAGGTTCTCATCTCTGTACCAATTTTTGACTTCTTGGGAGGGGGGCAATACTACTCCCATTGACAATGCAGGCTCTAGACCATGGGTCCTTAATGTTTGTAGGCCATGGGACAGTCCTTTGAGAATATGACAAAACTATGGACCCTACCCAAGAAAAAAATGCATGCATGCATATTTACCCAATATCCTGAAGCAAAAATTCCAGAAGTTTCATGGATCCCAATCTAAGTATCCCCACTAAACTGAATCCCTTAAGAATCCTTAACGACTTTCATTCTATTAATCTGTATCTCCTGAGAGTGTTGAAAGCTGCCTAATATACATAATAATTGTAAAAATGGTGATGGTGGTTTGGTTGTTAAGTCACGAACTCTTGTGTTCCCATGGACCATAGCCTGCCATGGGATTTCCATGGGATTCCCCAAGCAGGAATACTGAAGTGGGTTACCATTTCCTTCTCTAGGGGATCTTCCTGATCCAGGGATTGAACCCTAGTCTCCAGCATTGCAGGTGGATTCTTTACTGACTGAGCCACTAGGGAAGTTCCAACTATAAGAATAATAATAGCTAACATTTACTGAACTCTTACTATATGCCAGGTACTGAACTGTTTTATATGCATTATCTCAATCCTTAAAACAATGCCTTAGGTAGATTTTACTTTTATGATTTTAGATTTTGCTTTTGCACCAGTTTTAAGATGGGGAAGCTGACATTAAGTTCCTTGACCAAGGTCACATGCTAAGAAGCGGTAGGTGTAGTAATTGAAATAAGATCTGTCTGTATGCAGGTCAGGAAGCAACAGTTAGAACTGGACATGGAACAACAGACTGGTTCCAAATAGGAAAAGGAGGATGTCAAGGCTGTATATTGTCACCCTGCTTATTTAACTTACATGCAGAGTACATCATGAGAAACGCTGGGCTGGAAGAAGCACAAGCTGGAATTAAGATTGCTGGGAGAAATATCAATAACCTCAATACCCAGATGATACCACCCTTATGGCAGAAAGTGAAGAAGAACTAAAGAGCCACCTGAAAGTGAAAGAGGAGATTGAAAAAGTGGGCTTAAAGCTCAACATTCAGAAAACTAAGGTCATGGCATCCAGTCCCATCACTTCATGGCTAATAGATGGGAAAACAGTGGAAACAATGGCTGACTTTATTTTTTTGGGCTGCAAAATCACTGCAGATGGTGACTGCAGCCATGAAATTAAAAGACGCTTACTCCTTGGAAGGAAAGTTATGACCAACCTACACAGCATATTAAAAAGCAGAGACATTACTTTGTCAACAAAGTTCTGACTAGTCAAGGCTGTGGTTTTTCCAGTGGTCAAGTAATGGATGTGAGAGTTGGACCATAAAGAAAGCTGAGCACAGAATAATTGATGCTTTTGAACTGTGGTGTTGGAGAAAACTTGAGAGTCCCTTGGACTGCAAGGAGATCCAACCAGTCCATCCTAAAGGAGATCAGTCCTGGGTGTTCATTGGAAGGACTGATGTTGAAGCTGAAACTCCAATTCTTTGGCCACCTGATGTGAAGAGCTGACTCATTGGAAAAGACCCTGATGCTGGGAAAGATTGAGGGCAGGAGGAGAAGGGGACGACAGAGGATGAGATGGTTGGGTGGCATCACCGACTCAATGGACATGGGTTTGGGTGGAATCTGGGAGTTGGTGATGGACAGGGAGGCCTGGCATGCTGTGGTTCATGGGGTCACAAAGAATCGGACACGACTGAGCGACTGAACTGAACTGAACTCAACTCCGTAGCCAACTGCTTAGTCACGTTATACAATTGTTTTTACTGAATAAATACATGTTGAATGAATGAATGTTTTGCCTTGTGACTTATTGGCTTTCTATATAAGCTATCCCCTCTCTAATTGGATTAAAAGCTCCTCGAGGGTAGGAATTTTGATGCTTCACTTGTTAGCATCTCTCATTGGAACTTTATGGTATCTTCTTTGCGACCCCATAGACTGTAGCCTACCGGGCTCCTCCATCCATGGGATTTTCCAGGCAAGAATACTGGAGTGGGTTGCCATTTCCTCCTCCAGGAGATCTTCCCAACCCAGGGATCAAACCCCAGTCTCCCACATTGTAGGCAGACGCTTTACCGTCTGAGCCACAAGGGAAGCCACTTATGGTATCTTAGAGAGGCTGTTATTGACCCTCTTATATCCCTCTTTATGCTCCCCATCCTGACAATCTCATGTGCATGAAGTGGAGTAGACAAAAAGTAGTGATAGGATATAAGTGGGTGCCTGATGTTGAGGAGTAGTCAATATTCAAAAATATATTTTTGGCATGTTACATGCTTGGCATGCAGGATCTTTAGTTCCCAACCAAGGATAAATTCATGGCCCCTGCAGTGGCAGTGCAGAGTCTTAACCACTGGACCACCAGGGAAGTCCTGAAGAAGAGCCAATTTGATGGATAAGTGGTGAAAGAAGTTACACCAGAAAGTAGTATAAGGCCGTGATTTAAAACCTTGGAAAGCTCTGAAACCCAGAGCTATGAAGCCAGAGACCTATATACTGCATGAACCTACTTATATGAAGCTCTAGAATAGACAAGTCTAATCTATGGTGACAGAAAGGAGATCAGTGGTTGCTAAGGATGGGGAGATTAACTTCAGAATGGCACAACAGAAATTTTAGGGGCAATGTTCTTTATCTTGATCAGAAGGATTGTTAAAACACATGGAACTATACACCTAAGATGGATACATTTTTAAAGGTAAAGAACTCTGCATCTATACTGCCTTTGTTCAAATCCTAGTTTTGCCATTTCTGAGTTGTGTGATTAATCAAGTTACTACTTAAGCAATCAGTGCCTCAATGTCATCTGTAAATGGTAATCATTTCATAGGTTAATGGGGAGGTGGGGTGAGTTAATTGTTGTAAAGTGGTAAGAAAAGTGCCCAAGTCAGGTAACTGCTCTAACAACGTCAGCCATCATTACTATACACCCATTTATCACCTCCTGCTCCACAGTCTTATTTCCCACACCCATATAAGCCATTTGTGGAGAAGAGCGGTCTGAGGGGTAGGAACAAGTCTAGACTAAAAGACTTCCCTGGTAGTCCAGTAGCTTAGACTCCATACTCCCAGTGCAGGGGGCCCGAGCTTCAATCCCAGGTCAGGAACTAGATCCCACACGCTGCAACTAAAAGTTCACATGCCACAACTAAAGATTCCGCATGCTGCAAAGAAGATCTAAGATCCTGCGTGCCGCAAATAAGACTCAGCACAGCTAAATAAATAAATCAGAGATAAACATTAAAAAAGATCTTCAATATTTTTACTTAAGAAATCCTTAGCAGTAGCAGTGTTAGTTGCTCAGTTGTGTCTAACTCTTTGCAACCCCACAGACTGTAACCCACCAGACTCCTCTGTCCATGGAATTCTCCAGCAAGAATACTGGAGTGGGTTGCCATTCCCTTCTCCAGAGCATCTTCCCCACCCAGGGATCGAACTTCAGGTCTCTTGCATTGCAGGCAGATTCTTTACTGTCTGAGTTACACAGATCCATAAACAAACAAAACAAATTATTTAAGTATTTCTTAAGGATTTTTACATATGCATGTACTTTTCACTGCCATTTAGATTAAAATGTAGCACATTCCCACCATGTGACCACTATTTCCTCTCACTGTTTAATTTGCTTTTTCTTGAACTTTATGTAAATGGAATCACAGGAGTGTACTCTTTTTTTGCGGGGGGGGGCGTGGTCTGGCTTCTTTGCTTAGTATTTTGTTTGTGAGATCTTTTTATGCAGCTGTATACTATTTTATGCAGCTATATACCCATGGGGTGTCAAAGAGTAAGACATGACTGAGCGACTGAACAACAACAAATATAGTAATTCAGTCTTTTAACATAGTATTCCCTATATGGGGCTTCCCCACTGGTTCAGCGGTAAAGAATCCACCTACAATGCAGGAGACATGGGTTTGATCCCTGGTTGGGAAGATTTCCTGGAAGAGGGCATGGCAATCCACTTCAGTACTCTCACCTGGAGAATCCCATGGAGAGAGGAGCCTGGCGGGCTACAGTCCATGGGGTCACAAAGAGTTGGACATGATTGAAGCGGCTGAGCATGCACACATTCGCTATATGAATATAGCACAATTGGTTTATACAAGTTTAACCATTCTTTGGCTGACAGACATTTGAAGTTTTTGACTATTACAGATAGAGCTGCTGTGGAAAATCTTGTACTGTCTTTTATGTAGGACATATGCACTCATTTCTCTTGGGAGAGTATTTGTTGGATCAGATTTGACTTGTTTTTAAAGGATCAGCCTAACTGCTGAGAATATTGGGTTTTAAATAAGCAAGATTGGAAGTAGGGGAGCCAGTTAGGAGGCTGTTGCAGTAGTTTTAAGGTAAGAGATGATGGTGGCTTAGACTAGGGGGCAGGGGTGGAGAAGTGGTAGACACAGAATATATTTTAAAGGTAGGGCCAACAAGACTTGCTGATGTAGGGATAAGAGAAAGAAAGGAAATAAGGATACCTGTAAGGTTTTTGGCCTGAACACCTTGGTGAAAAGATGGGAAAGAATTCGTTCAGAAGTTTGTTTAAGGATCTGTTAAATTTGAGATGCTTATTAGATATTCATATGGTTGAATTGAGAGATGTTGAATTGACAGATGATGATTTTGAGTTTGAGCTTGGTGGAAAGGTCTGGACCTTTGGAGATAAAAATGTGGGAATTGATATCATAGAGATAGCATTAAGGTTAAGGATCTACTTGAGCTGATCACAAAGAGAGTAGGTGGAAGCAGAGAAGGGCCCTGGACTGAGCCCCTAGGAAACTTAATGTTAGTGGACCCAGAAAAGGGGCCCATGAAGGAGTAGCTGGTGAGGTGCATGGGTCCTTGGTTCTAGGGAGAAATGATGAAGTCTTTCCTCAGAACTTGAAAAATATATCCACCCTTTCCCTCTAAGAGTACAAGATTTCTATTTTAGAAATGGATAAGTAATGGCTAAGCAGAGAGTATGCAAAGACACCTTAAAGAAAAGACATGGCTCCCTGCCAGCAGAACTTGGCTTTAACCTAATTGAAAATATTTACATGTTTAAATGAAGAATATGTCAACCTAAAGAGAAGTCAGCAGTGAATGCTAGTAAAGGGAGAGTCCCTCAGTCCCATGTGGGCACAGCCTTTCCAAGAGCCATCCTGGAAAGAGTGCTTTAACCAGCAGAGTTAGAGTAGTCCAGGAGCATTGGCAAGGCTGCCCACAGCGTAGAGATGGGGGGTGGAGAATTGTAGCCAAGAAGAGTTTTCTGAACCCATTGGCACGACTCCTTGCTGGGGATGGCCAGATGCCATTAAAGATACAACTCCTCCTCTTTGGTTATATCAATGTGCATTTATATGTTGACATTATTGTTGACTTGGTTTAAAGGGAGAGAATGTGCTGGACATGCAGACATGAGTTTTCCTTCAGTGTGAGTGACAGTTAAATTTCTCTCTGTAACTTAACGCTTATGTATTATGGCTATATGTTTTAGTAAATTGTAAACTTTGTTGGCACAAAACAGTATTCCAAGATGTAGCTTTGTGAAACTCCAGAGACCCATATCTTTGTCAGTGATAAATTCAGTAACACAAATGCCACCTGTGAGGTTGGGGACACCCAGGTGCAAGCCCTCTCCATGTAACGTATCCCAACATTTTGAAACCTCTGTGCTTAACAGAACAGAATCACACATTATTAAATACAAGAGATCCAATGCAGCATCTACTCTAAGCCCCTCATTTTCCAGATGAGAAAACCGGGGTTCAGAGAGACAGAGAACTTGACCAAGGGCCCACAGCTTATTGGAAGTGAGAACCCTGGTCAGTGCTCTGTCCAAATAACCCCAGGCCTTACCTCGAATAGGTAGACTCACATTCAGTATGAGCATCTCCAAAGCACCCTGCTGCCCTCATCTCTGAAGCAAATATGTTCACCAAGTGGTATGTCTTGGATCTCTAAGCCCAGGTTACAGAGGCAAAGGAAAGATAAAGGAAAGAATTGAAACCAATTCACCTCCTTCTTGCCCTGGAAGCAAAAGTGTGTGTGTGTGTGTGTGTGGTAAGAGAAAGTGGGGAAGAGTACTGAGGGAGATTGTTTTGTTTTTTTTTTTTTTTGAGTCATTGTAACAAATACCTAGGGCTTCCCTGGTGGCTCAGTGGTAAAGAATCCACCTGCCAATGAAGGAGAGGCAGGAGATGAGTGTTGATCCCTGGGATCAGGAAGATCTTCTGGAAAAGGAAATGGCAACCCACTCCAGTCTTGCCTGGGAAATCCCATGGACAGAGGAGCCTGGCTAGTTAGTCTGTAGGGTAGAAAAAGAGTAGGATATGACTTAGGGACTAAACAACAACAAGAAGAAGCAAATAACTGGAAGGGGAGATGCCCAACTGGTCATGCCCGCTAAACCCCTGCAGCTTCTCCAACCTCTGCTGTCACCAGCAGAACGGAGGACAAGAAGGTCTGATTGGAAATTAATAGTCTGGACTATTTCTGGAAAGAGATAACAAGGATCCAGGAGTTTCCTTCTCTGGCAGTTTAGGATAAAAACCACATTTTGTTACTCTTGCTTCCTCTGAAACAGCCAGGTAAACTTGGAGTGTGAGCAGTCCAGATTTGGGAGTTTGGTTGGGAACAGTGAGGAAGGGAAAGGGACGCTATTTGAAGGCAGAGCGAGTCCCTAAAATTCGTGGGTCTTGCCATTCTGGGACGGAGGCGCTGAGGAAGGGGCTGCCTCGTTCAACGTCTCCCTTTCTGTCTTCCCACTTGCCTTCCTGACATCAGTATTACTTTCCTTAGATCCTTTAGTCTTTAACTAGGAGGGGCTGGTGTCATCTCCAGCTGCCCCTGTGACAGCCCCTCCAGCACCCTCACCACCTCTCCCCAGAACCCCGAGTCCCTCCCCATCCTCTTTTTTTCTTCCACCCCCCACCCCCCAACAATGGTCTCTCCCGATGCTCTCTGGTGCGGGGGGGGGGCGGGGGAGGGCGGGGGGAGGGCGGAGGCGGGGCCGGAGCCCGTGGTGGGGCAGGTCTGCATTGCTGCTTCCCCTGGTACCCAGAGCAGACGCCGCTGCCGCCTGCCCCACTGCCGGGACCCCCGCCCTCACCCAGACTCCCTTATCTGGGGGACTCAGCCCAGGTGAGACCCCTCTCTCAGTTTCTCAGCTCCACCCCGCCCCGGGGCAGCAGCATCCTCGCCTTGCCTTGCAGCCATTTTATCCTCCGATGCTTTGCTTGTGGGGAGGGTGACCGTCCCTCATCAGGGGTGAGGGGATTGCTGGTGGTTTGAATGGACATTTATGGCGGTTGCTGTGCTGATCAGAGAGAGAAATATATATATTTATACATATATATGTGTGGAGGAGGGTTGTTTTTCTCTACCTTAACCAAGCCCATACTACTCTCCTCAGATATTAACGGGGGTGGGGGCTTGTAAGGTGGAATAGGGTTCCCTCAAACTCCAATTCCCAACTCATCTTGTCCCCCGCCTCCACCTACCCACACCGACACCCCCCCCCGCCCCGCGTGATAGATGACCTTGGCTGGGGCGGGAGAATATGCTGCCTCAGTCTGTGCCCCTGGACTTGGGTTGCAGCGGGCGGGGGGGGGGGGGGTGGGGGCGGGGGGGTGCGGTTGGGTTTGTGGGGTGTGTGTGGGGAGGCGGTTGGTGGAGGAAGGGCAGATGAAGGAGGGAAGAAAGGGAATGGTGAACGGAAATGTTGGGTAGATAGAGGTGGTGAACAACCAGGCTTGGGGGCACGGTTGGGGGTGGGGCTGGAGGCAGGCAGTCGCTCCGGGGTGGGGGGAAGGGGTGTTGAGTGTTGATGGGCACTAGTCCAGCAGCAGAATCAAGGGTGAGGGGAGGCGCTCAGAGAATGGGTTCAGTCAGTTCTAGGGACTCCGCTCTTACACCAGAGTGGGGCAGGATGGGGAGGGTCGCCGCGGATGCTGGCAGGGGCGGTCTCTATGCCTGCGCGCGTGAAGATCTCCCCTTGCATTCTGGTCCCTGCCACTCCGAATTCCTCCTCGGACATTCTCCGCTGACACCTTGATCTTTTCCCGTCAGAACTGTGGAGACTCCATCTTCCAAACCGTAGGGTAATATGTAGGCAGGGGTAGTGCAGCCTTGGCTGTTCTGGTGTGGGGATCGAGGCTCAGTTACCCAGCAGTGGTGGGGAGGGGTGCTCCAGCACCTCTCTCCCCCACATCCATGAATGTTTTGATAAGTGATTGCTTTTTAATGACCTTGTCACCTGGGCTAGGGTGGGTTGGGAAATCCAGGTGGCTTCCAAAGTCAGGGGCTTTGATGGAGGTAAGGGGTTCTGGACCTCCCCACCCCACAACCAATCCTGGGCTGACTGAGTTATCCTGAGAGGAGGCCTTTGCTCAGAGTCTCCCGCCTCCCCCCATCCTCTGCAGAAAATCTCCCGGGCATGTTTTCCCATCAGGTGAAGCCAACAGACCTTAAAGGGCCCTGTAACCCTGAATCTTGTCTCCTTTAACCTCTACATCTCCGAGTCTGTCTCCCTCCCACAAGCTTAGCCACCCTGTGCTGCTTTGGGGGCTAAAAATAGCACCGCTTCCTCACCAGCTTGAAGAATTTGTCTTCTTTTTCTCCCTCCTGAGCTCCTGGGCTTGTTGGCCCTGGGGGAGCTGGCTGCTGAGCCTTCACATCCTGCTGTGGCTCCGGGGCCCTCTGTACCCTTCCGGTTCCTCTCAGGGGTGGAGAGTGTAAACAAACACCGAGCGTGGCTCCTCCTGGGCCCATCTGCCTGCGCCAGGGTCTGGGGGGAGATCCTAACTGGGAAGGAAAGGTGAGGCAAGCAAATTGCATGCAGAAAGGGGATTCCACTGTTCCCTCTCTCTAATGGGGGATGGTTTGGGCCTTGAACCACAAGGAAAGAAGGTGACATAGGGGTCACTGGTTCTGGTCATCGTGGTCTACTGCTTACATTTGACCTGAGGGCGTAGGGCTCTGCTTTGCCAGTGCTTCTTTCTGAACTACATAGCATTACTTACCCCTTCTGCCTGGGCCACCGTGTGTGTGTGTGTGTGTGTGTGTGTGTGTGTGTGTGTGTAAGTGTATGTGTAACATTTAATGAAGGCCCTGGATGGGTGGGAACAGAATGAAGCAGGATATTTTTAGGGGAATGATCTCTGATCAGAATCTAGTCCTGCTTCCTTTGCTTCTATGAAGGAAGAGGGGGTTCTCCCATGCTTGCCTCTGGAGGATGTCTTTTGTGGGGGAGGGGAGGTCCAAGCCCCCTTCATTCTATATCAGCTCCTACGCAATGCGGTATTTATGGACTCCTTTTTCCTTGACTCCTGGAGGAGCAGAAAGGATTAAGGGATTAGAAAGGGAAGCCATGGAGGAAGGAGGTACAGCTATAAACCTTAGATGTCCATGTTGGAAATGTGTTTGATTTTCCACCTCTACCCCGACCAGTGAAAGGGGGCCCATTTATGACATCCTGAAGGAAGGTGGCAAGCCAGTCATCACCTCTTTTTTAGATTTTGGTCTGCCCTTTTCTCCCCATGACCTCAGATTCCACGTCTCCCTTTTTGTGAGTCTTCCATTGTTTGTCTGGAGCAGACAATATAGGTCCAGCTGCTGGCATTTGTTTGAACACAGAGGGGTCTTGGGACTCTGTATTGGGAGGTTACAACAGCATCCAAATGTGACCCCCCCCTGCTTTGCCCTTGATGCTTCTTTCACAGTTTTCAATCTAATAGGAAGGAAAGAAACTAATAGAAGGTCTGTTGTGAGATTAAATTATCACATCAACTTGGAGAAATAGAGATTATTATCCCCAGTTTAAATATAAGGACTCTGAGGCTTAGAGATGTTCAGGAATCTGCTCGAGATCAGTTAGTAAATGGCAGAGCTGGAATTTCAACTTATGTCATCGGATTGTCATGCGCTTTGCACTGAACCAGCTCTCTCCTTGCCAGTATCCCTTTCTGCCATTCACCCTAAAGAGCATCCACAAGTGGCTTTTGTTCTAACGTCTTGTGAGGGAGTGGAGGTCATCTTACCACATTACTGTCACCACAAAGCGTAATAACTAATATTTACTCATCAGTTGTTATGTGCCAGGCACTATGGTAAAGAGCTTATATTCATTATGTCATTTAATCCTTACTTCCCCCTCTTAAATGAGAGGGAACTAAGGCTTTGAGGATCAGAGACATGCTCTTGGTCACTTAGTAAGCTGTTGAAGCAGGAAGTCAAATCTAAGTCTGTCTGACTCTGGAAGCTGAGCTTTCACCCACTGAGCTGCGTTGGGAGAAGACTCCTCCCTGTGAAGCCTACAACCATGGAACCTGAGGAAGGACCATGGAAGCCCCATCTTCAGATGCCATCAGTGGTCTGAAGACAACAGGTTGAAGGATTCAGTTGTCCTTCTTTACGTTCCCCCCAAGCTCTGCTCCCAGTAAGAAACCCAGACCAGACTAGAGAAGGGAGTTTTGGTTTCTCTATTTCCTCTTTTATCCTTGGCAGGTGGGTGGTAAAGCAAAGGGTCTGTTCTTGAAGTGGGGCCAGGGATGAGGAGATGGGCTCTGGGTAGCTGATTGTGACTTTGGAGCAAATCCCATAGGTCTAGTCTCCAAGGTCAAAGTAAGGGACGTATACTGAATGGCCCATAGCAGGCCCAGACAGTCATCCTTTTTTCCTGAGTCGGGCTTGAGGCCAGCAGGCCATCATCTCTGTAACACAAGGCCCAGGTGGGGCTCTGGGTTGGCCGGAGCACTGTATTGGCCCTCTTCAGTGTCTTAGGCCTCACAACCTCCTTTTTTCTCCCTCTCATCTTTTTCTAGATCTCCAGAGACTCCTGGAAGAGAAGTAGCAGCCTTTTCTGAGTTATCCTGGCTCCCCAGCTTAGCCTCCCCAACCTAGCTCCCCCTCCCCTTCCAGTACCCTCTCTCCCCCTCTTCCTTCCCAATGCATCCAACTGAACTGGGTGTAGGCCAAAGCTCTTCCCTCCCTTCCCCTCCTAAACCCTCACTGGCCAGATCCTATATTCTATTCTGTGCCCAGAGTTACTCAAACACACTTCATCTAAGTAACTCGGGGAAGTGGTCTTTCTGACTCCACGAGCTCTTGTGCAAAATCAGAATAAGGAAGGGGGGAAGATTCGGTGAAGTAGTCCCAAAGCCCCATCATGGAAGAGGGCTTCAGAGACCGGGCAGCTTTCATCCGTGGGGCCAAAGACATTGCCAAGGAAGTCAAGAAGCATGCAACCAAGAAGGTGGTGAAGGGCCTGGACAGAGTCCAGGATGAATATTCCCGGAGATCCTACTCCCGCTTTGAGGAGGAGGACGATGATGATGACTTCCCCGCCCCTGCTGATGGCTATTACCGCGGGGAAGGGGCCCAGGATGAGGAGGAAGGCGGCGCATCTAGTGATGCCACCGAGGGCCACGACGAGGATGATGAGATCTACGAGGGGGAATATCAGGGCATCCCCCGGGCAGAGTCTGGGGGCAAAGGCGAGCGGATGGCAGATGGGGCACCCCTGGCTGGAGTGAGGGGGGGCTTGGGTGATGGGGAGGGTCCCCCGGGGGGGCGGGGAGAAGCGCAGCGGCGGAAAGAACGGGAAGAACTAGCCCAGCAGTATGAAGCCATCCTACGGGAGTGCGGCCATGGCCGCTTCCAGTGGACACTCTATTTCGTGCTTGGTCTGGCACTGATGGCCGATGGTGTTGAGGTCTTCGTGGTGGGCTTCGTGCTGCCCAGTGCTGAGAAAGACATGTGCCTGTCTGACTCCAACAAAGGCATGCTGGGTAAGACACGTTGCGCTCCAGCCCCATCCTGCCCCAAACTCTGGAAAACAGTTCTCTGTGCCTGAGAACTGCTCCTGTCCTCACCACTGCATTCCTGAGGATCCTGGTCCCAAGATACCCCTGGGAGGGCTCAGGGTTCCTCTGTCATGCTCTCTGCCTCCACTCCCCCCACCCTGACACCCTCCTCTAGAGGTTGGGTCATGGTGAGATTGCTTGTGCAAGAGAAAAGGCACATGGGCTGGGGCTTGGGCCTGTAGTTGTGGGGTGTCTGCTTAGTTCTGTAGGAGATGGCTGTGATGGGATGGACCCCCATTTAATGTTTCTTCAAAGCCTTTCCTCTTGTTACCCTGATTATTTCCCCTCTTGGGGGGAACAAGAAGGCAGTATCCAAACCCCTTGATTTAAATGAGGAGAGTCAGTTTGGGGTGGTGGGGGGCTGGGAAGAATCCAGCCAGAGAAGCTGGTCACACTTGCTCTTCGTTAGCATTGGGAATTTTCAGGGGCCAGCGAGTGGTCTTTAATGGCCCTTCCTGATGGAGATCCCAAGGGAGGAAATCCCCTAGAAGGGGATCCCTCAGAAGGGATCAGGTCTTGCTCTGTCACCAAGTTGCCACGAGATCTTGGGCAGTTTCCTTCTCCCTCGGGCTGGGCTTCGGCCTGGGTAAAATGCAGAGTTTGGAGCAGATAACTTTTAAGACCAATTCCAACTCTGATTTTATGAAAGAAGAAAGGAACAGGGGAGTTTGGGGACCAGAAGTATTGGAACTGGAAGGAATAAAAAATGGATTTATATGTGGGCTTCCGTGGTAGCTCTGTAAAGAATCTGCCTGTAATGCCGGAGACTGGGGTTTGATCTCTGGGTCGGGAAGTTACCCTGGAGAAGGAAATGGCAACCCACTCCAGTATTCTCTCCTGGAGAATTCCAGGGACAGAAGAGCCTGTGGGCTACAGTCCATAGGGTCGCAAAGAGTTGGACACAACTGAGCGATTTTCACTTTCACTTTTGTGTGTGTGTGATTTCCTGGGAGGATTGAAGGAATGGAGCCTCTTTCCCAGGGAACATGAGAGACACCTCCTGCCGCTTGGAGGGCATCAAGTAGAGAGGCTAGAGGGGATCCTGGGAGGGTCTGGGAATCTAGGCAGATCCATTTCTCATTCCAGGCAAGCTAGAGATGGGGGTATTGTGTATGCGTGTGTGTGTGTGTGTGTGTGAGAGACAGCAAGAGAGTAAGAGTGAGCAATAAGGAATGAGAGGGAAAGAAAGGAGAATTCTAGGGCTGTCCCATGTCTGCATCTCTGCCTTTGAACCTCCAGGCTGCAGAGATGACCTTCCATCTTTGCTCATGTAATGCATCCTCTCTCACTTGATCTCATCTCTGGGTAGACTTAGCTCCTACAAGTCCTTCAGATCCTCTGTCCATGCTGCTGCAGTTTCAGCTCATTTAAATGTCTGGCGAGTGGGAGAACCTTAGTGTGTCTGCTCATATCCCTTCTGCCTCTGTTCTCTTCCTTCAGGCCTCATTGTCTACCTGGGCATGATGGTGGGAGCCTTCCTCTGGGGAGGGCTGGCTGATCGGCTGGGTCGAAGACAGTGTCTGCTCATCTCACTCTCAGTCAACAGTGTCTTCGCCTTTTTCTCATCTTTCGTCCAGGGTTATGGCACTTTCCTTTTCTGCCGTCTCCTTTCTGGGGTTGGGTGAGTGTTCCCCTCATGAGTCCCTGGAAGGCAGGGCTGCGCCTTGGTTGCTGTTATACCTCTAGGGCCCTACATAGTGCCAGGCACACCAGCTATACCTCAAATATGTGTGAACGGAATGAATGAAATCCTCTCCCTTCAGGCCAGTTTCTCCCTGTCCAGGACCTGTCTACTATCTGTCCAGATTGTCATTCCATATCTGGTTCACTCCCGAGTCCTCCACCCTACCTTTTAGTCCCATTCTGAGCCTGGTTCCCTCAAGAGACCCAGTAGGGCTCAACTTCACCACTGGGTATCTGTGGTTATCCCCTTCCCAGAGCATAAATATTTCCTGCATTCAACAACAAACCTTGTTCATACCCACACCTGCCAGAACTCTGAATGCCTGAGCCACCCAACTTCTACACTTCCTCTGCCACCTGCATGTCCCCTTTGCATAGTCTCCCAGCTCTCTTCTGGCCTGCTTCCTCAGATTCCTCTTGCTCTTCTTCCTTTGGGATTTCCCCTCTTTTCTGAATATCGGCTCTCCCTTCCAACTCTGTAGTCATCTTCAAGATTCAATGTTTGTTCCTTCTCATTGCCTGAGACCTGCCTGCCTGTTTCCTAGGATCCCAAGGGTCCCAAGACAAAGGATCCTAGGGTCCCAAGGATGGGTGCCTGATGGCTGGTGGTGAGGGAGCTTATAGGGCATGGTGGTGAGGAGTTTCTCTTTAAAAGGTTCAGAAGATGAAAGGGACTTGGGGATCCAGAGCGCTGGGGTATGGAATCAGGAATTTAGCCATTTTCCAACGCTGAATTCTTGCAATGCCCTTCAGGATCGGAGGGTCCATCCCCATCGTCTTCTCCTATTTCTCGGAGTTTCTGGCACAGGAGAAACGTGGGGAGCATTTGAGCTGGCTCTGCATGTTTTGGATGATTGGTGGAGTGTACGCAGCTGCTATGGCCTGGGCCATCATCCCCCACTATGGTGAGCAGCCCCCAGAAAATGTACCCCAGACTCTGTCTCTCCTCTCCTGTGCTCCCTATGGTAGGACCCTACAGCCTCTGGCCTCTCTGCTGATGCTGTGACTCTGTCCTTGCCAGGGTGGAGCTTTCAGATGGGGTCTGCTTACCAGTTCCACAGCTGGAGGGTCTTTGTCCTCGTCTGCGCTTTCCCTTCTGTGTTTGCCATTGGGGCTCTGACCACACAGCCTGAAAGCCCCCGTTTCTTCCTGGAGGTGAATGGGGCTGGGGCTGGGCTCGGGGGTGGGCAACAGGGGCTCCTGCATTCAAACACCCACCATGGGCTGGGTCTGGTCCACGTGGCAGCCTTCCTTTCCTAGGGTCCAAGGTCTGGGGGGCCTTGATCTCACTTCCTTTGTCTTAGAATGTCTTTCCAGAGGAGTTCTGTGGGTGTTAAAACCAGAGGACCTGCTTCACCATGGGTGGCTTAGGGTTTTGCAGGCAGGGGTCCTGACCCTGGCCCTGACTTTACGGTTCAAAAGAGGATCCTACAGCCCACCCCCTCCCACTTTATCCTGACCCAGCAGGGTGAGGACGCTCCTCCTGCTCTGACTACATACTCACGGACCATCTTCATTTCCCTCGTTTTCAGTTTCTCTTTCCATTGTGCCAAGGGATCCCCAACTCTTGCCCAAGCCTGGTTATCTCTTGCTGTGCTCCCCCTTGGGCTCTTTGGGAGTGCTTGGTGGGTATGCCCCTAGGTCAGGTTGAGAGAGGGGGATCTGTAGCCCTGGGTCAGGGAAGGGCTGACCCAGATGTGGGGATTGTTTCTGTGGCTCTAGAATGGGAAGCATGATGAGGCCTGGATGGTACTGAAGCAGGTCCATGACACCAACATGCGAGCCAAGGGGCATCCTGAGCGAGTCTTCTCGGTAAGCCACAGTCCTCCAAGTGCCCACACCTGGCCCCTCCCTGGACTCCTCCCCCGACTCATGCCCACCTTCCTAGGCCGCACTGAGATCTCAGTGGGATCTCTCAGGGTATCATGTCTCCCTCCCATTTCCCACTCTGCTACCGCAGGAGAAACTGGGGTACTTGGAAGGGCTGGAAAGTACAGACTAAGTGACTGCTCACTCCTTCTTTTGACCCCAGGTAACCCACATTAAGACAATTCATCAGGAGGATGAGTTGATTGAGATCCAGTCTGACACAGGGGCCTGGTACCAGCGCTGGGGGGTCCGGGCCTTGAGCCTGGGAGGGCAGGTAATGAGGGCGGGGATAGTGGAGAGGTGGAGAGGAGGGCAGGGCTGGAGCTTGGGGGTGGGGGTGATGCGTGAACTGGAGGGAGCTGGTAGGGGCAGAAAAACTGGGATCTGGAGGTGCTAGAACTACTGGCTGGCAGCCGCTGTATGACTTTGTCCTATTCCGCCTAGGTCTGGGGGAATTTCCTCTCTTGTTTTGGTCCAGAATACCGCCGCATCACTCTGATGATGATGGGTGTGTGGTTCACCATGTCATTCAGGTGAGGAGCTGGGTGGGGTGGGTCGGAAGTGCTGGATGTGATGGTCTGTGGGTTGGGAGAGAGGTGGAGAAAATGGAAATGAAGGGGATGAATAATGAGGGAAGGTGCTGTTTGGATCCCCTCTGATAGTCCACCCGGCTCCTCTACCTCACTCCTTAATCCAACAAACTTATATTATAGGCAGAACAGTATTAAGTTTCTATTCTGTGCCAGGTACCCTGCTGGGATGGAATAGATGTGGTCTCAGTCCTCATGGAATTTACATCTTGGTCTAGGAGCTAGACAAACTAGCTGTAATGAGGAGTGCCCCGGTGGGAGATGTGCACTGGGAACAGGCTTCCCAGCCCAGATTGCTGGTAGGCTGGAGAGGGGATCTAAGTCCTGAAGGAGGAATAGGAGTTAGGCTGAGGGTGGGATGGAGAGACTGTTTTACACAAAAGATAGAGCAAATGCCTGGGAGGTAAGAAGTAATAGGCAGGAGGGTTAGAAGAACCTGAAGTCCCACAGAACCACAGCAGTTGGTGAAAGATGAGATGAGGTGAGAGATGAGGCTGGGGAGGTGAGCATGGTCCTAACATGGGCTGACTCCTCTGTTTCTTTCTCCTTCTGGACTGTGTGGTTCTAATCCATGAGCCCTGATTCCATTGCCCTTGACGCTTCAGCTACTATGGCCTGACTGTCTGGTTTCCCGACATGATCCGCCATCTCCAAGCGGTGGACTATGCAGCCCGCACCAAAGTGTTCCCTGGGGAACGTGTGGAGCACGTGACTTTTAACTTCACCTTGGAGAATCAGATCCACCGAGGGGGACAGTACTTCAATGACAAGTATGTGGGGATCTTTGAGCTTCACCCCTTCCACCTCTCCTACCCTTTGCCTTTTTTGTGAGTCTGGGGGTTCAGAGACAAGCTGTTTGGGGGCAAAGACCCGTGGTTCTTCTCAACCCTGCAGCTTCCTGTCTTACTTCACTGTTACTTCACGAGTGTTGGAGGAGGGTGTAAGAATGAGGGGAAGGTGGCTTTCATCATCCTGGCTTTACAGGTTCATTGGGCTACGTCTGAAGTCAGTATCCTTTGAGGACTCCCTGTTTGAGGAGTGTTATTTCGAGGATGTCACATCCAGCAACACATTTTTCCGCAACTGCACGTTCATCAACACCGTGTTCTATAACACTGGTAAGGTGGGATGGCTAGAGGCTGACAGACCAAAGGATTGGGTGGACCCTGAGCTGGAGAAAGGGAACCTTTTTCATTCCCTAACTCAGGGTTCTCAAGCTGAGCTCTTCAGAGCCTTGGAGGTGATAGGGGGGTCTGTTAGTTACTACTAACAATTACAACAATCTAATGGTAATTGATCATTTTTCTGTAATAAGTAGAACATCTGACGAAAACATCAAGTTTGTTTGCTTTTGGCTAGAATTGAAACAACTTAATATTGTGATATTAATGCACTTTTGAAGAGGGCAAAATCATTCAAAAGAGCAGCCTTGGGAAAAAAGAAAAACAATCCTTTTCTTTAACAGGGATTCTCAAACTATACGCACATGAAATGCTGGTTTTGTGAGCTAGACTCAGGTTTCCCACCTTTAAATGGAGTGCTGAATGAGGTTTCCTATCTTGCAGAAAAAAAATGGATAAGATTCTAAGGCTTTTTAATATTTGCTCAGTAATTTGTCCTAAACTTATGGCTCTGCTACTGCTTAGAGTAGACAAAAAGAATGAACAAGAAATCAGTAGACATCATTAGGAGAAAACATAGCAACAGCCAAGCACACTGTTTCATTTGGTAAACTATGGTCATTTTGTGGCATAAAAGGATCCTAGCTCCTATGGTGTTTTGCCATAGTGTTCTGACTGATTCTGAGAGCCCCGCCTGCTAAACCCCTCAAAGGCAGAGCCCTGAGCATAAGCAATAGCAGCCTCCCTCTCACATGTGCCATGATTGTCTGCCTGTCTTGGCCTTCGCCCCCAGACCTGTTTGAGTACAAGTTTGTGAACAGCCGTCTGGTGAACAGCACATTCCTGCACAACAAGGAGGGCTGCCCCCTGGACGTGACGGGGACGGGTGAAGGCGCCTACATGGTGTATTTTGTCAGCTTCTTGGGGACGCTGGCTGTGCTTCCTGGGAACATTGTGTCTGCTCTGCTCATGGACAAGATTGGCAGGCTCCGAATGCTTGGTAAGGGGGAGAGGCTGGGTGGCGGTGTGTCAGAACTGACTAGGAGGCCAGGGGAGGGCATGGCGGTCACTGGGCTTCTCACCTTAGTCTGTGGAAAGCTTAGCCAGAGAAGGGTCTGTGTCTCACGTCTTCTCCTTGGAGGGAGTGGGGGGAGGTGGGGGCTGCATGACCAGGCGGGGTCTGTTGAGGAAGCTCCTCTGGGGATAGGAGGTGGGCAGAATAGCAAGTCTAGGATACAGGCTTTGGGGTCATGGGTTTTGAATCTCAGCTCCACTGCATTTTAGGTAAGTTACTCACCTCTGTGAACCCAGCTGTCTCATCTGCAACATGGCAGGGATGACAGTACCTCTTAGGAGGCTGACTTATTAGTAATGTATGTAAACCATCCAATTGTTTGGTGCATAGCTTGCACCAAGGAATGGTTGGTACTGATACTGTTAATAAAAAGACAATGTAGGTGAGATTGGAGATGAGGGAGAAGCCTTCCTTTTGGGTACCCTGGCAAAGAAAGTGTCTCATCCTGGTCGAAGGGACAGAGTGGGCTGTGGGTGGCTTTCATCATGGCCACACTCATGCTGCTTTCTTCCTCCCTGGCTCCAGCTGGCTCCAGCGTGATGTCCTGTGTCTCCTGCTTCTTCCTGTCTTTCGGGAACAGTGAGTCCGCCATGATCGCTCTGCTCTGCCTTTTCGGGGGGGTCAGCATCGCATCCTGGAACGCGCTGGACGTGTTGACTGTTGAACTCTACCCCTCGGACAAGAGGTAACAGGCGTGTGGTGGGGGCAGGGCAGCAGGTTTAGGGCTCAGAGGGCAGGACAGAAACGGGGTGAGGAAGGGGGCTGATGGGGAAGGCATCTTTAGGGGTAAAAGGGTACATATTCCCCTTGAGTTTCTCTTCTAAAAGCTGGTAGCATTTTTTTTTTTAAGCTGGTAGCTTTTATATTCACTCCTTGAAGTCTTTAACTATTAACCTAATTTTTTGGTGTCCCTTCCCCCTTGCCTCCCAATTTATCTGTATTCCCTGGTTTGTACCCCTCCTAATTGCTCCATTCTTCCTCTCCCTCTTGGACACTGCTGGCTCTCTCCTTTACCTGCCCTTCTTCCCCCACAAATCCTCCCATGCCCCGTCCTTTGTCTCCCTCCCCGGCCCCTCCATCCCATTTGCTGTGCTGGGGGACTCCTGAGCAGAACCACAGCCTTCGGCTTCCTGAATGCCCTGTGTAAGCTGGCAGCTGTGCTGGGGATCAGCATCTTCACGTCCTTTGTGGGAATCACCAAGGCTGCCCCCATCCTCTTTGCCTCCGCTGCCCTTGCCCTCGGGAGTTCTCTGGCCCTGAAGCTGCCCGAGACCCGGGGGCAGGTGCTGCAGTGAGGGAATCTCGGGCTTTGCGGGTGGCAGGCACACTGTGAGACCAACAATTCCCTCTTCCCGTTCCCTGCCCTGCCATCCTGGCTGCCAGAGCCCTCGTTCCCCGCCTCCTGTTTAGTGTCTTAGCCATGTATGCGTGAGTGTGTGTGTGTATGTATGTGTGTGCATGTGTGAGACCCCGTGGGCAGGGACTACAGGGAAGGCTCCTCCATCCTAGATTTGGGGTGTAGCTCTGTTTCCCACCTCCTACCACCCCTGACTTTGCACAAGAGAAGGCTTGGCCCCACCCTTCTCCCCCAGTGTTAGTGAGAGGCCCTTGCTCTTCCCAGCTCCTGGGGCTTTTCCCCCTTATTCCTTCTGCCTGGGCTCTGGCGAAACCACAAGCAGGTGGTTATGCCGGGGGCTAGGGCTTGATATAGACCATGGACCAAAAGAACTTCTTAGAGTTGGAAGGGCCTAGAGTGCCCTCTCATGCCTCCTGTTGGATGCTGGGAAAGTAGCAATAAACCTCAGCCCCCTGGCCTCCAGTTCCCCCTCAATTTGGGCTACAAGCCTGAATTTTATGAAATTAGCTTTCTGATTCTTATTTATTTATATATTAAGTTCTGAGGCAGCTCAGCAGGACTGTGTGTGTGTGAATGCTTGTATACACTTATGTATGTGTGTGTGTGTGTGTATGTGTGCTGTGGGGTGGGGGTGTCATTATACTGTCCTAAAATACAAGCCAAGGGTAATTTCAGTGGACACACACACAGGTACCTGCTCCCCACAGTACCTCCCCTAATCTTGTTTCTGAGCCTGGCCTGGGTGGCAGGAGCCTCGGCAGGCTGGGAGAAGAGTCTCACAGTCTAGGAACAGCCAAGGGCACCTGACAAAGTTCATCTCCTCCCCATCTCTCAAGAAGCACAGGCCTCCTCTGGAGTGAGAGGCTCTCCCTACACAGCACAGACGGGAACAGCACAGCTGCCCTCCCACCTCGACTGTCTCCTCACAGGCAGAGGAGCAGGGGAGGGGAAGAAACCAGTATGTGGTCAAACCAGCAGATCAAAAGCACAAGGAGCTGGGGCAGGGCAGGAACCGGGCTTTCCTAGCAACTCCTGCACAGTGGGAAGAGTTTCAGCAGTAAGCCGGGGACCCCTAATGCAGGACCAGAAGCCTCAGTTTCCTCATCTCACCCTCCCCACAGGATAGCCAGTGTAGGTTAAGCTGCCCCTGCCCCCTGCCCCCGCCCCGTGTGGTTGCTTTCTTGGGTGCCCCAGTCCTCCACCCCCAACACTGTAGCTGTGATGTGTTGTAGTTTTTAGCTGTTTGTAAATGTTAAAAAGTTAAAAGGAAAAAAGTGAAAACAAACAAAAAAAGAAAATCCAAATTCAGCCGCCTCATGCTGCGTCTGGTGCCCCCACCCTATGGTCACTCCCGTTTTGTAAAAGTGAACCAGGTGGTGACTGTTTAACTCTCTGATGTCTGTGCTCAAAGAACTGCCTTCTCCAGTGCCCAGTGTATGAGTGTGCACCCTCTCTCTTCACCCTTCACTTGCTGGACGCAGCCCTCTCCCCTGCACCTCCCTGGAGGGACCCATCCATCTCCCTTACTCTCCTGGGGAACCCTAAATCTAACTCTGTTGATGTAAAAAAAAAATAAATGAAAAATACTGATGAAAAATAAAAAGGAAACAAATCCTTCAAACCTAAAATGGCTATGTCTGCTTCTTCGCCTCTACCTACATCCAACTTTGTTCTGCATCCTGAGGCAGAAGATGGTGAGCTGGAAAAACAACTCCTTTCTCCAAACTGAAGGCCAGAGTAACACAATGCATCACATTTACTTCCTGAGTTGGCCTCTAAGCTGACCTTTCCACTTTTATAGATAGAGGGTCCTCATAGTCTCCTAGTTTCGAAAACTTGGGGTAATGTCCTACAACTTAATAGCAAAACAACTAATAACCTGATTAAAAAATGGGCTAAAGACTTGAGTAGCCATTTTTCCAAACACATAAAATGACCAATAGGTACTGTTCAGTCGTGTCTGACTTCTTTGCAACTCCATGCAGAGCAGCACGCCAGGCTTCCCGTCCTTCATTATCGCCCAGTTTGCTCAAACTCACGTCCATTGAGTCGATGCCATCCAACCCTCTCATCCTCTGTTGCCTTCTTCTCCTGCCCTCCATCTTTCCCAGCAACAGGGTCTTTTCCAGTGAGTCGGCTTTTCACATCAGGTGGCCAGTAGGTATATATGTATATAAAAAATGCTCAATGTCACTAATCATCAGGGAAGTACAATAAAAACCTTAATGAAATACCACCTCATACCTGTCAGGATAACTACATATATATATATATATATATATATATATATGGTGAGTGAAGTCGCTCAGTCATGTCCGACTCTTTGCGACCCCACGGACTGTAGCCTACCAGGCTTCTCCATCCATAGAATTTTCCAGGCAAGAGTACTGGAGTGGGTTGCCATTTCCTTCTCCAGGGGATATTCCCGATCCAGGGATCGAACCCAGGTCTCCGGGATTGCAGGCAGATGCTTTACCCTCTGAGCTACCAGGGAAGCCCCCAAATAATATATATATTATATAAAGTATTGCTGAAGATGGGGAGATATTGGAACCCCTGCACACTGTTGGTGGGAATACAAAATGGTGCAACCACTCTGGAAAATACGGAAGTTTCTCAAAAATAGAACTACCATATGATCCAGCAATCCCACTTCTGGGTATTTACCCAAAAGAACTGAAATCAGGATCCTGGAGAAGTGTTAGGACTCTCATGTTCATTGCAGCATTATCACAATAGCTAAGATGTGGAAACAACCTGAATTGACAAATGCCTGGATAAGGAAAAATTAATATATACATACAATGAAATACTCACCAGCCTTAAAAAAAGGAAATTCGGCTGTGATAAATCATGAGGACGTTATGCTAAGTGAAATAAGCCAGCCACAGAAAGATAAATATGCACGATTCTACTTATATGAGTTATCTATAATAGCTGAATAGAATCAGTGGGATGTTGGCTGCTAGGGGCAGGATGGGGTGGAGGGGAGAGGGAAGTAGGGAATTATCAATCAACAGACCTTAAGTTTCAGCTAAGCAAGATGATTAAACTCTAGAGATCTGCTGTATGACATTGTACTTATAGTCAGTGATAATGTATCATACACTTAAACATTTGTTAAGAAGGTAGATCTCATATTAAGTTTTTGCTATAATAAAATAATATTCACAAAAACAAATTTAAAAAAATCTAAAAACTCCACAAATGAAAACAAATAAAAACTTGGGAGTGGTATTTCTTGAGAACAGAACCAACTTCACTCCAAATCCTTTTGTGTTTTTTAAAAATATAGATTCCAGATTCCATTCTTGATTTGTGGATTCAGAATCCTTTTTTTGGAAAAGAGGTGACCTAGAATCCATATTTTAAACAAGCTCCCTTGGGAATTCTTACCTGTGAAGAAATCTAAAAACCCTGCCTGAGGGTTAACATTGACTCCCCTCTCACTGAAGTCCATTTCAGTTCTAATCAAATCCTTTTGATTTTTTAAAAATGATAGCTCTCAAATCAACTCCTTCCTTTCCATTTCAACAGCTAACCTCTCAGCCAAAGTTCTGCCTTCACCATTGGTTACTCTCCATGCCTCCAATTCCCTATGACAACTGACTAACATCACTGCCCCCAAATGCTCTTTGCCATCCTTTTCTCAAAACTCTTCAATGATGACTCCCTACCGCCCAACCAGATGCAGTCTAAACTCCTTAGCCGGAAATGGTGGATAAATGTTAACCAAGCCTTTTCTTTACCAAGTTCGATCTCTACACAGAGATCATCAGAAAATTGCTTATCTAGACATTACTTGTTCCCCTCAGAATTATGACAACGTTTGGAAGGCTCATAAGAAAAAGGGCTTTGTAAAGTTTTCTCCATCTTCTATACTGATTTCCTAGGTTACAATCTTTTCACTGCTTTAGTGTTTGTTTTTTTAAAGATTTTTTTCCTCATGAGAAATGCAAATCCTTTTGGAAATGGACAGGTTGTTAGAAAGCCAAACATCCCCTAAGTTTGAAGTTCAAACGCATCCGTAATTGCTGTTTTGTCCAATAACTCTGCCCAGTCCAGCTTCTTTGCCCTTGCTTGGGCTCTTTCCCCTGTTAGCAGCAACTTTCCTCTCTTTTCTGGCTTAACGAAGCTCTTTCTGACTATGCCTAGGCTTCAAGTATCTTTCTTTTCCGAAGAACATCTGTAGCACTGACAGCAGGTCATTAACACCACTGCAATTCACCTCATATGATAATTTCTCTTTTAATGTACAGGATTACTAGTAACTTATATAAAGTCTGGCGATTCATTAGTCACAATTTAAAATGAAACAACTTCGATGCACGATGCTGGATGCTTGGGGCTGGTGCACTGGGACGGCCCAGAGGGATGGTATGGGGAGGGAGGAGGGAGGAGGGTTCCGGATGGGGAACACATGTATACCTGTGGCGGATTCATTTTGATATTTGGCAAAACTAATACAATTATGTAAAGTTTAAAAATAAAATAAAATTAGAAAAAAAAAATAAATGAAATGAAACAACTGGGCAGCTTTTCCTGAATAGTAGGGATTGTCCCCTCTTCTTAGCTTAACCTTAATGTGAAATGAATTACTCTCTCCTGAGAATAGGCATATGCTGGTTAAACGGGCATATTACATTACTCGTTTCTAACAAATACCAGACTGTATTAAATGGAAGAAAGCCCCAGTAGTTTATTCTCACGAAACCCGCTTGAATCCTGGTCCTCCCTCTCTCCAGGTCCAGGGTTAGTTTCGACTTTTCTTGCTCCCACCCAGGCAGGCGGGGCTTGTGTCTAGTTGAGGGTTCTCCTTCCATTGGGCGGGGGTCCGCGCCTGTATGGCCAGGGCGTGGACTGGCCCAGCCAGCTCTTCTGACAGAGCCGCATGGACCAGCCGATGCCTTTGTAGCGGGCTCAGTCCCTCAAAGCGAGAGCTCACCACCGCCACGCGGAAATGGGTCTCACTGCCCGGTGGGACCGCGTGGCCGCCGCTCTCATTACGCAGCTCCAGCACTTCGGGGTTCAGGGCCTGCTCCAACTTCGTGCGAATGGCAGCCTCGACGGGACCGATGACCCCTGATCCCGCACTGCCCCGGGACATACAGACGCGGCTGGCCATGGAGAACAGGCGTACGACCAGCTGCCCACTCAGCATCGGCTACGGCAGAGACAAAGACGGGAGCAGTGAGGGTCAGGGCCTCGCTCTTGGTACCAGCGTCTCAAACACCCTAGCCCCCGCCTCCGGCCAACGTCCACCCTGGGAGCCCGTCTAGACGCCAGTGAGATGCGAGGCACCGCCCCTTTCCTCTGTGTGACGTTGGGAGATTGTGGCCTCCGCCGAGAGCAGCTGAAGGGCGGCGATGATTAGAGAGAGCCCGCGCTTCTAAGGGGATTCGCAAAGAATGAGCTGGAGGTTCCAAGAGTAGGGTATGTGCAACTCCGGACTTTTGGTTGAGCCGCTGTCCCTGTGCCCCCTCCCTGAACCCCAAACTGGACCCTTTCTACCTCGTACTCAGGCTTGGCTACCGCAGTTCCCTCTCTGGGACGGAACTCCTGACAAGCCGGGCGAATGCAGATCTCGCGTCCAGAGGCACTCTGGGAAATGGAGTTCTCGCTACGCGATAGACCAGGCAGGTGAGGGCTCCCGGGAACTGTAGTCTCTGTTTGTCTCTTGAGGTCGTGCGTGCGTACGTGTATGCTCAGTCTCTTTAGTGGTGTCTTTGCGACTCTTTGCGTCCCTAAGGACTGCAGACCGCCAAGTTCCTCTGTCCATGGGGTTCTCCAGGGTAGACTGTTGGAGCGGGTTGCCGTGCCCTTCTCCAGGGGATCTTCCCCACCCAGGGATGGAACCCAGGTCTCCCGGAATAGCAGCAGTAGCAGTGTTTGTCGCTCAGTCGTGTCCGACTCTTGGAGACCCCATGAACTGTAGCCCGCCAGGCTCCTCTATCTAGCCCAACACTTTTATATACAAGAAAATGGAAGTCCATTTCCTTTATCGAATACATAATTATTGTGCGCTGCTGCTGCTGCTGCTGCTAAGTCACGTCAGTCGTGTCCGACTCTGTGAGACCCCATAGACGGCAGCCCACCAGGCTCCCCTGTCCCTGGGATTCTCCAGGCAAGAACACTGGAGTGGGTTGCCATTTCCTTCTCCAATGCATAAAAGTGAAAAGTGAAAGGGAAGTCGCTCAGTCGCGACCCCATGGACTGCAGCCCACCAGGTTCCTCTGTCCATGGGATTTTCCAGGCAAGAGCACTGGAGTGGGGTGCCATTGCCTTCTCTCTCTATATATATAGGCTTTCCCGGTGGCCCAGTGGTAAAGAATCCACCTGCTTATGCAGGAAATGCAAGAGACTCGGGGTTCGATCCCTGGCTGGGGAAGCTACCCTGAAGTAGGAAGTGGCAACCCACTCCAGTATTCTTACCAGGATAATTCCGTGGACAGAGGAGCCCGGTGGTCTACAGTCCATAGGGTAACAAAGAGTTGGACATGACTGAGTGACTGAACATGTACTTTATGTATACCTGTATACTTAAAAAGTGTATTTGTATACTTTTTCAGAAAATAAATTGCAGATAGCATGACATTTCATCCCTAGGTACTCTAATACATATCTCCTCCTAATAAAAGGGATATTCTCTTATAGAAAAATACCCTTATCACACTAAAAATTTTTTTAACATAATGTCAATTGCAAGGTTAGTATAATGAACACCCCATTTATCCTTCATCTATATTTACTAACATTTTTCCATATTTGCTTTTTAATCTCTTTGAATATGTGTATCAGTTCAGTTCAGTTCAGTCACTCAGTCATGTCCGACTTTTTGTGACTCCATGAATCGCAGCATGCCTGGCCTCCCTGTCCATCACCAACTCCTGGAGTTCACTCAGACTCATGTCCATCGAGTCGGTGATGCCATCCAGCCATCTCATCCTCTGTCGTCCCCTTCTCCTCCTGCCCCCAATCCCCCCCAGCATCAGACTCTTTTCCAATGAGTCAACTCTTCACATGAGGTGGCCAAAGTACTGGAGTTTCAGCTTCAGCATCATTCCTTCCAAAGAACACCCAGGACTGATCTCCTTCAGAATGGACTGGTTGGATCTCCTTGCAGTCCAAGGGACCCTCAAGAGTCTTCTCCAACACCACAGTTCAAAAGCATCAATTCTTCAGCGCTCAGCTTTCTTCACATATGTGTATACATAATAAAAATAAAAACTGTTACCATTTTTGTTGAATCATTTGAGAGTTGAAAATCTTTATACTTCATTGCTGTATACTTCAGCATATATCTTCTAAGACAAGGACATTTTCCTATATAACCACAATACCATTACCACACCTGAGACATTTAACATTTGTTCAATACTATTATCTAATATACAGTTGATATTCAAATCTCCCCAGTTGTCTCATTAGTGCCTTTATTTTTTGAAAGTCAGTCAAGGATCATGCATTGCATTTAGCCATCTTTAAATCTGTATTTTGCAAAGTTCCTTGGCTTCAGTGTGAGAACTATAAAGGAGGTAATGACACAAGCAGGAAGACCAGTTTAGAGGTTTGTGTAGCAATCTAGGTGAGAATGTTGATGTCTTGGACCATGGTGGTGGTGGAGGTGGAGACGGAAAGAAATTGTGGGTAATTATGGGAGGGACAGTATGAAGGATAATTATCAGCTTTGGGCATCAAGATGGATGGCATTTGTTCCCTAAGATACAGAATTTTGGAAGAAGGGTTGGAAGGGTGGGGAAGGGGGAGATTGGTGTCCAATTCTTTTTGGACTTGAGTTTGTAGTGTCTTTATGATATCCAAGAAGAGATGTCATGTTGGATATATGGTTCTGTGTGTGTATGCATTTTATTTTTAACTTTTTCTTAAGTGCTTTCAGAGCTACAGAAATTACAAATAACTACAAATAGTACAAATAATTCTGTATACTGCTCACCTTGATGCCCACATTATCCAAATATTAACATTTTATCATGATTGCTTTATTTCTTATCTATCTACACATATATAATTTTTTTCTGAACCATCTGAGAGTAAGCTTCAGAGATAGAGCCCATTTACCTCTAACTACTTGCAATGGTTAATTTTAAGTGTCAACTTGACTGGGCCACAGGGTGCCCAGATATTTGCTCCTGCTGCTAAGTCACTTCAGTCGTGTCCGACTCTGTGTGACCCCATAGACGGCAGCCCACCAGGCTCCCCTGTCCCTGGGATTCTCCAGGCAAGAACACTGGAGTGGGTTGCCATTTCCTTCTCCAATGCATGAAAGTGAAAAGTGAAAGTGAAGTTGCTCAGTCGTGTCCAACTCTTAGCGACCCCATGGACTGCAGCCCACCAGGCTCCTCCATCCATGGGATTTTCCAGCCGAGAGTACTGGAGTGGGGTGCCATTGCCTTCTCCAGCCCAGACATTTGGGCAAATGTTATTCTGGATGGTTTTGGATGAGATTTAAATTGGTAGACCGAGTAAAGCCGATTGCCCTCCCTGTTGTGGCTGGGTCTCATCCAATCAGTGAAAGGCCTGAACAGAACAAAAAGGCTAACCCTCTCTGAAAAAGAGTTATTTCCTGTCCCAGTTCTTTGAACTGGGACACTGGCTTTTTACCTGCCTTCAGACTTGAACTGAAACACTGGCACTTCCTGGGTCTCCAGCCTGTTAGCTTTTGACTGGCACTGCAGCACTGCGTCACTTGGTTCTCAGACCTTCAGGCTTGACTGTAACTACACAATCAGCTCTCCTGGGTTTCCAGCTTGCTGACTCACCCTGCAGATCTAGGGACTTGTCAGCCTCCATTATCATGTGAGCCAACTGCTTATAATAAATCTCTCTCTCTCTCTTGCTTGTTTGCTCTTACTCTCTGCATATATATCTTTTTTGTTCTGTTTCTCTGAAGAGCTCTAATATATATTTGCTAATACATTCTTAGTAAAAACTTTTTTCTCACATAACTACAGTATAATTGTCAAATTTGGGAAATTAACATTGATACAGTACTACAGATTTTACTGAAAATTTTTCATTGTCCCATTGTCCTTTATATAAAATGAAAAAAAAAAAAATCTGGGCCAGGATCCAGTCTAGGATCACATGCTGTATTCAGTTGTTATGTCTCTATGGCCTCCATTTAATCTGGAATAGTTCCTTAGTCTTTGTCTTTCATGATTTTGGCATTTTTGAGGAGTACAGACCATCTGCACTTTTCAGGTGGTGTTAGTGGTAAAGAACCCACCTGCCAATGCAGGAAATGCAGGGTTTGATTCCTGGGCTGGGAAAAACCCCCTGGAGGAGGGCATGGCAATCCACTCCAGTATTCTTGCCTAGAGAATTCCATGGACAGATGAGCCTGGCAGGCTACAGTCCATAGGATCGCAGAGTCTGACACAACTGAAGTGACTTACCATGCACACACAGACCATTTATTTTGTTGAATATCCCTCAATTTGGGTTTCTCTAATGTTTCTTTCTGATTCAGATTTAGGATATACACTTTTGGCAGGAAAACTGCAGAAGTGGTATTGAATCCTTCTCACTGAACTATATAGGAGGCATGTAATTCGCTTTGTCCTATTGTTAATGATAATTCTGATCAGTTGATTAAGGTGGTATCTCTCAGGAAAAAAAATGTAAAATTTTTATTTTCCATTTGTAGTTGTAGGAGATGTTTGAGTCTATGTAATATTCTGTTTCTTGTTAAGATTTTGTTTATTAATTTTGGCATCTGAGATGTAAGAGTTGTTGAAGATGAAATAAGATCATGTGCAGTGGGGTGAAGGTGGGAAAGTGGGAAGGAAGGGAGTGAAATCACCTGGGAAAAGGTATAAAGTGAGAAAATAAGATTTTCTTTAGAAGATCACTTTGGCTAGTGTGTGAATATATTAGGGGAATGAAAAGAATGCAAGCGAAGAATAGAAGAGCCTTTAGCAGTAGTCTGGTGAAAGATAATCTGAGTGAAGACAGGAAATGAGCTAGAGAGAGAAGTAAAACAATTAGAATGATGTTAAAGAGATGGAATCTTTAGCACTTGTTTTTGGTGAGTGCCTTGTAATTTGCTAATCCAGTGACAGTGGTGGGGAATGGTGGGAGGATGCTTTGTTGGTGACAGGTACTATTCTAAATGAACTCTTAATTCTTGCAACAGTCTGTGAAGTAGCTACTGTTAGTACTTTTGGTTTACCATTTTGAGGAAGCAGACACCCTTACAGGTTAGATAATACATTAATTTGTCTATGGTCATAGATCTAGTAAGCAAACTCAGGAGTCAGGCTGCAGAATTTGAACTCTTAACCATTAAGTTATTCTGCCTCCTAATTTTGGGCTCTCAGGTTCCAGCTCTGTACCAGGCTCCTTGTATTTAATTCTCATTTATTCTAACAACTCTGTTATGGTAGGGTATATTGTTTTTCTTTAATTGATGAACTTCTATTGTATCTTCTATCACTCTGGCTACCACAGTCTACTGTTGATAGCTAGCATCTGGAGAGTGGTTTGTTGACCAAAGGCCAACTATAATTGTTTCACAAATAAGTAAACCAAGGCTCAGAGGAATTTAAGCACTTGCTGCTGAAGGTCACACAGCCACTTACAAAGACATGATTAGAACCAAGGTCTGCCTCACTCAAAGTCTGTGCTCTTTACCCCTCCAAGCACACTACTTCACTAACTAGATTATGGGCTTCATGAAGCAAGCCTTGCTTCCTCCCTATTACAGAGAGAGGGAGAGCTGGAGAGTTAGAGTGAGAGCTACAGAGCATGTGAGAGGTGTGGAATTAGATTTAATACTTTAGATTTCATCTAGCTATAAATCCTTATTAGATAAGTCCAGATAGGCCAATACCCTACAAATTACATCAGCCTCAATTACTATCTATTGTTCCCTGGAGTTCCTTTCCCAGCATTCTTACCAGAGCTATTAAAATATATAACAGAGTAGGCCATTTGTAAAAGCCAAATACCTTCACAAATAGACTGGATCTTATCCCCTTGAACACCTCTGGGATTTTTAACCGAAAGCAACTGAATTCCTAACCAGGCAATCTAGTTAATCAAACATTTAGTGCATTCGAGCTCCACTGTATCATTCCAACCATACTCCTTTCCACTTTTCCCCAGCTCCACCCTCAGCCCCCTCCACACTGAGCTGCACATCATTCATGACATGAACCAGGCCGTCCCACAGCTCCTAGCCATTGCACATAAAGTTGCCTTTGGCTAGAATGCTTTCAGTCTTCTCTTGACCCACAAAGTCCTCCTCATGGTTCCATGAGATATCACCTCCTCTTTCATGAAGCTTCCCTACTCCCACACATATAGCCTCAGTGTACCCACATCTCTTTGTTCATGGTCTGCTGATAGACTTGAAGCACTGTGTCCTGTGCTTTGACCTTGGTCTCACTTCCTTTCTGTGACCACTTCAAGGGTGAGACCATGTCTTCATCACCTTTAAATCAAGAGTCCTTTATTCCCTCCACCTGGCTCTTCAGTTCAGTTCAGTCACTCAGTCATGTCAGACTCTTTGCGACTCTATGAATTGCATCATGCCAGGCCTCCCTGTCCATCACCAACTCCCGGAGTTCACTCAAACTAACGTCCATCGAGTGGGTGATGCCATCCAGCCATCTCATCCTCTGTCGTCCCCTTCTCCTCCTGCCCCCAATCCCTCCCAGCATCAGACTCTTTTCCAATGAGTCAACTCTTCACATGAGGTGGCCAAAGTACTGGAGTTTCAGCTTCAGCATCATTCCTTCCAAAGAACACCCAGGACTGATCTCCTTCAGAATGGACTGGTTGGATCTCCCTGCAGTCCAAGGGACTCTCAAGAGTCTTCTCCAACACCACAGTTCAAAAGCATCAGTTCTTTGGCACTCAGCCTTCTTCACAGTCCAACTCTCACATCCATACATGACCACTGGAAAAACCATAGCCTTGACTAGACGGACCTTTGTTGGCAAAGTAATGTCTCTGCTTTTCAATATGCTATCTAGGTTGGTCATAACTTTCCTTCCAAGGAGTAAGCGTCTTTTAATTTCATGGCTGCAATCACCATCTGCAGTGATTTTGGAGCCCAAAAAAATAAAGTCTGACACTGTTTCCACTGTTTCCCATCTGGTAATAAATATTTGTTTTTGAATAAACAAATAAAACTATACTCTTAGAGAATTAGCATCTTCTTTTCTAAACTATTTCTCCAGCTCTCCCTCCCTCTGTAATAGAGGGAGGAAGCAAGGCTGGGCACAATGACTTCATAAAGCCCATAATCTCCTTAGTGAAGCAATGGGCTTGGAGGGATAAAAAGCACAGACTTTGAGTGAGGCTGCAGGTCAGGAAGCAACAGAACTGGACATGGAACAACAGACTGGTTCCAAATAGGAAAAGGAGTACTTCAAGGCTATATATTGTCACCCTGCTTATTTAACTTATATGAAGAGTACATCATGAGAAACGCTGGACTGGAAGAAGCACAAGCTGGAATCAAGATTGCCAGGAGAAATATCAATAACCTCAGATACCCAGATGACACTACCCTTATGGCAGAAAGTGAAGAGGAACTCAAAAGCCTCTTGATGAAAGTGAAAGAGGAGAGTGAAAAAGTTGGCTTAAAGCTCAACATTCAGAAAACTAAGATCATGGCATCTGGTCCCATCACTTCATGGCAAATAGATGGGGAAACAGTGGAAACAGTGTCAGACTTTATTTTGGGGGGCTCCAAAATCACTGCAGATGGTGATTGCAGCCATGAAATTAAAAGATGCTTACTCCTTGGAAGGAAAGTTATGACCAACCTAGATAGCATATTGAAAAGCAGAGACATCACTTTGCCAACAAAGGTCCATTTAGTCAAGGCTATGTATGGTTTTTCCAGTGGTCATGTATGGATGTGAGAGTTGGACTGTGAAGAAAGCTGAGCGCCAAAGAATTGATGCTTTTGAACTGTGGTGTTGAAAGCTCTTGAGAGTCCCTTGGACTGCAAGGAGATCCAACCAGTCCATCCTAAAGGAGATCAGTCCTGGATGTTCTTTGGATGGAATGATGTTGAAGCTGAAACTCCAGTACTTTGGCCACCTCATGTGAAGAGTTGACTCATTGGAAAAGAGTCTGATGCTGGGAGGGATTGGGGGCAGGAGGAGAAGGGGACGACAGAGGATGAGATGGCTGGATGGCATCACCGACTCGATGGATGTGAGTTTGAGTGACCTCCGGGAGATAGTGATGGACAGGGAGGCCTGGCGTGCTGCAATTCATGGGGTCACTAAGAGTCTGACACGACTGAGAGACTGAACTGAACTGACTTTGGTTCTAATTATGTCTTTGTAAGTGGTTGTGTGACCTTCAGCAAGTGCCTAAATTCCTCTGAGCCTTGGTTTCCGTATTTGTGAAACAATTTCAGTCGGCCTTCAGTATCCACGGGTTCTGAACCTGAGGATTCAACCAACTGTGGGTGGAAGATATTTGAAAAAAAAAAAAAATCCAGAAAGTTTCAAAAAGCAAAACTAGAATTTGCCCTGCCTTGGCAACTATGTACATAGTTTTACATTTTACAACTATTTACATAACATTTACATTGTATTAGGTATTAAAAATAATCTGCTGCCCCTGCTAAGTCGCTTCAGTCGTGTCCGACTCTGTGCGACCGCATAGACCCCATTGACGGCAGCTCACCAGGCTCCCCCGTCCCTGGGATTCTCCAGGCAAGAATACTGGAGTGGGTTGCCACTTCCTTCTCCAGTGCATGAAAGTGAAAAGTGAAAGTGAAGTCTCTTAGTCGTGTCTGACTCTTAGCGACCCCATGGATGCAGCATGCCAGGCCTCTCTGTCCATCACCAACTCCCGGAGTTTACTCAAACTCATGTTCATTGAGTCGGTGATGCCGTCCAACCATCTCATGTCGTCCCCTTCTCCTCCCGCTTTCAACCTTTCCCAGCATCAGGGTCTTTTCCAATGAGTCAGTTCTTCGCATCAGGTGGCCAAAGTACTGGAGTTTCAGCTTCAACATCAGTCCCTCCAATGAATATTCAGGAATATTCATGAATATATGCTGTAAGATGCAGGAAACTGTAGATGTTAGCTCAGGTACCGGGCAGACTGTTGGAACAATTCAGGGAAAGAACAAAGAGAGGAGAGCTGGCGAGGGTAGGGGGGTGGCGGGGGTTGGCAGGTGACTGGATGAGTTTGCTCTTGGATAGGTCGAGTTATTGGGACAGACAGGTTGAAGCATCCAGTAAACAGGTATATAGGCCTGAGCTTCTGCAACAAATACTAGTTGAAAGCACTGAATTGGGTACGACTTCAGGAAGAGTGAAGAATGGAATGTGCGGAAAGGGCGAGTAGGGAGGCAGAGCCGAGCTTAACAATGGGATTTAAACACGGGCAGAGGAAAAGAAACAGAATGAGGAAGGACGGAGGGCGACGTTTTGAATGCCAAGTTAAAGACGCCTTCAAGTTGAAGGCGGTTTGGGACGCCTCCTGGAGATCAAGAGGAGGATGACATTCTATTCTGGGCTTCCCTGGTGGCTCAGACCGTAAGGAATCCACCTGCCTGCAATGCTGGAGACCCGGATTCGATCTCTGGGTCGGGAAGATCCCCTGAGAAGGAAATGGCTCTCGGTTAAACGGGAGTCTGAGGAACAGAGACGGGTGGGGATGGGGCGAAGCCACACCGCAGACAACTAAATTGAAAGAAAAGAAAAAGCCTCAGTAGTTCTGTATTTTTTAAGGTAGTCTGGCTTTGACGAGCCAGGAAAAGAGGAACTTAGTAATTTAAGGTTCCAAGGCCCTTGAGTGGGAGTAACTGCATTTGCTAAAGGCTCTCTGCAGCCCTTTAGGACCCTTTTTAGGATTTCCCTTGGTGTAAACCGGGAAAAAACCTACCACCCGTAACCCAGAAAAATATTGCCACTCAGTAAATAAAGCAAAACAGAAGAGCGTCTTGTTTGAAAGCCTTCACTTTAAAAATCCTGGCATGCAAATAAAGGGCTTTAATGTGGCTCACAACGATTGGTAGGTACTTATAGAAGCCGTCATTTCCACGTAGCGCAAGATGCAAACGAAGAGTCTGCTTTTCGCTTTCCTATTGGCTGTTCGATCGGACTCCCCTTTTAGCCAATCAAACCACTTCCCTTCGCCCCTCCCGGTAGCTCTTATAAATTACATCAAATTGGTTACCCTTGCCATATCCTTCTCCTTGAAAAAGAAGCCGTAACTGCAGTTTTAGCAGTAATGTCAGGCCGCGGAAAGCAGGGAGGCAAAGCTCGGGCCAAGGCCAAGTCGCGCTCATCCCGCGCTGGCCTTCAGTTCCCCGTAGGGCGAGTGCACCGCCTGCTGCGCAAAGGGAACTACGCCGAAAGGGTGGGGGCCGGCGCACCTGTGTACTTGGCGGCAGTGCTGGAGTACCTGACCGCGGAAATCCTGGAGCTGGCGGGCAACGCCGCCCGAGACAACAAGAAGACGCGCATCATCCCTCGCCATTTGCAACTGGCCGTGAGAAATGATGAAGAGCTCAACAAGTTACTCGGGGGTGTCACTATTGCCCAGGGCGGTGTCTTACCCAATATCCAGGCAGTCTTATTGCCCAAAAAAACGGAGAGTCACAAGCCTGGCAAGAATAAGTAATTAAAAGGCTTGATACCATCCCCACTCACCCCAAAGGCTCTTTTAAGAGCCACCACCAAAGTGTCAAAATAAAGGGCTGATCACAAAATAGCGCATTAGCTCTTTTTTTGAAAACTTGGGTGGCTCTAAAAAGAGCCTTTGTTCTTTGGCTTACTTTGAAAAGGCTTTATTTGCTTTTGGCTTTATGGCTTTCGGTTTTCTTTGGTAACAGAACGGCCTGGATATTGGGCAAAACGCCGCCCTGGGCGATGGTGACCTTGCCCAACAGCTTGTTCAGCTCTTCGTCGTTGCGGATGGCCAACTGCAGGTGACGAGGGATGATGCGCGTCTTTTTGTTGTCTCGCGCCGCGTTGCCGGCCAGCTCCAGGATCTCGGCTGTCAGATACTCCAGAACCGCCGCCATGTAGACGGGCGCGCCGGCCCCCACCCGCTCAGCGTAGTTGCCTTTGCGCAGCAGGCGGTGCACTCGCCCTACCGGGAACTGCAAGCCTGCGCGGGACGAACGCGACTTGGCCTTTGCGCGGGCCTTGCCTCCCTGCTTTCCACGACCAGACATGACTAAAGATACGAGTAGTACGATTAAAGACCAGAGCCCCTCGGCTTAAAAAAGATCAGCAATTGGAAAGCCTTTATAAGTTTTCCGAGGGGTGGAGTCAGGAACGAGCTTTTCATTGGTCCTAAATTGGCTCCTGAAACAGCCAATAAGGTTAAGAGTCGGTGTTGTTCTGTCGCTATTACTGATAACGTAAGGTCTCTCCGCGGACCAATGGGAATGTAAGACTTTTGGAGCCTTAATTTGCATACGGTGGTTATAAATGGATTAGGCCCGCCCATTCTCATACCTCTTTTTTTTGCCAAACGGCGTTGTTCTACAATGCCTGAGCCGGCAAAATCCGCTCCCGCGCCCAAGAAGGGCTCCAAGAAAGCTGTCACTAAAGCCCAAAAGAAGGACGGCAAGAAGCGCAAGCGCAGCCGTAAGGAGAGCTATTCCATCTACGTGTACAAGGTGCTGAAGCAGGTGCACCCGGACACCGGTATTTCGTCCAAGGCCATGGGCATCATGAACTCATTTGTCAACGACATCTTCGAGCGCATCGCGGGCGAAGCGTCGCGCTTGGCGCATTACAACAAGCGCTCGACCATCACGTCCCGGGAGATCCAGACGGCCGTGCGCCTGCTGCTGCCTGGCGAGCTGGCCAAGCACGCCGTGTCCGAGGGCACCAAGGCGGTCACCAAGTACACCAGCTCCAAGTGAGTCCTTGCTGGTACGCGGCGCTCGCACGAGGCGCAAAGCCGCTTGATTTTCCAAAGGCTCTTTTCAGAGCCACCCACCTAATCACCAGAAAAGAGCCTTGTTCACTTGTTTTTCCTCAGTTCCTCACAAAGTAAGTTACTCTAGTTGGCTAAAAGTAATGGAAGATGACACACGTAGCTTTTTAAGCCCTTATGACTTGAGATTCCTGGCGCGTGACTGGCTTTGCTTTTGAATCTAGGGCGCGTCTTAACCCTCACTGCTGCTTAGCTTTCGTATGAGTCAGTTCTAAATTAGGATACTGAGACTGCTACTAGACTTGTGTCCTGGTGGCTCTGTTGGGTACGTTTCACCGGTGTTCCAAAACGAAGTGAGTGATTCCAGCTATCCACATTTAAGAAAGGACCCCAGGACACGACCAAGCCCGGGTCTTTCCGAACATTGCATCACAGCCCTGAAGAATTGCGAGTTTGGCAGCCGCGTGGGTGCCGGATCACCAGTTACGCCCTTGCGATGTGGCTTCTTGTGGACACCAGCGGTTCAGGATACTTCGTACTGAGCCCGCGCTGCCTGGTCTCAGCCTTTCCCTGATTGGACATGAATATTCAAAATCTCCCGCCGCTCTGGAATTCATAGGTTCTAGGTTTGCGCCGCTCACTTTGGCGCTGTGAAATTCCTGTTATTTCTTGGTTTGTGGATCATTTTTGCTTTTAATTCTCTTTTCTCGAAATATTTCGGCGTCAAGTCACTGCAAGGCACTAGTCATTTTAGTTTGGTCTCAAACGTCACCTCCCAGACACCTTCGGGAAGTTGTGCCTCTCCTTGTCTCTGGTCCCTCACTATTTTATCTTCTTCCTAGCAGCTGTCAGAAATTGTTTTGCTATTAGTTTTTTTTTCTTGTTTACCATTTTCCTCAAGACCTTAACAGAAACTTTATTGGTTTGGTTTGGTTTTTCTCTATATTGTCCCCACCAACCAGTGCTTGGCACACAGTGGACACTTTAAGTACTTACTGAATTAGTATTTGTTGAATTGATTTTTCTGTCCCTCTTCTTTTAAAAATAGCCTTCGTGGATGGATGGGTGCGGTTCATTTCCATTAGGTGTATGGGAAGACATGATGAAAATGGAAATGTTTCGGAGCTCCTTTCCCAAGTTGGCTATGGTCACCTCAGGGCAACAGCTGGGAGGAGGGCTGTATTTGTGTGTGTGTGTGTGCGCTAAGGAGGAGGTGGCAGTTTTAAGTCCTTCCTTTATGCTTTTCAGTTTGGTCTAATCTTTGGATTTGCATTAAATTCAGAACGTTGCTCACTAGAAGATCCTTTTCCTTTTTTCATTTATGACACCCTCCTTCCATCCTTATCTTTTGTTCCCCATTGAGATGAACTTTTCATTTATATTAACAGTGTCATTTACTCTTCAGGAGACCCTATAAAATAGACAAGGTTCGGGCTTCCCTGGTGGCTCTGGTAAAGAATCCTCCTGCCAGTGCAGAAGACACAGGTTGGATCCCTGATCCAGGAAGATCCCAGAAAGAGAAAAAAAAAGAGAGAATGTTAATATTTCTTTAAAAATGAGGTTGAGAGTGAGTGATCCACTGGTCATGTAGCTAACATTGTCCACCTTTGTACCCTCAGATGCAAGGACGATTGCATTTTAGTTTTATTTCACTATAATCATGGAATGTTGTATTTTTCTGTCCAAGCCTTGATTCTGCTGATAATGGCACTGATGATCTGATCAGTTATTCAACTCTGCTTTTGGATAAGGGGTCCTGGAGTTGATTGCAGGTGTTTCATGAATCCAAATGGACTCCAGACATTATCAGAGACTGAATAAATCTTAATGTTTCTTACATGTGTGTTTTCAAATGTGTGTATATGCTATTGTTATTAATAAATTTACCAGTTAATTAAAAAGCTTGGCTGCATTCTTTTATCTGTAATATATTTTCCAACTAAATGAAGTAGATAAAATCACTACTGGCTCTAAGCAAACGTATAGAGATGTTTGAGTGCCTCTGACCTGGAAGGTGAATATTTATAAACTATCAACCAAATTTGCTTCTACTCCAGAAGGGTAGTGGGGCTGAAATAGTCTGGTAGGAGGACACTATTAATGCTTAGTAACTGAAAAGTGCGTGAGCACAAAATGAAACAAAGGTCATGACCACAAACAAGAAGCACTATAAATAAAATAGAAAAAATAAAGTTATTAACAAAGTTTAGAAAATACCTGCAGAGTACTTAGTATGTGTCTGTCAGATGTTTTAGGTCCTTCACATGTATTGACTTATTTAATCCTCACAAGAACTTTATGAAATAGTTACCATTATTGTCTCCCACTTTACAGGTGAGGAAACTGAGGCATAGAAAGGCTTCTCCTCAGAAATGCTCAAAGAATAGACTCTTAGGTCAATGTTTAAGGGACTTGAGAAAGGAAGATCCCTCTCCAAAAACCTGTATTTGGGGGGAAATAAATAAGTATGCTTTAAAATTAAAGAGAAATATCACCTACTTTAATTTCAGGATGCACCGTGGGTATACATCTGTGGTGGAGGTGGTGGCTGAAAGTGTGTGGAGGGCTCTCATTTTCCAGAGGCCATAGCTCAACTCTGTTTAGTTTGTCCCCATAGTCATAGGGCTCACCAGCTGAAATACTTTTTACTAAGATAAGAGAGCTTTGGTTACTGGTTGTGGGCTCCTCCTGGGCATGGTGTTTACTAGGAAGGAAGTTACAAAGTGAGGAAGGAGAAAGAAGTGCTAGAGTTGATATTTTAACTCTGGAGGGGAGGTGATTATTGATGGTGAGTTTTATTCTCCTAAAGAACCTCTTTGGTCTTTTCTTTCTCCTTCTCAAACATCTCTATACATTTGCTTAGTGAAGTGAAAATTGCTCAGTCGTGTCAGACTCTTTGCGACCCCATGGACTATACAGTCGATGGAATTCTCCAGGCCAGAATACAGTAGTGGGTTGCCATTTCCTTCTCCAGGGGATCTTCCCAACTTAGGGATCAAGCCAGGTCTCCCACATTGCAGGCAGATTCTTTACCAGCTGAGCCACCAGGGAAGCCCAAGTTGGAGTTAATAACAATACTTGTTATAATAATACTTGCTTCTACTTACTGAGCACTTAACTGTTTACCTTGTCCTCTGCTGAGTGGTTTACATGCATTGCCTCATTTAATCTTCACAGCCACCACTTAAGATACATTCCGTCCTTATTTTATAAGTAAAGGAAATTGAATCTCAGAGAAGTTAAATAACTTGTCCAGGATCATTTTGGAAGTAAGTGGTGGAACTACAACCCAATGTACACTTTAAAACAGTTTGATATTCAAGGCCCTCCATAATCTGCCTCTTCCTTCTTCGCAGCTCTATCTCCTACTGCTATACATACAGTTTTCTGCTCTAGTCGCCTTCCCCTAAACCCATTTGCTGTTTCCCAGGACCATACTGCACTGCTCTTTCTTTCTGGCTTGGCCAGAGCTTGCTGTCAAGCCAAGGCCATAATCTTCCACCACCCCAAATGACACCTCTCAATTAATTTCTCTACCTTCATCTCTTCTTTAAAAATAGTAACAGAAAGAAATGGTTTACTGCGGTAATTGGCATACAATAAACTGTACATGTTTAAAATACAATTTGTTAAGTTTAGACATGTGTATATACCCATGAAAACATCACTACAATCAACATAATGGACATATCCATTCCCCCCCCCCCCTCCACAAAAGGTTTCTTCATGCTCCTTATAGAATTCTTCCCTCCTGCCCACTTCATCAGTGTCCTCCTTTGGCTCTGTTCCTGACCTCAGGGAACCACTGGTTTGCTTTATATCATTATAGATATTTTGTATCATACAATGGGTATCATTTGTATCTGGCTTCTTTCACTCAGCGTAAGATTCATATTTAGGTGCATTCCTTTGTATTGGTGAGTTGTATTGCATTTTATGGCCACAATTGATAATTTCAGTCACTTGATGGATAGTTGTGTTGTTTCCAGTCTTTCTCCACCTTTTTTGTTCCCCCCCCCTTGGCTTCTCCACATGGCAAGTGAGATCTTAGTTCCCCAATTAGGGATGGAACCTGTGCCCACTCCAGTGAAAGCATGGAGTCTTAACCACTGGACTGCCAGGGAAGCCACCTTCCTCCGTTTTTTAATGCATTCCAACTTTGTGTCATGATGGTTCCACACTAAAATTTCTGCCTTCAAATGGGAAGGAATTCAGAAGGGGGATAAGACATATACACAAATACCTATTCTATTCGAGTAGGACAAAGTATTAGGGTTTCACTTCTGTTATCCTAGGCTCAAAACCTCTCTAATCCATTTTATGTCCTGTGACTAGAGTAGTAGTCTATAGCACAGACCTGACTTTATCACCTACCTGCTCACAAACCTCCAGTGGCCTGCCTTACTGACATAGTTTCGCCTTCAAAAGAAAAAAAATGAAAGTAAAAAACTCAAAACTCTATCAGCAATTCTTAGTCATATTTGGTTGTACAACATGGTCTGGGTAACTCTGGTCCTTTAAAAGGGAGGCTAACATTGATCACAATATGGCTAATCAGTGATTGTGGCATAAGGGAGTAAGCCTGAGGGGCAGCTCTGTTCAGGTTGCAAAATTGACCTCTAGCTGAAAGACTATCCCTGTGACTAGGGAGACTAGGTTTAATCATTCATTTAATATGGGTGATTGAAAATAAGAAGATTGTATCTACTTATTTTAAAAATAATTATTATCTAGTCCCTGATGGCTCATTGGTGAAGAATCTGCCTGCCAAAGCAAGAGGCGTAAGAGACTTGGGTTCAATCCCCGGGTGGAGAAGATACCCTGGAGAAGGAAATGGCAACTCATTCCAGTATTATTGCCTGAGAAATCCCATGGACAGAGGAGTCTGGCAGGCTATGGGGTCGCAAAAGAGTCGACACCACTTAGCAAGTAAACAAACTGGGTTGAAAACCAAGGCTGCGTCTCTGCATTAGAGTGATTTAGGTCCTTTGGACAGGAAGAGGATATTTCATTCTTACTGATACGATTTCACACAGCCAAAGTTTTTAAAAGACCATGGTTTCTCAGTGAATAAGAAAGCTGTGGTCACATAAAGAAGGGGATTCTGATTCTTTGTAGCTACAGTTATATGTCCTTGGGACTTGTGTTTCCTCTAATTCTTTGATTAGATTATCCCAGCCTGATGAATGGCAGAACAGATTTTTTACTTTCTCAGTCCTAGCGAATGTCTACTTTCTCAGAATGCATGTTAAGTGGTATTGTGTTTTATATTTTATTCTATTTTTTATTTTCTCCCTTTCTAACCTATATTTTAAACATTGACCTTTGCCTCTCTACTCCCACAAAAAAACATCTGTATCTCTCTTTGCTATACATGTTGTGATATAAATGTGCACTCTGTTGACTGAAGTACTGCATTAAACTTCAAGAAGTACAAACAGCACACTTATCCCCCTCTCTCCCAGTGAAAAGCACCCACATTTGCTCCAATTCCCCATCATCACAAAAATGCTGTTATAAACATCATTGTTCATTTCCTTATGTAAACCTAGCCTATCCCTAATTTGGCATTTGAGGTCCCTGAAACTGGTCCTTAATGTCCCCAGCATGAAAAGCTCACTTTTCCTTATTGCCCTTTTACATGTTCGTTTGTTTTCACTGTCCCTTCTGCCTGGATTATACCACCTTCCTTAGCCCCCAATCTGAACATGTCTCAAATCCTAAATATTCTTGAGAACCCACCTCAAATATCACCTCCTATGGGATGGGTTCCCTTGTTTGTTCAGCTGGAATTGAACAAACTTTCAATTTTCAATTCCTTTCCCTCTCAGCTCCCACAAGGCTCAACCTGCATTTCTCTTTGTCATCCTCCACAATAGGCCTTCCACTCTTGCTATTCACATGGGTATCACTTCCCCACAAAGGCGTCAGGTTGTGTGTGCAAGAATAGAGAAATTCAGAAGGCATGTTTCCGAAAAATACTGACTTTAAAACATAAGATGAGTTTTACTTTATCCTTTGTAGTGTCCTCTAGCCACTGTTTTTTTAGCTGTGGGTTGTAACTTATTAGTGGGTTATGAAATTGGTTTTTGATAGAGATCACCTTTTTCCTCCCCCTTTTTAAGAAGAGAAGAGAAAAATATCAGAGTATATCACAAATAGTAAATATCATTTTGTGAAACCTATTATAATTTATATTCTTATGTGAATGTGACTAAGAAGCAATGTAAAAGTGTTACTTACTGGGGGTTGAGGTTAGGAGAGGTCCCTTCTACTGTACTGAAAGGTCATAGAAAATGCCACTCCAGAATATGCTACTTTGGCATATTGATAATTTTGAGCTGTAGTCACTTAGAGGCCGACTTTCTCTGAACTCCCATTAGCTGCCTAAGAACAGATTTTCCAAAAGAAACTTGATTGTCATAAATGCCCTCCCCCAGGAATTACACTGAACAGGAAAGATTGACTCATCACAGGAGAGGAGACTAGAAGTCGAGACCATACCCAGACCAACTTTGTCACAAACTATCACATCTCCCTGGTGGCTCAGATGGTAAAGAATCTGCCCCCAGTGTGGGAGACCCGGGTTTGATCCCTGTGTCAGGAAGATCTCTGGAGAAGGAAATGGCCACCCACTCCAATATTCTTGCCTGGAGAATTCCATCGACACAGGAGCCTAACAGGCTACAATCTATGGGGTCACAAAGAATAGGACACAGTTGTGTGACTTTCACTTTCACTATACCTCCCATCTATTATTCTAGGGCCTATTCCTTTCGCCTCAAAGGCATTTATTCTCCTTTAAGAGGCCTACATCTCCCATCCCCTTTCCCTATTAAGAATGATATTTAAGTCTGAATTCTAAGTCATCTTGGGGTGTTACTCAATTTTTTTTTCATGAGTACTTACTGTGTATACATGAGGTATACATGTTAGTAAACTTCTGTTTGCTTTTTTCTTGTTAATCTCTCTTTTATTATGGGGTCACACCTAAAAATTGAAAAGGGCAAATTAGCTTTCCTCCCCTACAGCACACGTTTTGATGTTATTTGTAGCTATTGTGTATACATCACGTTTCCCTGAAACATTGACTCTAATACAAAAAACTAAGAAAAAGGTAAAATACAAAGCTTAGATTCAAATTCCATCTTGGCCTTGTTTTAGCTGGGTGACTCACATTCCTAGGTGTCTCGTCTTCACCAGAAATTTTCTTTTCTGTAAGAAAACAAACAAACCCTCTTCATTTCCTGGGTTGTTGTGGAATCAAATGAAAGGACATAAGTGAATGGCTTTTGTGATTCGTAAGGCACCCAGGAACCCAAATATTCCTAATGTTGGCTGCAGTCTAGCAGAATCTCAAGATGCTAATCATCTAGAGATGAGATAGTGTACTAATTGTTTCCCATGTATTAGTCTTTTCACAACATGATTGTACTGTTGCCAAAGGGAATATTCAGGACTTGTATCAATTAGTGTTCATCATAATGTTAATTGAGTAATAATTATTAATTCATTGCCATGTTGAAACTGCTGTTAAGTATTTCGTATTAACTGTATTTATCTCATTTTATTTCTATGGTAATTCTATGAAGTGTATACATTTATTGTCACTGTTTTACAGGTATTGAAACTGAGACCCTGAACTCTTATTCTAGCTCTATGTCTTTTCTCTTTTAGCTTTTCCCAGACAAATGAATCCGGGGAACAATCTACTGTTGCCCAGACAGTTCAGGCCATCTCCTGGTTAGCAGAGGCCTTTAGCCAAGGGCCAAACACATCTCCCTGTACTGCCCCTCAAGCCTGGGCTTCCCCAAGTGGAGATGCAGCCTTCTCTCTAGCCTCCACACTCATGGACACAGGGAGCATTAGTAAAAAGGCAGACTCTCACTCTTAGCTTTAATACTCAGGTGTAAGTGACTGACTGAGGGCCTTTTGGAGGTGAAGGCTTCATGGGCACCTAGACAGGGGAACCAGGGGAAGTATGGGCCTGCTTCCAGAGGTCCATAGAGCTCAGAACTCAGCACCAATAGTGGGTTGAATAGTGTCCCCCCAAAATGTTCAAGTCCACCCAGAAACTCAGAATGTGACTTTAGTTGGAAATTCAGTCTTTGCAGACATAACTAAGGGTCTTGAGATTAAATCATCCTGGATTGAGGATGTGATAAGTGAAAGGAAGAGGCAGAGTTGGACACAGAGATTCAGGGAAGAGGGTCTGGGAAGACAAAGGCAGAAACTGGAGTTATACTGCCAGAGGTCAAGGAACAGTAACCACTTGAAGCTGAAAGAGGCAAGAAAGCATTCTCCCCTAGAAGCTCTGGAGAGAGGATGGCTCTGCTGAGACTTTGTTTTCAGACTCCTGATTTCCAGAACTCTGAGAATATCAACTTCTATTGTTTTGAGATACCAACTCTCTAGTAATTCTCTATGGCAGCCCTAAGGGAAAAAGCACAGCACCCTGGCAGCAGTCTGGGTGTGAGCTGTCCTGAAGCGCAAGAAGAGCTCGCCACTGCTGCAGACCACAGCAGAGTCAACCTGGGCCCTTTCTGCCATGGCATGGCCTCAGGGAGCTCTCTAGATGTCCATGTCTAGGAGAGGTCACCACTGTCTAGGGGCCTTTGGTAACACTTGTGAAGATAGAGATGCCCTGAGGAACTCTGGGTTAAGCTGGTCAAGGGGCTCATGAAGAGGACAATCTGTTTGCTGTGGAACACCAAGTCTCCCAATCCAGAAGCCTTTTTTTCTCCTCTACTATCTTCCTTCCCTCCCTCCCACCTTTCTTCCAAGTGTATTGCACACTCTGTTCCTAATCACACTCAGATCTCCCTTCCCACAAATTAAAAAAAAAACAAAACTAGTGTCTTTCATGAATGACAGGATGGTATATTATTTTCCCATTCAAACTAACAAATTACCACAGATTTAGTGGCTTAAAACAACACAGATTTATTCTCCTGTAGTTTTGGAGGCCAGAAGCCAAAAATGAGTCCTAAGGGGCCAAAAATCAAGTGTCAGAAAGACTGATTTCTTCTCGAAGCTCTGTGGAAAGAGTCCATTCCTTGTCTCTTCTAGCTTCTAGAGGCTGCTGGCATTTCTTGGTTCCTGGACTCATCATCCCATCTCGGCTTCCATGATTACATCAGCAGATGAAAGGTTGTTGTTGAATCACGCGAAGACCCCGGGATTCTTGGCCCCCGGAGGAGAAGAATTCAAACGGGGGCCAGAGACGAGGCTTGATCGCTCAGAGCTTTTGTGTAATAAAGTTTTATTAAAGTATAAAGGAGATAGAGAAAGCTTCTGACATAGATATCAGGAGGGGGCAGAAAGAGTACCCGCTTGCTAGTGTTAGCAATGAAGTTATATACTCTCCAATGAATCCAAAGCATGTCTGGAGGTTATAAAGACCTCACCAGACCTACTCCCATAATTTACATTTTAAGATAACAGAATTAGCCAGAAGGTTTAATCCAGAGACTGTCCTTAATCCCTCAGGCAGGATACATTATTGTTATATAATCCTAAGGAATGCAGAGAAGGAAAAAAAAAGTTTGTCCTTTCTTCCTCCTTGAGAATTCCAGACCCCTCTCTCCTTGGGGACCCCTAGACTCCTTATCAATCTGCCTAGGGAATGACTCTCTCAATCAGCTCCTCCCCACTTAGCCTCCTGCCTCCCTCTAATAAGGTCTGTTATGGTTACATTTAGGGCCCACAGCGATCAATGTAAAGAAATAGAGGAAAACAATAGAATGGGAAAGACTAGAGATCTCTTCAAGAAAATTAGAGATACCAAGGGAATATTTCATGCAAAGATGGGCTCAATAAAGGACAGAAATGGTATGGACCTAACAGAAGGAGAAGATATTAAAAAGAGGTGGCAAGAATACATAGAAGAACTATACAAAAAAGATCTTCATGACCCAGATAACCACAATGGTGTGATCACTCACCTAGAGCCAGACATCCTGGAATGTGAAGTCAAGTGGGCCTTACGAAGCATCACTATGAACAAAGCTAGTGGAGGTGATGGAATTCCAGTTGAGCTATTTCAAATCCTAAAAGATGATGCTATGAAAGTGCTGCACTCAGTACACCAGCAAATTTGGAAAACTCAGCAGTGGCCACAGGACTGGAAAAGGTAAGTTTTCGTTCCAATCCCAAAGAAAGGCAATGCCAAAGAATGCTCAAACTACCGCACAATTGGACTCATCTCACATGCTAGTAAAGTAATTCTCAAAAGTCTCCAAGCCAGGCTTCAGCAATACGTGAACCGTGAACTTCCAGATGTTCAAGCTGGATTTAGAAAAGGCAGAGGAACCAGAGATCAAATTGCCAACATCCATTGGATCATCGAAAAAGCAAGAGAGTTCCAGAAAAACATCTATTTCTGCTTTATTGCTTATGCCAAAGCTTTTGATTGTGTGGATCACAATAAACTGTGGAAAATTCTTCAAGAGATGTGAATACCAGACCACCTGACCTGCTTCTTGAGAAACCTGTATGCAGGTCAGGAAGCAACAGTTAGAACTTGACATGGAACAACAGACTGGTTCCAAATAGGTCAAGGCTGTATATTGTCATCCTGCTTATTTAACTTATATGCAGAGTACATCATGAGAAACGCTGGGCTGGATGAAGCACAAGCTGGAATCAAGATTGCCGGGAGAAATATCAATAACCTCAGATACCCAGATGACACCACCCTTGTGACAGAAAGCAAAAAAGAACTAAAGAGCCTCTTGATGAAAGTGAAAGAAGAGAGTGAAAAAGTTGGCCTAAAGCTCAACATTCAGAAAACTAAGATCATGGCATCTGGTCCCACCTCTTCATGGCAAATATATGGGAAAACAGTGGAAACAGTGGCTGACTTTATTTTTTGGGGCTGAAAAATCACTGCAGATAGTGATTGCAGCCATGAAATTAAAAGATGCTTACTCCTTGGAAGGAAAGTTATGACCAACCTACACAGCATATTAAAAAGCAGAGACATTACTTTGCCAACAAAGGTCCATCTAGTCAAAGCTATGGTTTTTCCAGTAGTCGTGTATGGATGTGAGAGTTGGACTATAAAGAAAGCTGAGCACCAAAGAATTGATGCTTTTGAACTGTGGTGTTGGAGAAGACTCTTGAGAGTCCCTTGGACTGCAAGGAGATCCAACCAGTCCATCCTAAAGGAGATCAGTCTTGAGTGTTCATTGGAAGGACTGATGTTGAAGCTGAAACTCCAATACTTTGGCCACCTGATTCAAAGAACTGACTCATTGGAAAAGACCCTGATGCTGGGAAAGGTTGAGGGCAGGAGGGGAAGGGGACGGCAGAGGATGAGATTGTTGGATGGCATCACCAACTCAATAGACATGGGTTTGGGTGGACTCCAGGAGTTGGTGATGGACAGGGAGGCCTGGTGTGCTGTGGTTCATGGGGTCGCAAAGAGTCAGACACAACTGAGTGACTGAACTGAACTGAACTGATAATCCAAGATAATCTCCCTCCCTCAAGGTCCTTAATCACATTGGCCAAGTCCCTTTGTCATATAAGGTAACAATATGTTCAGAGATTCCAGGGATTAGTCATGCTAATGGGGGGAAGATCTATTATTCAGTCTACTACAAATATGGTAAAGAATCCACCTGTAATGTGGGAGACCTGGGTTCGATCCCTGGTTTGGGAAGATCCCCTGGAGAAGCGAAAGGCTATCCACTCCAGTATTCTGGCCTGGAGAATTCCATGGACTCTACACAGTCCATGGGTTGCAAACAGTCGGACACAACTGAGCGACTTGCACTACACTGCACTACAAATATGAACCCCTCCCTAAAGCATCTTCCTTCAAGCACTGATCCCGTTAAGTGGGTTGTATGTGTGGGCTCAGTCCTTTCAGTTGTGTCTGACTCTTTGCGACCCTATGGACTGTAGCTTTCCAGATTCCTCTGTCCATGGGATTCTCCAGGCAAGAATATCGGGGTGGGTTGCCATGCCCTCCTCCAGGCGGTCTTCCTGACCGAGGGATTGAACGCGCATCTCCTGCACTGCAGGCAGATTCTTTACTGCTAAGCCACCAGTACAGCCCATTAAGTGGGTTAGTAGTGGTGAACTCTGCCCTCAGAGGTCACTGGAAATAGGCTAACAGTTGGCTTTAGCCATTTGTGGGCAAGAGTTAGAGCCCAGGCAAGCTACCTTCTACCCTCTTCTAGGGCAACCTGCAGGAAATTTCTTCTAGACTTGCTGTTGGCCTGCAAATTCCTGAGAGTTCCCTAAGAGCTAGAAGGGGCCTGGATCAGTTCAGTTCAGTTCATTTCAGTCACTCAGTTGTGTCCTACTCTTTGTGACCCCATGGACTGAGGCATGCCAGGCCTCCCTGTCTATCACCAACTCCTGGAGTTTACTCAAACTCATGTCCATTGAGTCGGTGATGCCATCCAACAATCTCATCCTCTGCCGTCCCCTTCTCCTCCTGCTCTCAACCCTTCCCAGCATCAGGGTCTTTTCCAATGAGTCAGTTCTTTGAATCAGGTGGCCAAAGTATTGGAGTTTCAGCTTCAACATCAGTCCTTCCAATGAACACCCAGGACTCATCTTCTTTAGGATGGACTGGTTGGATCTCCTTGCAGTCCAAGGGACTCTCAAGAGTCTTCTCCAACACCACAGTTCAAAAGCATCAATTCTTTGGTGCTCAGCTTTCTTTATAGTCCAACTCTCACATCCATACACGACTACTGGAAAAACCATAGCTTTGACTAGATGGACCTTTGTTGGCAAACTAAATGTCTCTGCTTTTTAATATGCTGTCTAGGTTTGTCATAACTTTCCTTCCAAAGGGCAAGCATCTTTTAATTTCATGGCTGCAATCACCATCTGCAGTGATTTTGGAGCTCAAGAAAATAAAGTCTGACACTGTTTCCACTGTTTCCCCATCTATTTGCCATGAAGTGATGGGACCAGATGCCATGATCTTAGTTTTCTGAATGTTGAGCTTTAAGCCAACCTTTTCACTCTCTTCTTTCACTTTCATCAAGAGGCTCTTTAGTCCTTTTTTGCTTTCTGCCATAAGGGTGGTGTCATCTGCATATCTGAGGTTATTGATATTTCTCCCGGCAATCTTGATTCCAGCTTGTGCTTCATCCAGCCCAGCATTTCTCATGATGTACTCTGCATATAAGTTAAATAAACAGGGTGATAATATACAGTTTGATGTACTCCTTTCCCTATTTGGAACCAGTCTGTTGTTCCATGTCGAATTCTAACTGTTGCTTCCTTACCTGCATACAGATTTCTCAAGAGGCAGGTCAGGTGATCTGGTATTCCCGTCTCTGGTATTCCCAATTTTCCACAGTTTGTTGTGATCCACATAGTCAAAGGCTTTGGCATAGTCAATAAAGCAAAGTAGATGTTTTTCTGGAACTCTCTTGCTTTTTCGACAATCCAATGGATGTTGGCAATTTGATCTCTGGTTCCTCTGCCTTTTCTAAATCCAGCTTGAACATCTGGAAGTTCACGATTCGCATACTGTTGAAGCCTGGCTTGGATAATTTTGAGCATTACTTTGCTAGCATGTGAGATGAGTGCAATTGTGTGGTAGTTTGAACATTCAAAAGGATACTAGGTCCTTTTGAGTGAGGATTCAGAAGCCAAGGTTTTAGATCCCTCATGAAACAAATATTTCTTGACCATGTAGGCACTGTCAGGATGCTGACCTACAGAGACGAAAGGGACCAAATGCCCACTCTGAAGGAACTCAGAATCTAGTGAGGAACTAGAATGATTAACTAATCCTAGAGGAATTGCTAAAATGGAGGACCTGTATGCTTGTTGCTTCCCTGGTGGCTTAGCTGGTAAAGAACCCACCTGCAATGTGGGAGACCTGGGTTTGATCCCTGGGTTGGGAAAATCCCCTGGAGAAGGGAACGGGTACCCACTCCAGTATTCTGGCCTAGAGAATTCCATGGGCTGTATAGTCCATGGGGTGGCAAAGAGTCAGACACAACTGAGCGATTTTCATTACATGCCTATTGGAACCCGAGGAGAATGCTGCCTTTTGGCCTGAGGAGTGAGAGGGTTGTTGTTGTTGGAGTGGTGGTGGCAGGGCGCAGAAGGGAAACATCACAGGGCTGAAGTCTACAGACTAAACAATAGGCTTGCACAGGAGGGGCACATATATGGACAGAAGAAAGGGTTTTGCCAAGTCATGGAAGTGGCTGGGAATTGAAGACACTGGGCAGGGCCAGAATAAACTTATGCAACTTCTGCTTACTGAACCACGGAAAACTGTTTTTTGGAACTCAGGAAAAGCCTTGGAGGCTAAAGCCTTCCTACAAACAAGAGGTCAAGGGGCACAGGAGGGGATGGCCGACTCAGGAAAGCCCAACAGGGTCCTGCTTGGTTTCACTAGGGAAATAGCTAGTTAACATCTAATCAAACCCAAGGAAGATGTATAACTTTGGATGTATAAGGAGGTTTACCTTTATAATTTTGTTCAATTTTCTAAATTGCTAATAATAGCATTATAATTTTTTCTAGGGTTTATTTTGAATCATACACTGCTTGTCCCTTTACGGGAACTGTTCCTTTAAATATTTCCAAACACCACTACCAGGCTAGGCCCATTATCTCCATTTTACAGATGAGGAACTGAGGCCTGGTGAGATGAAGCATCTTGCCACAGTCATGCAGGTAGTAAGAGGCAGAACCAGGACTCAAAGTCACATGTGGGGCCTTGCACTTAGCCTCTGCCTCTCTGTACTGACTCTGACGTGTGGGTTCCATTCTGAAGGTAATGGGGTGGAGGGCATGGGAAGACTGTACAGCGCATGAGGGGCAAGCTCAGCTCTGGCATTGGGTGGAGATGTTTCTCCACTTGATGACAGGAGACAGGTGGAGACTGGGTAAGCAGGTGGAGAAGATTGCACTGAAGCAGTGGGGCCATCAACCTGGGGTTCAATCCTGCCCCCTCTGGCATTTCCCCTCCCAGCTTCCAGAATGTGCCCTTTACTTGGTGTTTCCTGCTTCACGTGAACTTTGGAGCCCCAGCGCTTTGGCCAGAATCCTTTGCCCTAGCTGTGAAAGCTTGGGCAAAATACTCAAGGCTTCCTAGTCTAAAATGAGAATAAACTGTTTACTTCCCTTGCAGGGTTGTCTTGGTGATTAAAAGAGATACAAAACATAAAGCATGGTCAGAGTCCCTGTGTTGACCATTTTTGCCTCTTTGGGATACTCTCTTCCGGTGGCCCTCTTGTATTTCTGGCTGTTCTGTCTCTTGATGTTCTCTTCACCTACGAGCCCCATCACTGTTCCTCCTTGCCTGTCTTCTCTTCTGACTCCTGGGTGCATGAGTGCTAAGTCTCTTCAGTCTGACTCTTTACAACCCTGTGGACTGTAGCCCACTAGGCTCCTCTGTCCATGAAGATCTCATCTAATTTTCTGCCTTCTATTATCCTTATTTATCTCCTAAGGACTTCCCCCAGAGTAGCTCTAGCTGAGCCCCTTTGCTGATTAAATTAATATTCCTAACTCCTGGTGAATGTATTATAGATAAATAACCCGAATCTCAGCTATAATGTTGCAAAGGACTTATTGCAGCTTTTTGGTTCCAAAAGCAATTTCTTCTCTCTAAATTCTCTATCTTAGTGAAATCTACCATTATCTCCTGGCTTCTCAAGCCAAGGAGAGGCTCCTTCCTCTCTTGCATTCTCCAAATACCTATATCACCAAATATCAAATTTACTTTCAATAATTCTCTCAAGTTCATCATTTTATCTCTGTCCACTCTTAGCCACTGCCTTAGCTGAGGCCACCATCAGCTCTGATTAAAGGACCCAAAGTCCAACAAACAAGCCAATTCCATGGCCAACTTTTTCTGGAAACAGGCTGGACATGATGAAACTTTTAAAAAGAATGTGAATTGATTTTTGCTTGAGTTTCTTTTTTGTCATCTGAAATTGGGAAATTATTTAAGTACCTAAAATAATCAAATTTTGATACTGCCATTAAAAATATTGGGTAATACCTCACCCTAGTTTTGCAAACAATGAAGACATTCCAAAAGTTTTCTACTAGGCTTAGGAAGTTTGACCTTCACAGAATAGTGGTAAGAATGTCAACTTTGTCCTATTGCCCAAAAGGTATCAATGTTTGCTGAGTGGCTCAGTTGTGTCCTGCAACCCCAGGCTCCTCTGTCCATGAAATTTTCCAGGAAAGAATACTAGAGCGGGTTGCATTTCCTACTCCAGTGGCTCTTCCTCACCCCGGGATGGAACCTGTGTCCCTTGCATCTCCTACATGATAAGTGGATTCTTTACTTCTGAGCCAAATCTGTCACTAAAATGTCTGTGGCAGTTTGGGAAGCCCTGAAGGCACTGGAGAATTCCTCAGTCCTCCTAGAACATGCTCACAGTGAGAACCAGATTCTGTTGTCATTAGCTTGTGGGGCAAATCCCCAAGATGACTACTGATTGGTGAGACCGTAGTGTCTTGCCAAGGCCTGACCCTCCACTAGGTGAAAAGGATTGGGTCACGCAGGTCCCACTTTCTCAGAAAGTGAGTGTGCAGACACCAGTTTGCACTGCCTATTGTTTCTTGGCCTTATGTGAGGACAGGGGACTTAAAGAGCTGACCTGAGTACACTTCCACAGTCGAGGCCCAGAGCCCCGTTATGTAGCGGCCCTGGAAGACAGATCAATTACACAGACAAGGCCCTGCCATTAGGGAGTTCACGTTTGACCAGAAACCAGGAAAAACCAACCAGGGAGGCCCTCCCCTTTTCCACCACCAAGAGCCCAGTGCTCCTCCCTCTCTTTCTTTCACCATTCTCCTTTCACACCCTGTAAGTGTTGAGTTTGAGGAGTGAGCACTCCACTGTTGTGGCAGAAGTAACAGAGGTTGTTAGAAAAGTGAGGAAGGTAGGACAGACATTTCTGAGAAGCTAGGAACCCCTGAACTGCCTTAGCCATGAGAGATGCCCAAAGGCTGAGCCCAAATTTCAGGACCATGGGGAGATCTTAGATACCTGCTTTTAAATCTGATATATTAATAGTATTACTTCAGGAAATATGATCCTCGGGAGGAAAAGCCCTGACATGGACATCTATACAGTCAGGGGTCTGCTCAGCCACTAATGGCTCAGACATGCTGGAAAGTCACTCACTGAGAACTTCAGGCTGCAACTTTGCAAACAAATGTCAGTGGATGAGATGCTGGGTACACATGGGCCACCCCTGCACAGCCCTGAGTCACTGCTGCTTCTGCTTATATCTCATAGAACACAGATCCTGAGGAACCCATCTTGCAGCATTGGTCTGAGCAGGGAATGAGACCCTGTGTCTGTATTCATTTCCTAGGGCAGCCATAACAAAATACCACAGCCTGGGTGGCTTAAACATCTTAACTTTATTTTCTCACAGTTCAAGAGATTAGAAGTCCAAGATCAAAATGTCAACAGGGGGACTTCCCTGGTGATCCAGTGGTTAAGAATCCACCTTGCTATGCAGGGGATACAGGTTCGATCCGTGTTTGGGGAACTAAGATCCCACATGCTTTGCCACAACTAAGACCCAATGTAGCCAAGTAAATAAAATAAATGAACAAATTTTAAAAAAGATATCAGTTGGCTTGATTTCTTCTGAGACCTGTCTCTTTGGCTTGCAGATGACTGCCTTCTCATTGTGTCCTCACAAGACTGTCCCTCTGCTGTCTGTGTCCTGATCCCCTTCTCTTATAAAGATACCAATCATATTGGATGAGGACCTATCTTAATGACACCATTTTAATCTTAATCGCCACTTTAGAGGTCCTGTCCCCAAGTAGAGTCACATCTGAGGTACTAGGAAAGGGCTTCGACATATGAATGGGTGGGGGACACAATTCAGCCCATAATAGGGCCTTTTCTGAAAATCTTTGTGAGCCTGGGGCTAAAAACTGGGTACCTACTGTCAGAAGCTACAGTCCACACAGCTCTTCTTTGCCCTCCCTCACCCCCAACTCCTTGCAAGGGGCAAAGGTTTTCAACAGTGTGTCTACTTCAATTTCTATTCCCCTGAGTGCATTTTCATTCATCTCTGGTAATGCTTTTTACCAACTGTGCTGAGACACAAAACCCCCGAACTCCGACGTCTTCAGGTGCAAACAGGCCATACTCAAGGTTAGAAATAGGTGGCTTGAGTCTCGTGTAACATGGCCTCTGCTCTCCACCCCCCGAGGTGAACAGCTTTGTTCCTACAAGACAGAAAGAGACCTTAGACTTCCACTGTCCTGTGGCGCAGGAATCCACTCCTCTGAGGCAGCGTCAAATCTCTGCTCTCAAATCCTAAGGCCGGGGGATGGGTGCAAGGAGGAGGCTCTGTTGCAGGCTCTGTTCTGCCTTCCATTGGTTCAGTGCCTCCCTGCTCTTCAATTCCGAGAGCCTTGAGCTGAATAACTTCTCAAATAACTAAACAGAGCTCAGGCCTGTGCACCTCAGGATGTCTCCAGGAAGAATCCGTCTCCTGCTGTGGAGCGGAGAACAATACCGACAAGACCGAGTTGTCAGGTAGTGACCTAGATTATGGTGGCCTACGAACCCCGGTCCATTCATCCTCTTCTTCCCCTTGCTGTTCCTTCGGGCAGGTCAAACCCACTCGACTGTCCGAACTGAATGCCCGGCCGGAGACACAAGATCCTTCTCCATCCTTTGGTCTATTCCAGCACAGAGCTAGTGGTACTTGTCTGAGTTGTGTTGGTATTTGAAAGGAGCAAGGTTGAGGAAAGTGAGAATGTCAAGGGCTTAAAATACTAGACAAAATCGTTCAGGCTTGCGCGGGAATCTTGACAGAAAGTAGGGTAAGGGGATGAATAGCATCCGCTAATGTTTTCCCTGAGGGAAGTCCTAGCATTACCGTCATTCAACCTGCTGCCAGGGTCAAGAATGCCGCACTTTACCCCGCAGAAATGGGCCTGGACGAGGAGGCGATTTCCCTCCCTCCCAAGCGGGAGATTCACGCCAGCGGGAGGGGCCCTTTCCGGCGCGGGTGAGGAGGTCAGATCTGCGCCCGGCTCTCAGCCGCCTAAAAAGCCAGCCCCGCCTGCTCTAGCCCGCGAATCCTGAGTCCCCTAATCGCTCCGCCTCCCCTGCCCCCACCCACGCTCCCGGGACAAATTACAGTTCTGGGCTACAGCCCAGCTCCAAGACTCCCCAGAACACGAGCCTACCGGACGTCTTGGCCGCGCCCAAGAAAGCAGCTGCAGCCTCGCCAGTTCAGATAAGCACTTGACACTCCGGAAGACCGCCAGCAAGCAGGGGCTTAAACCGGTTACATGGCCTTTAGCCTTTGTGTTGGGAGTCGTGTTTCGCGCACTCTAGTGTCCTCCCGTCCCTAGCGCGCCTTCCCCTCCCGGAGCGTGGAAGGGCCTGCCAGAAGAAAATCTAGCCACCTCTAAGCGGCGAACTTGGACGTTCTAGGGCGCCCAAGGAAGCAGCGTCAACCCGCCAGGCCAGACAAGCACACTGACCCAACTCTTAAGTTACTGACATCTGGGAAGGCAGCAGCGAGCAAAGGTTTAGACTGGATAACTGGCCTTTAGCCTATGTCTGTTCGGAGTCCAGAGCTTTGCGCGCTCTAAGGTCCTCCCGTCTTGAGCGCGCCCTACCCTCCCGGAGTATGCGAAGGTCTGCCTAAAGAGCCTGGACAAGTGACACAGCTTCTTTCAAGTGTAGTCGTGGGTGGCTCTGAAAAGAGCCTTTGGATTTGATGGAACCTCGAGCACAGCGCACACTTCTTAAGCCCGCTCCCCGCGGATGCGGCGAGCCAGCTGGATGTCTTTGGGCATGATGGTCACGCGCTTGGCGTGGATGGCGCACAGGTTCGTGTCTTCAAACAGCCCCACCAGGTAGGCCTCGCTCGCCTCCTGCAGCGCCATCACGGCCGAGCTCTGGAAGCGCAGGTCCGTCTTGAAGTCCTGCGCGATCTCGCGCACCAGCCGCTGGAACGGCAGCTTGCGGATCAGCAGCTCGGTCGACTTCTGGTAGCGTCGGATCTCCCGCAGGGCCACGGTACCCGGCCGGTAGCGATGCGGCTTCTTGACGCCGCCCGTGGCCGGCGCGCTCTTGCGAGCCGCCTTGGTGGCCAGCTGCTTCCGCGGGGCCTTGCCACCGGTCGACTTGCGGGCAGTCTGCTTTGTACGAGCCATAGCGAACCAAGACGCGAAATTACGGGACCAGCGCCGCGCAGGAAGAGTAACCAGGGGTGCGGCCGCTGCAGCAGTCTTTATAGGCAGTCTTTTCCCAGTTGGGCGGGACAATACTTGAAAGTCCCGCGCTGGCTATCCATTGGCTGGGACGTCGTTCTCTTTAGCGCCACTGACTGGCTTGGGCCGACTCCTCCCTACCCCGCCCCCTCCGCCCCACCGCCCCACCGCCCCACCGCCCCACCGCCCATCGGCCTCCCTTTCTACTTTCCAGTTTGCCTAGTTTTTCCCTCTCCTCGGTTTTCATTTATTTCAGGGTGAGAGTCATATTTGAGAACAGCTGTGACAATGTTCCTTCTCAGTCCCTTAGAACACACTACTTACGATACCCTCTTGCTTTCTACGCTAACTCCCAAACTGAACCTCGACCTGTTTGCACCACCCCCGCCCCCAGCACCCTGAACGCAGTTACCTTTCCAGAGGTCTCCTAGTCTAGTTGGCTGGACGGATCTTGGTTTGTTTTCCTCCTTTCGGTGCTTTAAAGATCGGAAAGTTATCTCCCCCGCGGCAGGGCGCGAGATCCCGTTTCTAAAAGCCGAACCGGGGACCTCTATCTCCACCGCTAAGGCATCTTTATCCCTTTAAGATAGTAGACTTAAGTCAAAAACCCAGGTCCGCCAATTTCTTCACATCTGTCCGCTTCCCTAACACACTGGGGTGTCCGAGATGTATGCGTGTGTGAGGGAACATCCCGCTGATACTTAGACCTCCTCGAGTTGGGCAAAGGCCTGGGGAACAACTGGTGTTGAACCCTAGACATCCGACTCCCAAACATAAACCATCGCGGAGCACTTAGAACTGAAGCGACCGTGGCGCGCTCAAGTTTCCTACCTTCACCTGGCTTAAGTCCTAGGTTTTACGGTCCACCACAACCCAGGCTGGGCTCCCCGTTTACTACCGACAAGGTTGGAATCGAAAAGTTATTGTTAACAACTCTTTATTTGAAAGCGTGGGTGGCTCTGAAAAGAGCCTTTTGATTTTACAGATGCCCCTTCTACAGGAGAGCTGGGTAGGACTTGCGGAGACCGGCCTCACTTGCCCTTTGCCTTGTGGTGGCTCTCAGTCTTCTTCGGGAGCAACACGGCCTGGATATTGGGCAAAACGCCGCCCTGGGCGATGGTGACCTTGCCCAACAGCTTGTTCAGCTCCTCGTCGTTGCGGATGGCCAGCTGCAGGTGACGAGGGATGATGCGCGTCTTCTTGTTGTCTCGCGCCGCATTGCCCGCCAGCTCCAGGATTTCGGCGGTCAGGTACTCCAAGACCGCCGCCATGTAGACGGGCGCGCCGGCCCCCACCCGCTCAGCGTAGTTGCCTTTGCGCAGCAGGCGGTGCACCCGCCCCACCGGGAACTGCAAGCCTGCGCGAGACGAGCGCGACTTGGCCTTGGCGCGGGCCTTGCCGCCTTGCTTGCCACGACCAGACATGACAGCGACACCCACTAACACTTGCTCCCGCCAAACGCCCGACAAACTCGCCCTCCACGGCCCCACTTCACCCTTTTATAGGCAGAACGGCGATTGCCTGTGAAGCACTTTGATTGGCTACAGCACATCTTCGGCCTCGTGACCAATAGGATAGCGCAGTCAGAATCCACTCATTTACATAACCTTGTCTCCCTCGCGAGAGAGCCACTGAAATCTCGCCAATCGCAACGGGGCGTGATCAGAACCTTAATTTGCCTACAGTCTCTATTATAAGTACCGAGTCGCTGCCGGTCAGCCCGGGTGCTCCCTGTTGCCGTCTGCGTTTTTGGTTATCTGTGCAGCTTGTGTTTGCAGTTATGCCCGAGCCGGCAAAATCCGCTCCCGCGCCCAAAAAGGGCTCCAAGAAAGCCGTCACCAAAGCCCAGAAAAAGGACGGCAAGAAGCGCAAGCGCAGCCGCAAGGAGAGTTATTCCGTCTACGTGTACAAGGTGTTGAAACAGGTGCACCCGGACACCGGCATCTCGTCCAAAGCCATGGGCATCATGAACTCATTTGTCAACGACATCTTCGAGCGCATCGCGGGCGAAGCGTCGCGCTTGGCGCATTACAACAAGCGCTCGACCATCACGTCCCGGGAGATCCAGACGGCCGTGCGACTTCTGCTGCCCGGCGAGCTGGCCAAGCACGCCGTGTCCGAGGGCACCAAGGCGGTCACCAAGTACACCAGCTCCAAGTGAGTCCTTGTCGGGACTCGGCGCTCGCTCGAGTTGCCCAGCCACTTGACGTTCTAAAGGTTCTTTTCAGAGCCACCCACCTTCTCAGTAGAAGCAGCTGTCATTTTGTTTTACACAGGTTTTCTGCTGCCCAGCTTTTTGTACTGGTTTTCACTCATTAAGTACAAATATCCTTATTCCTTTAGATACAATGAGGGAATAAGTATGATTATCTAGTTTTGTGGGAGAATATAATAGGGTATAGATGTGCTAAGTTTTCTCAAAGAACTGCTGTTGAAACTGGCTTTTTCGATGATGTTGCTTTTTATGAATTTCAGCATACAAGATTAAAAAGTTTCAATATCCATGGTGCGACTGTCTAGTGCTCCGAAGTGATATAACGATGTGGTACTGAATTTTTGTAGAACATGTTCTGTGTTGTGTACAAAACGGGATAATTTAGCTTACACTTGGTACTAACAAATTCCTTGAGTTTATACATCCTGCATTCACAAGCACATGGGTGCCCAGTTTATGTGTAGATTCCCCTGTTAGGGAAATTGAAGCTTGGATATGATACCCAAGAACTAACCGTTTTGCTGCCTTTGCTCTGCCTCATGGCAAATCACATAAAACGTGCCTAATTTTCAGTGATAGTGTTCTCCCCAGAGAATTACCACTCAAAAAAGCTTGCCGTATATAAAGAACTTGACCATACAATGGAAACAAATTATGCATATTTTCCAAAGCAGTAAAAAGTCTGAAATCTTAAAGGAGCAGAAAGTTATAATACAGTTGGGTGTGCAAAGGAGACTAGCTGCAGTTTCATTTTAATGTTTTGGGAACTGTTAGATTGCTTCCTGTAGAGATTAACCTTAATCACTTTGGTTGCTTTGTGGATCATAGATCCTAGGTAGTTCACAGTAGAAGCAAGGAAAGCAACTAGAAGGCTATTACAGTGTCACAGGTTAGAGAAGTGAGTCAAAATCTGGTCTAAAGACCAGCAGTATTAGCATTACCTGAAAATTCATTAAAAGTGGACTCTTCAGACACTAAGTTCAGTTCAGTCGCTCAGTCGTGTCCGACTCTTTGCGACCCCATGAATTGCAGCATGCCAGGCCTCCCTGTCCATCACCAACTCTCAGGGTTATGTAGGGCCATTATCTTGTTTTGCTCTGTCCTAATTCCCTCAGGTTGCACTGAGGAGACAGCTGCTGAGGCTGATGACTTTTTGGCCACAACATCCTTTGTTTACTGAAATGGCAGGTTACAGTCTTTGTCCACACTGTAAACACAGCAATGGAGATGAAGGCTATCACGTCAAAGTATTCTTTTTTAAAAAATTATTTGTCTGCTAAGGGTCTTAGTTGCGGCATGCAGGATCTTATGTTGTGGCACTCAAACTTAGTTGAAAGTATTCTTGTAGACTTTCATTTCTTCTTATGTGTTTCCTTAAAGTATTCTTCAAGACTTGATTTCTTATGTTATGAAGTATAACTTAGTCAATAATATACATTATAGGACTGTCAACTACTATGTAGCATTTTTCTTCTGTTTTTCTAGTTGCATGCTGATTTTCATTAAGGAACTCACCTAATCCCTTATGTATGTAGTTCTCAAACTTGCTGTTAGGGAAATAAAATAGAAGTTGTCTTCTTCAAGCTTCAGAGGCAAAAGAGCAGAGCAGGCCTCTGATCTTGCTTCTAACCTGCCTGGACACTGCCCCGACTGGGAGTGACCGGGAGTGACTGCCTGCTGTGAGTGCAAGACTTGCAGCACCTTAGATAAGATGGGGAAAGAATTTTGAGATTTTTGAGCCCGTGGAGGGGGCCTGGCCAATCAAGCCCCAGACTGAACAACAATCTAAGTTTTACAAGACAAAGTTCAGTTCAGTTAAATTGCTCAGCCGTGTCCGACTCTGTGACCCCATGGATGGCAGCATGCCAACTCCTGGAGCTTGCTCAAATTCATGTCCATCCAACCATCTCATCCTCTGTCGTCCCCTTCTCCCATCTTCAATCTTTCCCAGCATCAGGGTATTTTCAAATGAGTCACTTCTTCACATCAGGTGGCCAAAGTATTGGAGTTTCAGCTTCAGCATCAGTCCTTCCAATGAACACTCAAGACTGATCTCCTTTAGGATGGACTGGTTGGATCTCCTTGCAGTCCAAGGGACTCTCAAGAGTCTTCTCCAACACCACAGTTCAAAAGCATCAGTTCTTCAGTGCTCAGCTTTCTTAATGGTCCAACTCTCACATCCATCATGACTACTGGAACAACCATAGCTTTGACTAGATGGACCTTTGTTGGCAAAGTAATGTCTCTGCTTTTGAATATGCAGTCTAGGTTTGTCATAGCTTTTCTTCCAAGGAGCAAGTGTCTTTTAATTTCATGGCTGAAGTCACCATCTGCAGTGATTTTGGAGCCCAAGAAAAGAAAGTCTGTCACTGTTTTCATCGTTTCCCCATCTATTTGCCATGAAGTGATGGGACTGGATGCTATGATCATTGTTTTTTGAGTGTTGAGTTTTAAACCAGCTTTTTCACTCTCTCCTCTTCTCACTTTCATCAAGAGGCTCTTTAGTTCTTTTTTGCTTTCTGCCATAAGGGTGGTGTCATCTGGGTATCTGAGGTTATTGATATTATTTCTCCCAGCAATCTTTTTAATTAATTTTAATTGGAGGCTAATTACAATATTGTGGTGGTTTTTGCCATACATTGACATGAATCAGCCACAGGTGTACATGTGTCCCCCTGTCCTGAACCCCCCTCCGAACTCCCTCCCCATCCCACCCCTCTGGGTTGGCCCAGTGAACCAGCTTTGAGTGCCCTGCTTCGTGCATCCAACTTGGACTGGTCATCTATTTCACATATGGTAGTAACATGTTTCAATGCTATTCTCTCAAATCATCCCACCCTCACCTCCCACAGAGTCCAAAAGTCTGTTCTTTACATCTGTGTCTCTTTTGCATATAGGGTTGTCATTACCATCTTTCTAAATTCCATATATATGCATTAATATACTGTATTGGTGTTTTTCTTTCTGACTTCATTCTGTATAATGGGCTCCAGTTTCATCCACCTCATTAGATCTGACTCAAATGCACTATTTTTTATAGCTGAGTAATATTCCATTGTGTGTATGTACCACAACTTTCTCAGCCATTTGTCTGTCTCCCGGCAATCTTGATTCCAGCTTGTGCTTCATCCAGCCTGGATGGATGGACCCATTCCAACCTGGACCCATTTCACATGATGGGTATATATAAGTATATATGGGTATATATACTTAGAGTATATATAAATATATATATATATATATATATATATATATACACACACACTCTGCATATAAGTTAAATAAGCAAACAAATAGCATTAACATGAAACCAGCCTTGCAATTTGGTCACAGATTGATGATGATATCTGTCCTGGGGTTATAAGTGGGAACCCCAAACTGCAATCTCACCCATGGAGTGGACGCACGGCCTGGGACCTTTCCCCAATTGGGACTCCAGATGTTCTGTGACACAGGACTTCCCAGTGCTAATTAAGTCTGGATGTTGGTCAAAACCCAATTTGGTGATGTATCCTCTGCTCTTTCTGTTTTTCTTTTCATTTAATGTTAGTATATTGAAAGTAAGCTAGATAATTCTCTAATATTTGTATTATTTACTTGTATATAACAAATGGCTTATTCTGTTAACAAATCCTTTGAACCTGAGACAAAAGTGAAAACTTTTGGCAAAAACAACGGCCCATTGTACCTGGAGGACTCTTAGAAATACTGATGTCTTGGTGCTATCCCCAGAAATTCTGATTTAAGTGATTTAGAATATAGCCATCCATTAGTTGGGAAGATCCCTTAGAGAAGGGAAAGGCTACCCACTCCAGTATTCTGGCCTGGAGAATTCCACGGACTGTATAGTCTCAAAGACTCGCACACGACTGAGCAACTTTCACTTCACTTAGGGCTTCCCTTGTGGCTCAGCTGGTAAAGAATCCACTAGCAATGCGAGAGACCTGGATTTGATCCCTGGGTTGGGATCTCTGGAGAAGGGAAAGGCCACCTACTCCAGTATTCTGGCCTAGAGAACTCCATGGACTATATAGTCCGTGGGGTCGCAAAAGTTAGATTGAGTGACTTTCACTTTCATCCATTAGAATTTTTAAAAAGCTCCCCACGTGACTCCAATGAGCAGTCAGTTTTGAGAATCACTGCCACTGTGTCGGAGAAGGCAATGGCAACCCACTCCAGCACTCTTGCCTGGAAAATCCCATGGATGGAGGGGCCTGGTGGGCTGCAGTCCATGGGGTCGCTAGGAGACTTGACTGAAGCGACTTAGCAGCAGCAGCAGCCACTGTGTGTTCCCCGGAAGAGAGAGATTATCTCAGTTCTTAACCTTGGCCTGATTGGTTTAAACGTAGTCCCAACCACTTTCCACATTGATTAGCTCAAAAAATTTAGACCAATTTGATTAGCACAAACATTTCAGCAGTTGGACTGAGTAGGGCAGGGGTTCCCCAACCCTTTTGGCACCAGAGACCAATTTTGTGGGAGACAAAAAATTTTTCCACCGACCAGTGGTGGAGGGGGGATGGTTTGGGGATGATTCAAGTGCATTACATTTATTTTGCACTATATTTCTAATCTAATGCCACCGCAGATAAGATAGCGGCCCAGAGGTACCCTGGAGTAGGGGAATGTAGATTGCTCTTATCTTTTGTTAAAGAAACTTCTTTGTTTTCAAGAGGCAGCAGCAAGATGGAGGGTCATGTGGGTATGAAGGCAAGAATAACTGTAGACAGCACTCAGGAGGGCAACTGCTGAGGGGGAGAATTGGAGAACTGAGCCATTCAGAGTTCAGCCACCCTCTGAGCCCTGCTGTACTTTTGGACATCCAGTGAAGCCAGTTTGTATGACATACTATTTAAACTAACTGGGATCTTGAACTATTTGAGAAACAGTAATAAATAGTTCCCCAGAATAAAAGGAAAGACAACACACCTTTTATCTTGGAAGGCCTCAAAGAGGCCAAATAAGGCAGATAAGGAAAAATAGAACTATATATTTATACTAAATGTCCAAGTTTTAAAACCAGTATTTGACCAGGCCAGGGATTAATACTACTGTTAAGAAGGAATTGTTAAGAAGGAATGTCTAGGAATTTTTAAAAATCTAAAATTTTATTTAAAATTAAATAATATAATTCTATTATTAAAATTTTTAGTTTACATTGGTTTCTTAGGACTGCCATAACAAAGCCCCACAAAACTGAGTGGCTTAAAACAACAGAAATGTTGTTTCTCAGAAATGTACTCAGCCATCATTCTGAAGTTTAAAGTCAACATGTTGGCAGGGCCCTGTCCCTCTTTGCCAGGATCCTTCCTTGTCTTCAGCTTCTGGTAGCCCCAGGTATCTTGTGGTTTACAACAGCGTAACCCCATTTGTCTCAGTTTTCTTCTTGTGCATTTCTACATTTCAAGGACATCAGTCATATTGGATTAGACCTTATGAATTAGACCCTAATGACCTTATTAACTGATTACATCTACAAAGATCCCATTTTCAAATTAGGCCACATTCTAAGGCACCAGGGAGTTAGACTTCAGCATATCTTTTAGCGAGACACAGTTCAATGCATAACAACAGTCAACAGCTGGGGTAGGTAGAATAGGGCTCCCAAATACGTCCAAATTTTAGTGAAATACTAAGGCCAAAGTTAGATATGAGGGGGGAAAATGTATCTAGACATGTTAAATTGATTCTAAAAGCTTCCAGAAAGGGTGCTCTGCTTAGTTGCTCAGTCATGTCTGACTCTTTGAGACCCCATGGACTATAGTCTGCCAGGCTCCTGTCCAAGGGGATTCTCCAGGCAAGAACACCATTTCCTACACCAGGAAAGAAAGGGTAGAACCCTATAAACGAGCAAGAAGTGGGATTTTAAAATCTAACCCCTTTCTCTTTCCTGAACTCCAGATTCTCAAATTTCATATTCCCAACTTGGGAATTTGGTATTTCTTATTTGATATTTCCACTTGGATAGCAACCAGGAATCTCAACATTTTGCCTAAGATATTACTCTAGGCTTTCCCCCTCCAAACCTACTTGCCTCTTTTATCAGTAAGTTGCAGCTCTTTCCAAGTGCTCAGTCCAAGAACCTGCAATTAATCCTTGACTCCTCTCTTTCATTCATAACCTACGTACAATTCATCAATTTCATTTAAAATATATCTTGACTACGTCTCACTATCTCCATGGCTACCACCCATCTCTCTCCTGAGTGTTACTATAGCCTCTTTCATATTCTTCCTGCCTCTACTCTTGCTCTCCTATAGTCTATTTTTTAACATAGTATCCTGGGTGAGCTTTAGCATGAGTCAAATAATGTCATGGAACTCTCTCATGATGGAACTCTCCAAAGGCACTCCAACTTAACTTCAAATTAAAGACAAAATCTTTCCAATGGCCTAGGAGGCCCCTCAAAGGCACACACGATCTGACTTTCACCTACCTTTCTGATCCTATCTCCCTGCACATCTTTCCTTTGCTCACTGTTCTCCAGCCTCAGTGGCCTTGCTTATTCTTTGAACTTCTCAAACTTATACCTACCTCAGGGCCTTTGTTCTTAGAATACACTTCTCTAAGTTATCCTATGGCTCACTTTTTTTCATTCATGCCTCTGTTCAAATATTAACTGATCAGATCTGTCATCCACACTCAATATTCTGCTGTACAGATCACCTCCTAAATATACTATTATTCTTTTCCTTCTTTCGCTTATTCTCAGCATTCATCAACTAGAATGTAGTTTTATACAGACAGGGATTTTTTCTGTTTATTGCTATTTTATTGCTTTATCTCAGTATGAATTGTTTCCCTCTCCCATATTGTGAGAAGTGATATGCATAAAGGAAGCTAGACAAGGTGTCAGTTTTGCTTTCACACTTGTAAGTGTAATGCTGGTGCTAAAGGAACTATTGATTGATGGGTAATAAAGTTGCATTGAGTCTTGGATTTCTCCATCTTTCAGACCAGTTGTATTCTGCTTTCCTATTCATATTTTGAGTCCTCAGAACCAAATACTGACCATTATCTCACCCACTTGTAATTAGGTTATCTACCCAACATCCTGCATGCCTCTTAGAATATTTGTTTTATTTTTATCCTGTAAACTCAAACTTTCCCCTATCATCTTTCTGTCTTTCCTCCACATTACCGTGCTTTATCTGAACTTTTCAAGCTCCAAGCAACCTGCCTCACCTCTCAGGAGATCCAAGCAAGGCAGGTCAAAAGCAAGGAAATGTTTTCTGGGACCGAAGAAAGTATGGATTTAGTACAATAACTAGGAGACAAGTTACCTGTTTTTGATTGGGTGGGACAGATGAGAGGTAATGAAAATAATGCTGGAAGATAATATTTGGGATTCTATGTACATACATAAGAAAAAATGAATAAAAGGGTGCTTGTAGTGAGCTTAACTTTTTTTTTTTCTAGGAAGTTTCACCTTTATACCTTGCAGTACTTTATCTTCTGTTCTCATTTTACCTTCTTTAAAATGTGTTTTTAAATCCTAGTAAAGGCAGAAAATGTTAAGTTCTATGCAATATTTGGTACTCTGTATTAATGAGGGAATAAATGAAACTAGTTTTTCATGTCGCTTTACAAACAGTTCTGGGAAAGGACAATTAGGAAAAAAGAAAGAAAATATCTAGGGTGGGAACGGCAAACTGAACAAGTTCTTCCCAAGCAATATGGGAATCTTGTAATTGATCTGTCAGTGGTTATCAAACATTTGAATTACTTGACTTGTTCCATAGACTGTTCATCCTTGCCCCACCCCCAACCCCCAACCCTCCACCGCCCACTGAGGCCTGGTGATTTGGATTCAATGGAAGTATGTAGGGTTTGAAGGGTAGACAGGTAAATTAAAGATCCAATGGCCTTTGAATTGTTTGTAGGAAACACTGCTTTTTAACCATCTAGTCTAAAAAAAGGTGAGGGCCTTTATTCTCTCATTTTTGGTGTCTCTGTTTTCAGAGGAGGGAATTGTTCCAGGGAAGGGGAAAGTATTTTTAAGGCTAAGTAGGTTTAACAACAACAAAAAAGCTGCTGGATAAAGTCTCTGGAGCACATTTTATGATTGGCAGGCCCAGGTTCTTGAAATCCCTGACTATAAAGCCTCTTTCCTTCTTGCTTCTTTACTCAAATTATAAAACAGCAAAACTACAACTATAGGGAATTGTGTTGATATCAATATCTGGGGGGGGGGGGGGATTTACTATGGATAACAATGGCTTTTGTATAACCTTTTTCTAACAATGTTGCTTAATATCTAGAATTTGGGCAAAACATTGACTTCAGTGTAGGCACCTGAAAGGAATAGCAAAGTGAGACAAGAAGTATGTATAGATTAAAAATTACTTTAACTATGTGTGGATGAAAAATGTCAACTGCCATATCTGTAATCAAAGGATGTGGCCATCAAGCCATCAGCCACTGCAGCCACTCTAGTCATCCTGGGATTCAGGATGGAGAAAAACAGGATACGGGTCCTAGATAGTTAAAATGTGTATCAAGGAATGATCTCAGTCAGCCTGCTCTTCCAACTTTCCATACACAAAATAAAGAAGTGCTAAATTCATTGAGATTTCTTCTTTAGCAGAAATCTTTTGATGAATATTCAACTATCTGGTTTGTTTTTGCAAAACTGCTATATATTCTGGTTCCTCCCTTACCTTCTCAAAACAGCCCCTCAGTGCTATTTGAAAGGCTGTCTCCTGGGCTTAGAAGTGTCAGTCACTCAGTTACGTCTGAGCCTTTGCCACACCATGGGCTGTAGTCTGCTAGCCTCCTCTGTCCATAGAATTCTGCAAGAAAGAATACTGGAGTGGGTAGCCATTCTCTTCTCCAGGGGATCTTCCTAACCCAGGGATCAAACACAGGTTTCCTGCACTGCAGGCGGATTCTTTACCATCTAAACCACAAGGGAAGTCCATCTACTTGGCTTAGGTCCACAAGTTATTGAATAAAACACAATTCTTAACTCAGGTTGTGCATTTTTCAGTGGACAAATGGAATCGAGATAACCAGGTGCACTGTTTTCTATTCATGCTGGGGCATGGTATCAAAATATTGCTTTTAAAGTAACATTAAATTTGGTTTTTGAGCTCAAGAAAAATGAACTTGAGTTGACCCACTCTATCTGCTGTAAAGTAACTAATGCTTAACTTTCCACCCTCCCTCCCCATCCTCCTGAGTAGATTTACACTGACCATCCATCTCTCACGGTTTTACTGGAAAAGGTAAGTTACTTGCATGAGTAAACAGTTACTCTAGCTAGTTCTAGAGTAATTGACAAGACTTGGTCCTTTCTGGAGTTTTTCCTCTTCATCCTAAGGGAAAGGACAGTTCTTACTAGAAAAAAAAATCGGCGGTACAAAAAAGTACCATAATAGACAACAAAAATAAAGATGACAGCTGCTTCTACTGAGAAGGTGGGTGGCTCTGAAAAGAACCTTTAGAACGTCAAGTGGCTGGGCAACTCGAGCGAGCGCCGAGTCCCGACAAGGACTCACTTGGAGCTGGTGTACTTGGTGACCGCCTTGGTGCCCTCGGACACGGCGTGCTTGGCCAGCTCGCCGGGCAGCAGAAGTCGCACGGCCGTCTGGATCTCCCGGGACGTGATGGTCGAGCGCTTGTTGTAATGCGCCAAGCGCGACGCTTCGCCCGCGATGCGCTCGAAGATGTCGTTGACAAATGAGTTCATGATGCCCATGGCTTTGGACGAGATGCCGGTGTCCGGGTGCACCTGTTTCAACACCTTGTACACGTAGACGGAATAACTCTCCTTGCGGCTGCGCTTGCGCTTCTTGCCGTCCTTTTTCTGGGCTTTGGTGACGGCTTTCTTGGAGCCCTTTTTGGGCGCGGGAGCGGATTTTGCCGGCTCGGGCATAACTGCAAACACAAGCTGCACAGATAACCAAAAACGCAGACGGCAACAGGGAGCACCCGGGCTGACCGGCAGCGACTCGGTACTTATAATAGAGACTGTAGGCAAATTAAGGTTCTGATCACGCCCCGTTGCGATTGGCGAGATTTCAGTGGCTCTCTCGCGAGGGAGACAAGGTTATGTAAATGAGTGGATTCTGACTGCGCTATCCTATTGGTCACGAGGCCGAAGATGTGCTGTAGCCAATCAAAGTGCTTCACAGGCAATCGCCGTTCTGCCTATAAAAGGGTGAAGTGGGGCCGTGGAGGGCGAGTTTGTCGGGCGTTTGGCGGGAGCAAGTGTTAGTGGGTGTCGCTGTCATGTCTGGTCGTGGCAAGCAAGGCGGCAAGGCCCGCGCCAAGGCCAAGTCGCGCTCGTCTCGCGCAGGCTTGCAGTTCCCGGTGGGGCGGGTGCACCGCCTGCTGCGCAAAGGCAACTACGCTGAGCGGGTGGGGGCCGGCGCGCCCGTCTACATGGCGGCGGTCTTGGAGTACCTGACCGCCGAAATCCTGGAGCTGGCGGGCAATGCGGCGCGAGACAACAAGAAGACGCGCATCATCCCTCGTCACCTGCAGCTGGCCATCCGCAACGACGAGGAGCTGAACAAGCTGTTGGGCAAGGTCACCATCGCCCAGGGCGGCGTTTTGCCCAATATCCAGGCCGTGTTGCTCCCGAAGAAGACTGAGAGCCACCACAAGGCAAAGGGCAAGTGAGGCCGGTCTCCGCAAGTCCTACCCAGCTCTCCTGTAGAAGGGGCATCTGTAAAATCAAAAGGCTCTTTTCAGAGCCACCCACGCTTTCAAATAAAGAGTTGTTAACAATAACTTTTCGATTCCAACCTTGTCGGTAGTAAACGGGGAGCCCAGCCTGGGTTGTGGTGGACCGTAAAACCTAGGACTTAAGCCAGGTGAAGGTAGGAAACTTGAGCGCGCCACGGTCGCTTCAGTTCTAAGTGCTCCGCGATGGTTTATGTTTGGGAGTCGGATGTCTAGGGTTCAACACCAGTTGTTCCCCAGGCCTTTGCCCAACTCGAGGAGGTCTAAGTATCAGCGGGATGTTCCCTCACACACGCATACATCTCGGACACCCCAGTGTGTTAGGGAAGCGGACAGATGTGAAGAAATTGGCGGACCTGGGTTTTTGACTTAAGTCTACTATCTTAAAGGGATAAAGATGCCTTAGCGGTGGAGATAGAGGTCCCCGGTTCGGCTTTTAGAAACGGGATCTCGCGCCCTGCCGCGGGGGAGATAACTTTCCGATCTTTAAAGCACCGAAAGGAGGAAAACAAACCAAGATCCGTCCAGCCAACTAGACTAGGAGACCTCTGGAAAGGTAACTGCGTTCAGGGTGCTGGGGGCGGGGGTGGTGCAAACAGGTCGAGGTTCAGTTTGGGAGTTAGCGTAGAAAGCAAGAGGGTATCGTAAGTAGTGTGTTCTAAGGGACTGAGAAGGAACATTGTCACAGCTGTTCTCAAATATGACTCTCACCCTGAAATAAATGAAAACCGAGGAGAGGGAAAAACTAGGCAAACTGGAAAGTAGAAAGGGAGGCCGATGGGCGGTGGGGCGGTGGGGCGGTGGGGCGGTGGGGCGGAGGGGGCGGGGTAGGGAGGAGTCGGCCCAAGCCAGTCAGTGGCGCTAAAGAGAACGACGTCCCAGCCAATGGATAGCCAGCGCGGGACTTTCAAGTATTGTCCCGCCCAACTGGGAAAAGACTGCCTATAAAGACTGCTGCAGCGGCCGCACCCCTGGTTACTCTTCCTGCGCGGCGCTGGTCCCGTAATTTCGCGTCTTGGTTCGCTATGGCTCGTACAAAGCAGACTGCCCGCAAGTCGACCGGTGGCAAGGCCCCGCGGAAGCAGCTGGCCACCAAGGCGGCTCGCAAGAGCGCGCCGGCCACGGGCGGCGTCAAGAAGCCGCATCGCTACCGGCCGGGTACCGTGGCCCTGCGGGAGATCCGACGCTACCAGAAGTCGACCGAGCTGCTGATCCGCAAGCTGCCGTTCCAGCGGCTGGTGCGCGAGATCGCGCAGGACTTCAAGACGGACCTGCGCTTCCAGAGCTCGGCCGTGATGGCGCTGCAGGAGGCGAGCGAGGCCTACCTGGTGGGGCTGTTTGAAGACACGAACCTGTGCGCCATCCACGCCAAGCGCGTGACCATCATGCCCAAAGACATCCAGCTGGCTCGCCGCATCCGCGGGGAGCGGGCTTAAGAAGTGTGCGCTGTGCTCGAGGTTCCATCAAATCCAAAGGCTCTTTTCAGAGCCACCCACGACTACACTTGAAAGAAGCTGTGTCACTTGTCCAGGCTCTTTAGGCAGACCTTCGCATACTCCGGGAGGGTAGGGCGCGCTCAAGACGGGAGGACCTTAGAGCGCGCAAAGCTCTGGACTCCGAACAGACATAGGCTAAAGGCCAGTTATCCAGTCTAAACCTTTGCTCGCTGCTGCCTTCCCAGATGTCAGTAACTTAAGAGTTGGGTCAGTGTGCTTGTCTGGCCTGGCGGGTTGCCGCTGCTTCCTTGGGCGCCCTAGAACGTCCACCTTGGCTGCTTAGAGTTGGCCCTGTGTTTTCTTGTAGGTTGGGGCTCTTTTCCAGCGCCTTTGTGCTCCACTGTGGCCCACGATTGTAATTGTCCCGGGAGCAAGGTGAGCTGTGATTAAGTGCGGGGCGACTGGTGGTGTGGGGAGGTGGGTTGAGAGAAGGCGGAGTCACGGGAACGCTCGGGATTCGCGGGTCAAAGGGCTTTTGGGCGGCTGAGACCCGCGCACAGATTGGACCTTCTTACCGGTCCGGGCGCTTGGCACCCCCCATCCCCCGCCTCCGGAGGGATACCGCCACTCGGGTCCTGACCCACTTCCGCCGAGTAAAGTGCGGCATTTCATCGCTTCAAGTGCCAGTAATTTGAAGCCTCACTCCCACCCTCTACTTCTCAAAAGCCGGGGATGGAATGATAGGGTGATTGTACAGACCCTAAAGCCACTTTGGTGAGCTGGGTGTTAAAGGGATTGCTTTCCTGCCCAGTTCCACAAAGAGACTCCTGGAGGCTATCGCTTCAACCTCTGGTAGTGTCTATATCTGTTTCATTCAGACATGTGGGAAGTCTCTTCTCAGGTTTTGGGTTACTCAGTGAAAGGAAAGAAATGGGGCTCCGAGCTCAAGTTTGGGGAAGAGATCAAACAGGCAGAGCATGGTCTTCCTTTGGGGAAATGAAGTCCTCCCCACCCCCCCGCACCTCCCCCCACCCATTTCCCGCCCCCCACCCCCCAGCTTCGCCCCCGTTAGGAAATAGTGAGAGTGGAGGCCTGAGATGATTCTTGTACCATTTGGGCCGGGGGTGAGGGGGGGTGAAAGTGCAAGGCCTCTAATGGGCAGCAGAGTAGGGGCAAGGTCTTGCACAGCCCTTCTCCACAGATCTCAGACACAAAGGCTGTATAGGTCTTACCTTAACCTTCTCAGTCATCTATCTGAACTTGGACGAGGCCAAGGCCTGTTTTCTGTTTTGTCTCAGCACAGTGACAGGTTAAAAGCATTTGTTATAGAAGTCAGTGAGAATACAGAGGAGGGAAAAGGAAAGATACTTTTTTTTTTCTTCTTAAGCTTTAATTCAGTTCAGTTCAGTTGCTCAGTCGTGTCCGACTCTTTGCGACCCCATGAATTGCAGCACGCCAGTTGGTCCATCACCAACTCCCGGAGTTCACTCAAACTCATGTCCATTGAGTCGGTGATGCCATCCAGCCATCTCATCCTCTGTTGTCCCCTTCTCCTCCTGCCCCCAGTGCCTCCCAGCATCAGAGTCTTTTCCAATGAGTCAACTTTTCGCATGAGGTGGCCAAAGTATTGGGAGTTTCAGCTTCAGCATCAGTCCTTCCAATGAACACTCAGGACTGATTTCCTTTAGAATGGACTGGTTGGATCTCCTTGCAGTCCAAGGGACTTTCTTTTTTCTTTTTTCCAAGGGACTTTCAAGAGTCTTTCTGCTCCAGGGTCACAGCAATTTCCAGAGCATGCCTCCAGGTCTCTGCCTAGACCCTGATTACCTGCTTAAGCCCTCAATGCAGGGTGGATCTAGGACCTGTGTCAGTACTCTGAGTTAAAAAGTAGTAACTTTTAAGGTGTGGTGGGGCACCACCTTTGCACTTATCATCTCATCCATCCTCATGGTAAAACTTTCAGGGACAAACAGACATAGGGCTTTCTGAGATACAGCTTGAGGCTCTCAGTTGAGTGACTTGATTTGCTGGCGTATTGAGTGCAGCACTTTCACAGTATCATCTTTTGGGATTTGAAATAGCTCAGCTGGAATTCTATCACCTCCACTAAGCTAGTGATGCTTAGTGTAGTGATGTTTGTAGTGATGCTTCCTAAGGCCCACTTGACTTAGCACTCCAGGATGTTTGGCTCGAGGTAAGTGATCACACCGTTGTGGTTATCTGGGTCATTAAGATCTTTTTTGTCTAGTTCTTCTGTGTATTCTTGCCACCTCTTCTTAGTATCTTCTGCTTCTGTTAGGTCCATACTGTTCCATACTGCACAATAAAGGTCCATCCTTTATTGTGCCCATCTTTGCATGAAATATTCCCTTGGTATCTCCAATTGTCTTGAAGAGGTCTCTAGTCTTTCCCAGTCTATTGTTTTCCTCTATTTCTTTGCATTGATCACTGAGGAAGGCTTTTTTTTTTTTTTTTATCTCTCCTTGCTATCCTTTGGAACTCTGCATTCAGATGGGTATATCTTTCCTTTTCTCCTTTGCCTTTAGCTTCTCTTCTTTTCTCAGCTATTTGTAAGGCCTTCTCAGACAGCATTTCCCTTTTTTGCATTTCTTGCAGGTTATACAACAACAACAAAAGGAAAGATCCTAACTTGAATAATCTGGTTCCAGAATTCATGCTCTCAATTTCCAACAAGAAGTGTAACTGATTAGTCCATTAGCTCCCTGCAGGCAAATCTATATGGGAAGCCAAACTACAATCAGAAAGATTGGAAGAGCCTGGAGGCAGATGACTTCAGTGGCTGCCATTACTCAACCAGGGTACCATTTCACTCTAAAGGCTGCCTCATTACAAGAACTGGAAATGCTCACTAGAGAGTCAGGGTACGTCTGCCTTGGAGGGTATTTTGATGATTGCAACCCCCTTGTTCCCTCCTCTCCTCCCTCATTTCCAGCCCTCTTCTCTAATAAGGTTGTGGTAAGAAGTTACTTGGTTGTAATCATAGTCTTCTACTCTACTACCAGATAAGAAATCCCAGAGATCACTGAATAGAAAGGCCAAATAAAGATGTTCAAACCACAGTTAATTGAATCCATTTAAAACATGAAACAAAGAGCAAGGGGAAATGAGGAGCAAGGGGAAATTAACATACATATTAATAGAATAGGGTTCAATGATGGGGGAAGTACAACACTGTATCCAATGCTGAGTTACAGTTTTCTGTCCTGTCTTGCTGTGTGGCCTCAGCCTTCCCCGTTGATGCTGCAGTTAAAAAGGACTAGAGATGAGAGTGGACAAGGGGACTCAGCAGACAGAAGGTGCTTGATCCTAATTTAAGCTTGTTCAGTCAAAGAGATACAGGGGCAAGTGTGCCTGGCCGTTATTGTAATTCACCAGTAACTTGCTGAGTAGCTATGGATCTCTCTGTTTAGCATGCAGAGGACATTGGGCAACAGTGGCTGTCACCAGTGGATGGCTGATAGAAGCCATGAATACTGGGCATTTCATGTATCTCATGAATATTTGATATAGTGCTTACTTGGTACTTCTGCCCTTTCATATATCTATATAGGAAGATGCTCTATTTATTTATATTTAACATTTCTTACAGGCTATATTATAACTTTCTACTTGTTATAACTTTCTACTCTTTATATACATTTTAACAGTCAAGTCAGCTGGCAAGTTTGATTCTTTAAGATGATTTCACATTTTTCTGCTCTAATTCTGAAAAATCTGGACCTGCCAACTTGTTCATACCCACCTTTACCCACTGTCTTCTTTGCTCTTTAAATTTTGACTACACTGACTCCCGCTTCCCCAGTTATGAAGCATAGAAGACCTACATTGGGTGAAATAGGCAGTAAATACACCAACTTAGGTTTCTATTTCATTACAAGACTTTCACATAGAAAGATTTCACTTTAATCTTTCAGAGATCTTCTCATTTGATCCTTGAATCATTTCTGTAAGAAAGTCAGGAATTCTCAGCAATATTACAATGAGAAAATGGGACTGTGGCAAAGTTAAGATTTTCCATGGGCCATATAACCCAGAATCTCTCTTCCTTTCTCCCTCATTCCCTATCCACCCCACATCTTCTGATTGTCTGGGTAGGGGTGGGGGCTGGTATTATACATGCTTATTTAAGATATTGGAACAATTCAAAACATTAAATGATTATAACAAAAACCAACACCTATAAATCACTCAAATTTCTGTGGACATTCTTCCTGATAGTTTTCTATATATCCATACATATTTATATGTACTAATATTCTGTATTAATGATAATTCTATACTTTTGGCTCACATAGAGAAATAACATGTACATTAATAGTTTCAATATAAAGTTTGGAGTCGAATGTTTCAGAGGAAGAACGTTGTGAAAGATGACAGGCACATCTAGCCTTCAGGAGGATAATGCTATTCAGAGAAGTTGGGAGTCTGGAAAGGTAAGGTAAGTCTTCGAACTGGTCCAGTGTGATGTCTGATTAGCCAGTGACACTTAAGTGCCTCTATCATCATGGTAATGGAAGTAGACATGCAGACTAAACAATCATTTGTATGCATGTATTGTACTGAAGGTCCTGAATCACCCATGGGAGGAACAAGCTGATAGCCAGGGCTGGCTTAAACAGTATTTGAGCCACTCAGGAGGTAGAAATGGAAAGGAAATTATTTTGTTACCAAATTAGAGGTGAAATAGCATTATATTCCTCACTGTTATACAAACCAATGATATTTAGTAAAACAAGTGATTTTTAGTAAAACAAGCTGACTACATTTTTTATTCGTGCATTTTTTTTTTTGCCCCAAATGCTTTAAGGAAATAAGCAATTCTACCTTTTCCTCCTGTAATATTTTGTCCTAAAAATTTTTTATTAGGATCATTTACCTAAAGTTTTCTTTTTTTTTTTTGGTATCAAAGAATGCAAAATTTAACATATTGTAAACAAATTAGGGCAACATATACTCAGATTCTAAATATTTTTGTTTGATTTAAAGAAAAACTGTTATTTAACCAGTTGTTCTCAAACTTTAACGTGTTTCAGAATCAACTGAAGGGTTTGTTAAAATACGAATGGCTAGATCTCACTTCCCAGAGTTTCTCATGCAACAGGTCTGGGGTTTTGCAAAATCTGGGTTCAAGATTTTGGATTTCTAGCAATTCCCAGGTAAGCTGATGCTCCTAGACTAGATACCACACTTTGGAAATCACTAGTTTAGATAATGGATATGTCGCACCCTCCTTCCTTTATTCTTTGATTTCTCTTCAAAATTTGATAATCTCCTTCAGAGGATCTCAGCGAGGATCAGATATATTCAATCTACATTGCCTTTAAAATGAAAAAAAAAAAATTCATAGTGATGTTTGAAATAGAAATGTCATCAGTTGCTGTTGAGATTTTAATTTGAAGGGAAGATGAAACATCTTGAACATTGAATCCTTTTGTTTACTTCTCACTTGGTCATCTTCACAAATGTTATTCTTGCCTTTCCCTCCCTGATCCTCCCCCTCCCCTTTACCGTATATCTTATCAGGATGCCAGGCATTCTGCTTCTTCTTAACAGCCTGATACAAGCCCCACCTCTACAGCCAAGCCTGCTCATTTTCCAGCAGCCAGTGACCTCTGCTGTTAGGACTCCTATAATAATCATCATTTACATTTCGCATCATCCCAAATATGTGACACCGTGTACTTTTGGGCTGTGTGTGTATGTATTTTATGTAATATTTTTCTCCCCTAGTCCGTAGGGCTGCAAAGAGTTGGAAACCACTGAGGAACTGAGCATTCACTCCCTCATTCTGATAATAACCTCTTTAGGGCAGGTTTCCCATGCTTTGACTTTCTGGCATCTCCATTGCTAAGAACCATGTTTTAAACCTAGTTGACCAAGTGTTTGATGCTAATGAGAGCAGCCAAGTGTGGAGACCAATAAAGCAATATCTTTTGCGAATTGACAGAATTTCTTCTGTAGGATTTTTTTGGGAGCTACAGACAAGCCAAATTTAGCTGTAAAATCATAGGCCTGGAACATTAAAAAAAAACCTTTTACTTGCAAATATAATAGCTGCAAAACTATAATTAGGTTTAAGGACAAGAGGTGTCGACCTACACTTCAACTCAAATTAGGGCAATTTAGCAGTGGTAGTATAAAGACTATGTATCTCTATCTATATATAAAAATTTGCTTTTGCCTTGTTAAAAATTAAACTGCTTTCTGTATTGATGGTATGTTTCTGACAGTCTGTTACTCTAAGCTGCAACAGGCCTTAATGGAAAAATCACATACCAGAATTTTGTTTCTTGAAGACGTGTTTTCACATTAAAGTTATGTACTCTGCTCAACTTTTGAAAATTAGTATTTGTTTCTACATTTTATCTTTGTAATATCACCGAAAGACAAATGTCTTAAATCTTTAAATTCTTCCTTGAATGTTGTACACACACACACACACTACTCTCAGCAGCTAATTGTGAGGGGCCTTTAGCATAAAAAGCATAGGACACCAGAAATACCTTGCATACACTGGTCGGATAATTTCCGAATGGGTTTAAAACTCAATGAGCCCACCTCTGACCTAGCAACCCCTTATTTGCTTCATTTTTGAATGGTCGGTTACTGGATTTATTTCTTTGCTAATGCTCTTGCACCTTCCCAGGTAAGATCGTAATGGTAATTACCACCACCCAGTGTGATCACCAGAGCTGGAAAGTGAAGCCCACACAAACTACTTTCCACAGCCTGGTCCAACGATTACAATTGACAGCGAGCCCAAAAGCAAACTTAAGTCGAAACAGACAAGAGCAGCTTTTGGTAAATGACTTGTCTTCCGAGCCGTTAGCACTTTTAGGATTCGCTACTTCTGACACCACTCTAGACAGATACAAAATTACCTACACTTTTAAGTATCCAGCTCTTCAGATGACCGTGTGGTTGGCCCTAAAAAGGGCCTTTGAGATTGTCGTCACACACAGCACAGGGGCAGCAGCTCAACCTCCGAAGCCGTAGAGGGTGCGTCCCTGCCGCTTTAGCGCGTAGACTACGTCCATGGCAGTGACCGTCTTGCGCTTGGCGTGCTCTGTGTAGGTGACCGCGTCCCGAATAACATTCTCCAGAAACACCTTCAACACGCCTCGGGTCTCCTCGTAAATGAGGCCGGAAATGCGTTTGACTCCCCCACGCCGAGCAAGGCGCCGAATGGCGGGCTTGGTGATGCCTTGGATGTTATCTCTCAAGACTTTGCGGTGGCGCTTGGCACCACCCTTGCCTAAGCCTTTGCCGCCTTTTCCTCTTCCAGACATGACTGAGCTGGTCAGAAAACCTCTGATACAGAAAGGGCTGCTTTCCCCCAGATATACAGGAGCAGCGGACCTGACTGAAAACCGAAAGCGCGCGGGCGGGAAGAGGTCCCAATTGTCCCCGCCCACTCGACTGTCCGTCATTTCTGCGGTTTCCGTATCCTCCTCCACCCTCCACAGAGCCCTCTAATGGAGCCTCTCATTTTTATTTATTTTTTGAAGTATAGTTGATTTACAATTTTATATTAGTTTCAGCTGTACCAACAACGATTCAATATTTTTATAAATCAGATTGCATTTAGTTATTATAAAATATTGGCTACATTATCTGTACTGTAGAATATGCCCTTTTAGCTTATTTATTTTATACATAGTACTTTGTATTCCTTAATCCTCTACCCCTATCTTGCTCCTCTCCTCTCGGACTGTACTCTTTTAAAAGATCTATTTGCCAGAATTCCCGGGAGAATTCGGATCCAAGTTTCCGGATCCTGCCGCTGTTTTCGCCTGTCTCGCTCCATCTGTGAGGTCCCAGAAGACATTAAATTTAGGCTAAGAAGAAAGGAATGGGGAGAAAAACCAGAGGACGGGCAGATGGAATCCAGAGACAGAAAGGAGTTAGAGAGCTCCGCGCCGGATCTAACCTCGACAGAGAGATCCTAGGCTTCGAAACCACGGTTACATAAAACAGCAGACACGGTTTCCACAATTAGACTGACAGACCCAGGAGGCGATCCCTAGGGCAGCTGCACCTGGCATGCGTGAGGACGGGGAAGAGAGAGAGCGCAGTAATTCCCGAGTCTCGTCTCTATTTTGTGCGTATGAGGCATGGAGTTTCACCTCACCCAGGAGAAATCAGATCCTAGGAAAATTGGTCTCTATACTGCAAGGCTTCTAACGTGGAGGTCAGTGAATCCAACGCACTGTCATCCTAAACTCTGCAGAAAGAAGCAATACATACAAAAAGAAGACTGAAGGGGTTTCTGTACCTCAGTTTCTACAGATCCTCTACATCTGACCCTTGTTTTTAGCAAGAATTCAGTACCTAAATTGAGACCCCACATGGAGCTAGCAAAGTTTGCTGAATTGGGTTTCACACAAGAGGACATCTGCTCCATATTGAGAGTCATTATCAGAAACTGCCTTATGAAATTGATTGGGGTTCTACTGATAGCACATTCATTACCAGGGTCTTCTGTAGAATATAGGAAGAGATGTGGTTTCTACCTCAGAAAGAATTATCTTTTTTCTGAGATATGCTTATTATTATTATTTTTAATATCTAAAACATACAAACTTTAAAAAAAGAAAAAAGCTAATGGCTAAATGGAGCAATGTTAATAAGATGCAAAAAATTTATGTCCAGGATATTAGAAATTATAATTTTAACTAATATATTTGCAAATTATGTTGTATTAGCCTGGTCACTGGTGGGAAATAAGTCATAACAGACCTAAAAAAAAAAAAGCATAAACAACTTATCTGCCTTCTTTCATCTCTCCTTTAGTTCTATCTTCTGTGTGCTGCTGCTGCTGCTAAGTCATTTCAGTCGTGTCCGACTCTGTTCGACCCCATGGACGGCAGCCCACCAGGCTCCCCCGTCCCTGGGATTCTCCAGGCAAGAACACTGGAGTGGGTTGCCATTTCCTTCTCCACTTCTTTGTGCTAGTGAATCTTAAATCTATATCTTTATCTAAACTTCTAGGCTCCAGGAACAGAGATTCTCCTGGTTATTCTTTAGTCATTTTAAACTCAAAATCTCCCCAAATCAAAATGTTTAAACTCTCCAAGGTGTGACTCTTGTGGGGGCTGAGGAAATATATTCTCCTCCTTCCACGCTATAAAAATTGAGATTCTCTCTCTGCTCATGTGGAGAAGGAAATGCCAACCCATTGCAGTATTCGTGTCTGGAGAATCCCATGGACAGAGGGGCCTGGCTGGCTACAGTCCATGGGGTTGCAGAGAGTGGGACACAACTGAGTGACTGAACAACTCTGCTCATTGGATGGTGCTATCATAAATCACAAGCCTAAATGAACACCCTGGAATTCACAGTAGATCTTGAAGGGTAGCATCATATGCCACCTCAGAATATGACTGAGAGTTCTGGACATGCTACTTCAAAATATATGGCATTGGTATATTGATTATTTTGAGCTATAATACTTTGAAAAGCAGCTAATGTAGGGATAGACTTTCTTTGAACTCCTTTACCTACCTAAGACAGATCCTCAGAAAGGAACTCAGTGGAAATCCCATGGAAATGGGATTTCTATCAACCAGGGAAGATTGGCTCAACACAGGAGAGGAAACTGGACATCACTACCACACTCAGACAAACATCACAAATGATCACACCACTCATCTGTTCTAAGGCCCCATTCATCATTCCTAAATATCATTTACTCTCCTTTAAAGGCCTACCTGACCACTCTTTCCTATTAAGATGGTATTTAAGTCTGTATTCTAAGCCATTTGAGGGAGTTATTCATTTTCCCCTGTATCTCTCACATAAACCTGAGGTATACATATTAATAAATTTGTTTGTTTTTCTCTTGTTAATCTGTCTTTTATTATAGAGGTCTCAGTTGAGAACTCAGAAGGGTGAAGGGAAAATTATTTTTCCTTCCCTGTAATATCTTCCTCTCCATTTGCTGCTTCAGGGCAGAGAAACACATGCTTTTTTCTGACTCTTTAGCCACTCTTACAGAATCTATCACATTATCTTTATGTATCTTTTGCATCTTATGTATTCCGCCCCCTCCCCCGCCCCCAGCTTTGAGTGCCCGGCAGTGGTTTTTATTTTTCTTTGTAAACCAACATGTTGTTCAGTATCTAGCACAAGCTCAAAAATTGTTTATAAAATGAACAGTTCCTCCATTTGACTGCTTCAAATGCTACTAGGAAAGAGACACAACCAAAGTGTAAACAACTGCAAGCCAAGGTTTGATCTCAAGTGCTCTCGGCCTGCAGAAGCTTGAAGCAGGGCTTTGGTTCCTGGCCAGGCTGAGGCTGGGGTCGTGGTGGTGAGAGCACCAAATCCTAGCCACTAAACCAGAGGTCAGTGACAAGGCCCTGGCTCTCTGGCTTTGCAGAAAAGAATTTGCACAAAGATGGAAAATAGTGAAATCAGTATTTGTTAGGAGGAAAAAGAGTCCAATATGTGCAGACAGACACACGGGCAGGCTGAGAGAGAGTAGCACTCTCGTGGTGGTTTGACTCACTTTTATGGGGCATTGCTTCCAGGTTTCCTTTGGCCAATCATTTCTATTTGCCTGGTTCTGAGTCTGTATATGAGAATCCCAGGGACGGGGGGGCCTGATGGGCTGCCGTCTATAGGGTTGCACTGAGTCGGACATGTCTGAAGCGACTTAGCAGCAGCAGCTGAGTCTGTATTTGGTATATCTCAGGATCTTTCCATGTGCTCATATGCATCTCTTAGCCAAGATGGATTCTAGTGAAGAGGCTTAAGGGTAGTTGATATCAATTACTATGAGGTGATGCCCCCTCCCTTTTTGACCTCCAAGGAGCCTTTCTGCATATATGTAGCCAGGGAGGTCTCCTTAACTTCATGAATGAGAAATATGTGGTCTTTTATCTCTTATCTGGGCAGAGCCCAGCCTCCTGAAAGAAACTGTTCAGCCTAGGGTCCATGTATCTCCTTCCCCAGGCTGACAGAAGTGATGATTTTTGATGTCAGAGGGAACAGGGCCCTAGGCAGATTCAGAGAGAGTATCTACAAACTTTCAGTATGCTTCATCTGCCTGTGAAGCGACTAATCACTCATTACCTAAACAAAATTCTCTCCAAAATAAATTCTCCTTTTCTCTGTTGCAAGTAAATTCAGATTGAGAAAGCAATCCATGTGCAGCTGTATTAAATGCAATAACATATGTACACTGTTGTTACAAAAATTAAATGAATGTTGAGGAAGAGGATATGTTTTAAAAAATACTTTTTTTTTTCCCAGACAGGCTATATGTAGGTTGAGTTGTGAGCATTCTGTTCTAATTTTCCCCACAGACCAGAAGTATTATGTGTCCTGCTAACAACTGTGGCCTGAATTTTTTTTCTAAGTTGGAGTTCAGTTCAGTCTCTCAGTCGTGTCTGACTCTTTGCGACCCCATGGACTGCCACACGCCAGGCTTCCCTGTCCATCATCAACACCTGGAGTTTACTCAAACTCATGTCTATCACATTGGTGATGCCATCCAACCATCTCATCCTCTGTTGTCCCCTTCCCCTCCCACCTTCGATCTTTCCCAGCGTCAGGATCTTTTCAAATGAGTCAGTTCTTTGAATCAGGTGGCCAAAGTATTGGAGCTTCAGCTTCAGCATCAGTACTTCCAGTGAATATTCAGGACTGATTTCCTTTAGGATGGACTGGTTGGATCTCCTTGCAGTCCAAGGGACTCTCAAGAGTCTTCTCCAACACCACAGTTCAAAAGCATCAATTCTTCGGCGCTCAGCTTTCTTTATAGTCCAACTCTCACATCCATACATGACTACTGGAAAAACCATAGCCTTGACTAGACGGACCTTTGTTAGCAAAGTAATATCTCTGCTTTTTAATATGCTGTCTAGGTTGGTCATAGCTTTTCTTCCAAGGAGCAAGTGTCTTTTAATTTCATGGCTGTAATCACCATCTGCAGTGATTTTGGAGCCCCCCAAAATAAAGTCTCCTAATGTTTCCATTGTTTCCTCATCTATTTGCCATGAAGTGATGGGACCAGATGCCATGATCTTAATTTTCTGAATGTTGAGTTTTAAGCCAAATTTCACTCTCCTCTTTCACTTTCATCAAGAGGCTCTTTAGTTCTTTGCTTTCTGCCATAAGGGTGGTGTCATCTGGGTATCTGAGGTTATTGAAATTTCTCCCTGCAGCTTGATTCCAACGTGTGCTTCATCCAGCCCGGCATTTCACATGATGTACTCTTCAAGTAAGTTAAATCAGCAGGGTGACAATATACAGCCTTGATGTACTCCATTCTGGATTTGGAACCAGTCTCTTGTTCCATGTCCAGTTCTAACTGTTGCTTCTTGTCCTGCAAACAGATTTCTTAGCAGGCAGGTCAGGTGGTCTGGTATTCCCATCTCTTGAAGAATTTTCCACAGTTTGTTGTGATCCACAGTCAAATAAATGTTAAAAATAATATCTGTAGCCGTTAAAATCCCTGCAATATGTAGCTCAAATCTCATCAGGATGGTTAATGAAGCAAAATAAGTTCTTGTTTGAATAGCTTTAAAATACTGTGTGTAACTTTACTTGAACCTACTACAGTCCACAGGGACATGTTATACTGGAAAGCCAGAAATTGTATAAACTTATAGCAGAGGGAATTGGAGAAGGAAATGGCAATCCACTCCAATGTTCTTGCCTGGAGAATCCCAGGGATGGGAGAGCCTGGTGGGCTGCCGTCTATGGGGTCGCACAGAGTTGGACATGACTGACGTGACTTAGCAGCAGCAGCAGCAGCATAGCAGAGGGAAAATTTTCTTTTACATCTTAGATTCTGTGACTGGGCCTGATAATTAAACTGACATAAATCCAGTCAAAAGGAAAAACGAATGTAATTTCATATTTCTATGTGTATACAGGAGTCTTCAAAAGGAACATGAAGACCTAGGTAGGCCCCGAGCTTATATATAACTTTTAAAACAATTAAAAAACCCGATGAATTCTAGAGATGTGACAAGACCAAAGGGTTTGGACAAAGGTAGCTAACTATGTCGGAGAAGGCAATGGCACCCCACTCCAGTACTCCTGCCTGGAAAATCCCATGGACAGAGGAGACTGGTAGGCTGCAGTCCATGGCGTCGATAATAGTCAGACACAACTGAGCGACTTCACTTTCACTTTTCACTTTCATGCATTGGAGAAGGAAATGGCAACCCACTCCAGTGTTCTTGCCTGGAGAATCCCAGGGACAGGGGAGCCTAGTGGGCTGCCGTCTATGGGGTCACACAGAGTCGGACACAATTGAAGTGACTTAGCAGTAGCAGCAGCTAACTATGTGAAGTTAACTGCAGGAGTTAACTAGGTAGAGAAGTAACTAGGAAGATATGGGTTAGTTTAATAAGGTTTGTTTGAGCAAATTCCTCTTGGCTTTCCAGGATTCCCTGTCTTGGAACACGCTCCTGTATAGGGAAGACATCTACTATATGGGGCAGGGGGCTTAATCTCCTTTTTTAAGGAAGAAAAGGGGTTGTCAGAGGGCCCTTCTTGCATCTGCTGTTTTTCAAGTGCCTTTTGTTTAAAAAGTGAAAGTGAAAGTTGTTCAGCCCTGTCTCTCTTTGCCACCCGTTGGATGTAGCCCATGCCAGGCTCCTCTGTCCATGCAATTCTCTAGGCAAGAGTACTGGAGTGGGTTGCCATTCCCTTCTCCAGGGGATCTTCCTGAACCAGGTATAAAATCCAGCTATCTTGCGTTGCAGGTGGATTCTTTACCATCTGAGTCACCAGGGAAGTCCCCTAGTTTAAAATAATCCTTACATTAAAGTGACATATTTTAGGGGTGGCATATATTGCCACTGATGGGGTTCAAGACATGCTACTCCAAAATACAGCACCTCAGCCTATTGAGTAAGCTGAAGAAATTTTGAGAAAATGACAAGAGGGTCACTATGACCTTCCCCAGACTTTCTCACCTGAAAGAGGTCACAAAACTCTTCTGTGAGAGGTGCTCTCCCTATTCCCAGAGAAAAAGAGCACCCTTATCTCTGAAGACAGAGGGACACACAGAAGAATCCTAACAAGCAGGCCTTGCTGTTCCCCCAGTTTAGTACACTTACCTCATACTCATTAACCTCTCATATTTCTACACAACACCTGCTCTTCATTAAATCTAGCATAAAAATGCTCAGGCTTGTTTCTTCAGATCTTCATTTCCTTATGAATGTTCCTGCATCATGTAAAACTTAAACACGTGTGTGCTTTTTCCCCTGTTAATCTGTCTTTGTTTACTTTTCAGACTCAGCCAGGGACCCTAAGTGGGTCAAGGAAAATTTTTCCTCCCAGACACATTCCCTCACTGTACCTTACAGGCAGTAGTGTTAGGGTCAGGCAGGAAAGGGGAAGTGTTTATCCAATAAGTAGAGTGTTGGGGGAATGAGTTTAGCTCAGAATGGGATAAAAAAGGAAACTCAAAATCCTTTGCCTTCTCTCAATTTTGTCCAGGGCTGCAAGCCATTCAAAGTGAAAAGAAGCAGGCATGTGGCCTGAAACCCACAGGCTGAAGATTTAGCCTCAAAATTGTGATACTTGAAACCTTGGGGGTACTTGAAGCAAAAAAAGACACAAACTGTCTTCCTAGAACTTATAATTTAGTTCATTACTTTTGTATTAAAAACAAACACATGCACATACAAAACATTATATTTTTGCCTGCTTATTTCCTATGGCAAAATTTAAGCTTCTCATGCCTGTTTTCTTCCCCTGTTCAGTACTAAATAATGAAATTTTAGTGCTCAGTCTTAAAACTGCAGATTCTTGTTATTTCTAATGAAAGAAAGTTCAGAAATATTAAAAGAGAAAAAGATTGGCTCTTCCTCACAGCTGTAGCAAAGCACAGATTCTTCTGTTATAAACTTGCTTTTGATAAAGTGGTATATTGAGAACACTGACAGGATTATTACTCTATTGTTCAATGTCAATACTAGGTGAGACTAGGTGAAATTGAACTAATATGAATCAGAATTCTCTTATTAAAGGTGACTTCTAGACAATCATATATCATATTAAAGATGACTTCTAAGGTGACCATATATTAGATTGTTATATTCAGAGAAATGTTACTTATGACCCTAAGTAATATACGATTCTGATTATCTTATTTGATTTGTTGTCTCAGAGTTAACATTTAAGT